>NC_057889.1:17620239-17927822 GCF_019740435.1 Gambusia affinis | reverse complement strand
ATTTAAATTCCTCTTCATGTGTAAGGGTTTAACGAGTGACGTGCGCCTATCTATTTTCTCTTTTCTTAAACTTCCTCTGACCCATAAGCAGAGATGACGTCACACAGCTCCACACAAATAAACAGAGAAATTTGATAACTAAGAAATATGGTGGAATACTAAAATGAACTGACTAATTGACATGGTTTACTGAAGCGATCTTTCTCTGAATATGAATCATATGATTCAGAAATGAGGAGATTTAAATTTAGGTCCAAGCCGATAAATATTGCATAAAGTATGTGTTAAAAAAATATTGTTTTGCAAAATACACTTAAATCTTTCTTGAAAAAGTCAAAAGTCAATGCTAAAACTCTGGAGTCCCCATAGAAAACAAATTCAAGAGCCTTTCATAAAAGCTCAATTTGAGTCCAAAAAGCTGGAACTGATGGTCAGTTAATAAAAATGCACTGAATCTGGATCTTAATTGGTAGAAAGTAAACTTATGAAACTATATCAGTTCTGTCATTTCTTTGAGATTTGTGTCAATTGCGATCAGGTCTTCTGTTGTGTCAGGCCTGTGGTGCCAAGGCTTGATTTTGAAAACATTTTTCATATTAAATGGTTGGTTGGCCCTTTCTATGTTGCAAGTTTCCCATAAGTGGTCAAATAATAATTTGGTGAAATAATTAGAAAATATATCTTATCATGATGCTTCCTGAAACATGGAATGTGAGCAAATTCTCATAAGCACAAACAGAGAGTCTGCACAATGTAGTGTGAAATGTATTTAGCCTTATTTAGCTAGATAACAAAAATATGTGTTTGACATACAAGATCCAAAAAAGGCAACGTAAAGATCTCTCCTACTTAAATCTACACAGGTAAGGTGAAAACTGAGCTATGAAGAAGTAATATTTTCTGCAAAATTCAGTATTAAAACAATTCACAGGGTGGATATTTGAGAATCGTAGCACTGCTAATACTATGCTAGCATGAAGAAAAAACAGCAGTGCAATGCTAGCTCCAGGCTTTTATTAGGGAGCTAAGTTTTTCATTTCTATAAATGGCTAACAGTGGCTACTGAAGTAGAGTGCAAGTAATAATTCTAGTTAAAAATATAGACCTTTTAAATCCAGAATGCAATTGGTGAAGATAGCTAAATCAAAGCAACTCAATTTTCACTGGAAAAGCTAAAATAATAGTCAGTCAGTTTAAATGTTGCTGTAAAATATTAATTTCCAAGCAAAAAGAAACATTTGCAACTTCCTTTTTCAGCCCATCCACCCAGATGAAAACTAATATCATCTAAAATTAAAAGATGTCAAATAAAATTTCCAAGATCTGATGTATTTCAGACTAAAAACTAAGGTGTCTCTAACTTATCTCTTTCTTTCAATTCCTCACAGACCTTCATCCAACACCACCAGCATTTCCCAAATTAATGTTTTTGAAGATGCACTTAGCGGGATTGATAAGAAATTTAAAGTGAACGTCAGAAAATTTGAACAAGTTATGAAGGGCTTAAACAAACCTTGGCTCAGATGGTGTAAATAAATACAAGAAACTTAGTTGTGTGGTTATTTTTTGCCCATACTAAAGAACATAGTGATAGCAGAGGCGTTAAACTTGTTTAAAAAGATAAAATTAGACTCCATTCCATTATTATTTGTTAAAAACTTTACTTTCCCTGTACAGACCTAACTGCAGAAACACTATCAACTTTAAAAGAGTGTGAATGCTAAGTGCAACGGAGAGATAAGGGGATCTGTCCCATTGTGTAGCCCAGGCAGGAGCGCTAGCTTTATCAAAGGGAAAACATCAATCGGTGGGCCACGCCAATAATGCGCTGGGTGCCTCAGTCATACAATGGCTTTCAAGATCCGACTTCATCTTACAGTGGCGTTGGATGTGAATACTGATAGGGAGATGTTTCACTTTGGCAAATGGGGACCTGAATAGCTGAACAGCTGAACATGTCACGCTAACATAGCAATAAATATGCCTGGGATCTTGCTGTAGGCTCACCTTCGGATACGTGCGGCCGCTATTATTGAATTGCATGTCGGTTACTGGACTTAATAAAAAGAGGTTCAATAACACATCTACTGTCTCCCGTTTGGAACCGTAAACAAATGTGCTTTGCATTGTATGCAGAAACACTGCTCACCTTCAGATGAAGTCACATGCTGCAGGGGTAGGATAATAAGATACAGAGTGTGATCTGCAACGTAATGATTTGCTCGAAGAATATGCAAAGAAACTGATTGGAAATTTCCACTGCACCTCTTTCAAACCCATCACTCGTCCACAGAGAAACCGAGAACATCGTACACTTTCCTGGGGCGACAGGAAAGAGACGTTTGTCCTGTAAAAGATAGGTTGCCGGTTTGAACCCCAACTCTGTCCGTCTAAGTCTTTGTGTGCTTAGGCAAGACACTTCACCCGTCTTGCCAACTGGATGTAGTCATATTGTATGGTAGCCTCGGGTCCGTCAGCCTGACCCAAAATATGACTCAAAATAATTAAATAAAGCATTTATCCTACCTAGAACCTGGTATCTGTCAAACCCAGCACAGCAGTTTCTCCAAAGCCCAATAGGCTAGATGGTAGGCGTTGAGTGCCAAGTGTGAATTTCTAGGTTATGGCAGACTAAGTGACTGGCAGGTTTTCATCATGAGTTTGAGAAATTGTTCAAGTAAGACGGTATAGTCGCGCTCGTCAATCAAAAGTCAGTCGAACAAAAGGATATACATGGAAGTCCAAAATTATTCGTACCGCCAACAATTCTCAAAATTTAGTAAGACGACATAACAAGAGACAATATTTAGATTGTTTTAACATGTTCAGTTTTATTTACATCTGATGGAGAAATTTTTGCTACCACTACAACACCCTTTGATAAATACTGACCAGATTTGCACATCTGTTCACTTCTATTATGATGATTGAGCTGCAAGTTTTTGAGGTTAGAAGGTCTCTTTTCCATCACCCTAACAGATTATCTGTCAGATTTAAGTCAGGACTCTGACTGGGTCACTGCAAAATGTTAATATCACTTCTTCTCAGAAAAATGAGTTGGTCAAATCAAAGGATCAGTTTAAATCTAAATCTTCGAGGGGTGTCAACAATTTTGGGCTTAATGCATACTGTACAAACAGGGAAGGAGATGAAAAACAGGCTTGGATTAGGATTTGGTGGATTGAAAACCCAAACTGTTCAGAAACTGGTGTTACTTTTAAACCAGGACTAAAAATATGTTTGTTTACAGGTTGTTTCAAGCTTGCTTCCTTTTTATTACATTTTCTAGCATTTCAAATTACCTTGTGTATCAATAAAGCTATTAAAAGTGTGTGTGTCCCTGAGTATATATACACAAATCACAAAATCTTAGATATGAAGATTAAGTTTAAATGCTAAATGTTCATGAATACAGACCAAGGTTGATTAAGATTTTTTTTTTTTTTCTAAGAAATTTAACTCACATTGGTGGAAAGAAAAAGAGTCAGATTTTTCTACAGCTATATTGTTGTTATTTTTACTTCAATAGTTTTTGTTTAATCGCTTAACATTATGAGTAAACTCTGCACTACAGCAGCAGCAGCCATTATGTAACATTTGCATGCTCCAATCTGGAGCTCATCCTCCTGTCCTGCCCCCTTGGCTGCCCAGTGAACCAGTGCCACTGATCAGAGTAGTGGGGAGTTGGCTGGGGGGGGGATAAAGTGCGAGTGTGTGTTGTTAATTGATACGATGATGTTGTCCTTTTGGCACTTCCCTCCGTGGGGTTGCCAGTGCCACAGCACAGCAGCCTCCACCACTCCACAGCTGCGCGCACACAAACTTGGCAGATGTTTTACCGTGAATGCCCTTCCGGATGCAAGGAGGAACGGGATTCAAACCAGGAACCTCTGGGGTTCAGGGCCACCTGCTCTATCACCTGAGCCACTGCTGAGCCTTGCGATGATTACTGAACTTATTTGAGAATGGTGTACCAGTACACAACATTTAAATACACCAATAGGTCCAAAAGCTTGCTCAAACATGTAAAAACAGAAAATGTAAAATAAAGAAAGAAAATGAAACTGAGCAAAACAATAGGTTGGCTGCCTTTGACAAACATGTAAAATATAAACTGCAAATGGTTTAGGAAGTGCAATTTGGATTTATAAATAGAATATAAAATAAATAAAGCATGACGTAGCTAAAAGGACAAAGCATTCAGTAGACTGAATAGATTCGCCCTCATGGATCAGCACATTGTCACAGATATCCAATCTAGAGTTCTTTACTCAATATTGAGACAGATACAGATATTAATATTAGATCAGTGCTTTTCTAAAGCTAGAGACATACAGAGCTTGTAGAGTTCTGTTTTAAAGTTTCATTCATGCTGAAACATAAAATAAGAGAGACTTAAATAACTCTGCAGCTCCTGCCACAACAAGCTGCGGTGATAAAAAGAAACACTAACAACTCATGAGTCTGGTCAGAAACCCTTACAGATAATTTTATTGAAAAAGTGAAGAAGATCTTGCATTTTAAAATATTTCCTGTACAAGCCCAGAGGAAAGACAATTATGTCTGATGGCTTGTCTGCTTTCAGTCTCCTGTGCATGAAGTCCAAGGTAGTGGATAAGCAAATGAAATGTCAGGTCCAAAGCATTTGACAACTTCCTGGGTGCATATGCTCAGATGTTTTGTTTGAATATTTAATATATATATATATATATATATATATATATATATATATATATATATATATATATATATATATATATATATATATTGTAAAACAATGTTTTCTAGATCCAATATCTAGTTTTCCACACAATATCACAGTCTTCTCTCGGTTGCTACCAATCAGAGCAGTTCATATGCATGGAAATTAAGAGAATGAACAAATATGAAATATGTTTATACCATGGCTTTATTGGATAAAGCCATGGTATATTATTTCACAATAACAATTTAGCAATTTCTGGAGTTTATTTTACTGTTAAGAGTCTTAGAAAATACTGGATTAGCCCATTTATGGAATGCTAGCTTTTAGCTAGCTTTAGCCAACATCAGCTTGTTAGCCTGCCCAAGTTACGTCAAAGATAAGAAACGGATGACATTTTTAATGTTCAATTTAAAATTCAACGGTGATTTAGATCAGTCTCTCTTTCAGCTTCAATTAAATTAAATTAATTTCTCTCCTTACCAACTTTAAAAAATTTATATGGCTCAAATTGACAGACTAATCGATCTCATGAGTATTTTGTAAAGGTAACTCATATATTAAATGAAGTGACTGTCAGAGTACTGACCAAGGTTCTGTCACCTTTTATCACAAGGTGTTTTTGTTTATCATAATTAAAATAACTAGAAATATTCTGGATTACATTATAGTTATGATAATACAGCAATTCAATCTCACTATCTTCTATATTTTAATGCTCTATTTTTGTTCAGTGCAAGTACAAAATACACAAACGGCTTCATAAGGAACACAAAGAGTTTAATTTTAACTATTTTTAACTGCAATTTCATTTGTAGTGACACCATTATCTTTTAGAAAGTGTACAGCAGAGTAAGTAGGCCATTTGGGAGAAGACTAGCAGTGTGACTGTTACTGTAAAATCACCACAAAAAGAAAAACTCAGATTAGACTGATTACCGCGAACTGGATTCTGCTTTAACTAAAAAAAACAAAAAACAACTATATTACTGCAATTGCATTTTTAATACGAAAAGGTGTCAAAGACGGAAATGCAGATCAAAGATCAGACTGGGAGGTTTTTTATTTTATTTTTTTTCTTTGCGTTACAACACAACATGCGCATTCATCTACCCAACAAGCCGCCCCGTCATCAAACATCGGAATAAAGTGAAAACATCAAAGCCGGGCTGAGAGCGGGGTTGTGTTTCGCTCCGCCAAATTTCACGTTACCTTGATCAGGTTAAAATTTCAATTTGTTCCATCAAGCGTGCCAGAAGGAGCCTGTCAGCAAGCAGGGCTAAACTTCTTTATCCTGACACCCAACAGTCGCACCCTCATAAATAAGCGTTGTTGCGGTTAAGATAAAGACCACATCATATGTGCAGGTGCTCATGTATTCATGAGCATGACTGCGTATTGAGTTTTCTGAATGGATTTAAGCCGTAAAGCACAATTTTTTATTTTTTTTTCTCATGGCTGAGGGTCTTTCTCAAACATCCCCAGGCAAATATTTACTCTGTGCTATGCAGATTACTTCACTAATGAGTGGTTTAGAGTGCTTTATTGTGGCGAAACGCCGGGTCCAGAGTGGCGACGTCCCATTAATACAGTGACTAAAGGGGGCAGGAGTGAGAGGGCTAATGTTTGGAAATAAACTGTTAATGTGCTTGTCTGGCAGAAGAAGAGGGATGGGAACATATGAAGCCTCACATCCCATTAAGCACAGCCACTTTCTCCAGTGCAAATGCTCTCTCTGCACATGGCTGCCGTGACTAACCACCCCGCTCCTTCTGGCCAGCTGTGTTTGTATGTAAGAATGAGTAAAAATAGTAATAATAATTTAAAAAGAAAACCCAGATCTGCTACTCATGAGGAGTAATTCGTGCCAGAATTAGCGGTACACACACACACACACACAAAAAAAAGAGCATTAGTCAAATTTGAAATATCCCCGGTTTTAGCCCGTCTACTCTGTGGGTTGTTCCAGCCGCTCAAATTCTAATGAAAGATTTATTAGCTATCTGAGCTCGCGAAACCAAGCGGGAGAGATTAGATTAACAAACAAACTCTAAAGAGGACTGTTTTCTGCCCTTATCTCGTGCTCTTTCCAAGCAACTTTCCACAAAATGCGATTTTAATTAAGAGTGTTATTAAAAAAAAAAAAAAAAAAGAAAAAAAGGTGATGCAATCATTATTCCTAATTTCTTTCTTTTTATTTCTTACAGACTTGCTGTTTTTGTGCTGCGACGTTTCGGGGCACGCCTCTGGGCTGATATTTGAGGACGGAGGAAGAAGCAAAGTCGATATTAGCGTCTTGGCTGTAGCGCTAAGGGTCATTTCTCTTTGCATGCAAAGCTATCGCACTTATCAGGGAGGAAACCGAAACGTTATGGATTGCTTCTCTCATCACCAGCTCTTTAATTGGATATGTTAGCACTAATCTACTACTGCTGTTTTCATTAAAGAAGCACCATAATACATCTCATTAGGAGGTTCTTAAAATTCAATTAATCTTGAAAACGGTTGGGGTTTATGGATAACCCATGGTAAAACCTGCCCCGTCATCGTGTGTATATTTTTAGATTCCTGGTGCCTCCTTTAGACGCCACTTCTATAACAGACCCCGCCTGCCCCAAAACAGTCCAATCACCTCATCCTGACACTCCTTGACTTCGACTAATACCGGGATTATTCAGCCAGAACACATCAACGACACTCATATTTCTCCCAGAGACGTGGGATAAATAGACCGCTCTCACACTGTCAATAAATCAATAAAACATTTTTGCTCTTGCAAAGAATACCCAAAGAGTTCCCACGGGAAAGGTGACAGCCAGGGAGGGGCCAACTAAAAGACCGGCTTATTTCTGCTTTTCCATATATCTTGCTTTTGCTGTAGATGGTGGAAGAGACAGACAGTGAAAAGGAAGATGCAAAGACAAGAATTAGATACGATATTCCAGTTTAGGCCTCCACAGTGGCCTCAACTAAGGGGACTTGGTTAATTCTCTCATCACCCCAACACAAAACATGGTTGCCAGGTGAAATGTCCAATTTAAATTGATCTTAGGTGAGAAAGTGGGTCTGCATGTCCGTGCCTGTACTGTGATCAATCGGCGTATGATTCTTGTCTATTCACCACTGAGGGGTGGGTATTTATCGAATCGTTTATCGTGATACATTTCTTATCATGATAATTCTGATTTATTGTTCTAGCAATAAGTTTCAATTAATGTTGGTTTTCTTGTTTTCTCCACAGTTTGGTCAATGAAAGCATTAAGAAATACTTATAAATTGGAAAGCACAGTTACCGTGTGCAGATTAATGATACAAATCTCACTTCAATGTGTAAACGATTTCCTAAATAACAACCCGACGAGGATTAAATAGGGATAGAAAATGAATGGATAGGTTGATTCATATTTCCTCACAGCAAAAGAAACTCGACCTTACATCAATAAACCACAGCCTAATGACCAACAACCAAATATTAAGTAGAAGACAAGCAACTAATGGTAGCCTGTGGCATCCAGAGCCCACATGGATTCATTAAACCTTAAGAACTGAAGTGTAAACTTAAACTGCGCTTACTTCTCATCAGCTTTATAGAACCAAGTGATCTGGATGGAAAACACGTTAAGACACTAAATGACATTCTGGAAACAGTTTCCAGATCCAACTGTGGATCTAGATGAGAAATTCCGGTGAAGTTGCTGCATAGGAGAATTTGATGGATCTTTGAAAATGTAAAGTGTAAATGGACTAAATTTACTTAGCGCAATCCAAATATATTTCACACTATAGCCACATTCATCCAATCGTACTCACTAATGCACAGCCATTCATACACTGACAGTTAAGTGAGTTGCCGAGAGACACATCAACGTGTGTCGAAGGGAAGCTGGAATCGAACCCACAACTTAAGAGATTGTAAGACGACAAACTACCTACAGACTCACAGTCGCCCCAGGTAGTAAAAATATATATCATATGAAAGCAGATTTTACTGATTTTACTCTGCCGTACTTACGCTTAGGTGGTCATAATGTTATGGCAGATCAATACATTAGTTAAACAAAACTCCACAAAAGGAGGGACCCATTAACACACCCTTTGGGAGCAAAAAAACAACAACAACAAAAAAAACAGCCTATACCGATCCATGCTGCTGACAGTGTGCAAACTTGTGCAAAGCCTAAGTGAGCGATCTCTAAGTACTAGCCAATGAGGGTCTGGCTATTGCCTCACTTACGACCACTTACAGCCGTCACATTGAATGAATGGCTGGGGATTGTTTGACTGAGCAATACTCCACGCCTCGCCAAAGCAAACCCGGCCTCCTAGCGTACATCGCTTCTTTCCTCTGCACTGCCTCCTACCCAACCATGTCCGCTGCCCGAGGGCGCTTTATAATTCTATTAGAAGATTTTAATACTCTTTAATGATAGGCATCTAACACAGTGCCCTTAACCCTAATCACTCTCTACCTCCTCCCTTTTTCTGTGCTCTGGCATCTAGGAGACACATTAAAGTAGGCATTAGGGCTAATTATAAGGCTTCTAATACAAGCCCTCCTATGTACCACATGCAGCGCTACAAGCATTAAGGAGATGTTGTTATTGGAATCGTCCTTGAACCTTGAGTTTTTTCAGTTTTGCAGTTTGATAGTAAACATCTAATAAGGGTCAGAAGTATTAATGCATGAAGGCTTTTCTGAAGCTTTTCACTGCCGCGTCACTTGGGAGGAACCAGAAAAAAAAACAGCATAGAGTTTGATGCAGACAAATGATTTAATCAAGCATGAGCGTTAATATTACCCACTCACCTATAAACCACCTTTTAGGCACTTGGTGGCGACCCTTAATAGTGTCCACTAGTTTAAAACTACCACTCGAAACCAACCGTATTTAGACAGACCATCAGGTCGCTGAGTGTCTGCAGAAACTCCAGGATGGAGACGGCAGGGAAGCAAGTAAGAGAAAGAAAGAGGAGAATCACTTTCCATAAGGTCTTGATGACAACAGAGAAATGTTGCTGACAGGAAGCACAAAAACTGATTTGGATACGAAAAGCAATGAGGAGTGGGGGCGAGAAGACGGGGAAAAGAAATGTGACGAGAAGGACAAAAAAAAAAAAAGAGAGAGAGAGAGAGGGAAACTACCAAAATTGCTGCCGTAGGGATCTTTGGGAGTTGCAGAAGGAGCGAGAAAATGCAGAGCAAATATTGGGAGCGACGGTAAACTTTTTGGTTTCATTTAGACGGGGGCTGATTTTTTACGGACGGCTGGAATTCCCTGTATGCCGGCAACCCATCTGATACCTTTGGTGTGCCTGGGTGTGAGTTGGACAGGCTCTCTACCTTACCAATTATGTCCTTGAGTCAGAGCCATCTCCCCGTCCCTGACCTTTACCGGCAAGCTCCCACAGGTCCACCCTCCACTCCACCTTTCCGTTTGAATGACAGTGCCACTATCATTCTTGGCTGGCCCACTAAAAGAGCAGAATAGAAAAGAGGGCCATTTTCTTTCTTCATTTACTCTCACTGGCTACTTTTGTAAGTATACTCTTCAACACCCAATCACCCAAACTCAATGCATTTTGGCCTCTAGACGTACCATCAGCTTGTTGTTCAAACCAGGTGTCAGAATAGAAACAAAATGGGGGGCAAGTGACTTTTAACTCAACGTGACTGTTGGTGTAAGAAGTTTTAAAATATTTTGTAATATTCATAAAGAAGAATAGTGGATCAATAACAACACCTACTGTGTATTCACCATCTCTGAATACACAACTTGTCAAATGCTTTTAAAACCATCAAGAGATTTTTTAAAGGTTTTATTGGCTCTCGTGGCCTTTATTTGATAGTTAATTGACAGGAAAGTGGGTAATGAGAGAAGGGGGAAGACATGCGGCAAAGGTCGCCAGACCGGGAATCGAACCTGGGACAGCCATGTCGAGGACTAAGGCCTCCTTATGTGGGTTGTGCTTAACCCCTGTGCCACCACAGCACAGCCCCTAACTCGTAATCTTGAGAAAATCATAACGAAAAACACTTTGTGGAAAATGGGGAATTAACTTCTTATGACGAGAAAAAGTACATGTGGAAAATATCCGCTCTCAGCTTCCGTAGGGCAGTTCAGACAACTATAAATAGGAAACTGTGGCTACAATTTGCTCAAGTTCACTATAATCTTTGCTTGATTTGGCGGGTCTCAAATTAGTTTAGCACAAATGCCAAAAGCGTCTCTCCCTTCTGCGTAAAATCAATGTTCAGCCTGCTGGTGATGGTGGTGGAGGCGTACTTTAAGTCTATTAGTACCAGTTGCTGCTAAACATGTCTATCGCCTGATATTCAAAGTGCATCATCTTCGATTGGCTAATTCCAGCAGGATAATGCATCTTGTAAGAAAGCTCAACATTTCTGAAACTGGTTTCTTGAATTTCAGTTCTCCGACACAGTCAACAAATCTCAATTTTTTAGATCATTTCTGAAAGGAATGGAGTGGAAACGGGGTTATGGGCTAATGGATATGCCGCCACCAAATCAACAGGAACAATGTCTATGTTGTCCCATCATGTCTATGTTGACCAAAATCTCCTGGGAGCTTTTTGAACACTATGTTGAGTCAATGCCATGAAGAACTAAAGCAGTTTTGAACCCAAAATGAGTTCTTACCCTCAAGCAGGTAGGAGTATCTAATAAAGAGGACAAATGTAAAAGAATAATAATAGTTTTCCAGGGCACAATCACTCTTCAGTCTACCCTTTTACTGTGATGTGCTCCCGTTTGTGTGCATGAATGCTTCCCCTGGTAAGGACAAAACAAATTAAATGACCAGATCTGTCCATGATTTTTAGTGGCTCCACCTCAGCAGGGCTCCACAATCCAATCAAAAAGCAGATAATGGAAACAGGATACCAATTTAAAACTTGAGGATCCCACTAAAAGGAGAAACATAAAGCAAATCTGCTATCATTAGAGCCTTTTTACATTTCCCTCCCTTCAATTCCATACCTGTCCTCCATTTTTTCACATTTCAGGCTTTATGGCTTCGCTTTTGTTTTTTTTTGTTTTTTTTTTCCTCCCCTGCCTCAGATGCATCACTTTGTCTCCGACATTGCAGTGCGGGATAATTAAAGTTCTTTGATGCTGTACCCCGCCAACTACCTCAGAGGGACAGAGTTAATGGAAGTCACTGGCTTCCACCAGACCCCAGAGTTTAAATTGAATGTCTCCACTCCATTTGAGAGCCGTTCGAAGATAAAAGGGCAAAGTGATAGGCTCTTTGCTTCCCGCTCACGGGACGCTAACTAGAAAACTGGAGACATTTTAATGGCCACTCCTCTGCATCGTGTTTGTGACAAATGAATATCCCGGGAATATGAGTGTCAATGAAAAGGGTTACTGCTAAAGAGGAGTTTGACATGTACGCTTTAATGTTTGGACGCTAATAAGACGGAGCAAACGGTCTCTTTTCAAATCAGAGTGCTTTTAGGTTTTCAAACATAAATAAAACAATTTTTAAAAAAATTTATCCGTCTGGCCTGCTATTCTGTTTTGTCTTTGCATTTCTCATTCAAAGCTTTCAGACCATACAAGCCTGGCAACGGAAAAATAGAAGGGGAGAAGAGCGGGACATTCTCTGTACTGGGGCAGAAATGTCTTTGGTGTGGTTTTTTTATTTTATTTTTTTATGTACTGTCAACATTTAAAGTTTTCTTTTTTTCTATCACTTATGTGCCGCCATCAAAGCTTAAAGACAACAAGCTGCCAGCAGCTTTCTTGCTGTCTGCTACACTTTATGCTGACTTCTCATTAGGAGCCTGGAATGAATCCTGAGCGCTAACGATGGGGGACGTATCTGTTACCACATGTAATTTCCATAATTACGTCTATATTTGCACACCTCTAAAAGGCTCTTTCTGCCACGATTGCACGCTAAATGGGCTTGAGTAAAGCGCGCGGGCTTTGATGTATCCTTCAGCTCGAGGTGAAAACGCAGACGCATACAGCGCCACTCCACGCAAATGCACACATAAACATATCAATTTGTTCACCCACACACTTTTCAGCTCTGTGCAGCATCACAGCACAGGCAGCGCAGCGACCGCTCGTCGCTGATTAGCGAGGCTTGATTCCGTCGCGCTAAGAGGGGTCCGGAGCAGAAAAGGCCACGTGTGTGTTTTGTTGATTTTGGCGGCGACGATCGGGAGGAATGCGCACAGTTCGAACCAGACGTTTGCGTAAAATGTACAGTTGTCGATGTGTTTTGAAATGAAACCCGCGTTATCAACCAAGAGCGAAAAGACCTTGTGAAGGTGATGGATGAATGTGGCAACAAACAGGGAGATGAGTTGTATATCAACACAGGCTGGAAGAGGCCAGGACTCCAAAAGCAGGATAACAAACTGAATTATAGCTTGGATATGCACTCAGATAGAAAATCTTAGCTTTTCAAGACATGTTCTGTGGTCTAATGAAACAGAAATTAAAAACTTTTGACTACATGGACGAAGAAAAGTTTGGAAACAATCACTAAATACTAGGAAAATGTGTGTAAAATAATAATAATAAAAATTTCTCTACAATTCTTTTCTTATTATTAGTAAATCAAAAATATTTGGCCAAACCTCACCGACCTCGGAAAGCCATTATTACAGAAAAACCCCCTCCAATGTGTCTTTTTATAAAACATATGTTAATATGAAACCTAAATTATACGTTGTTTTCCGTATGGTCGGTATATATGCGTGGTGTATATACACATCCAAGCCTGTTATCCTTGCTTGTTGACTTTGAAAGAAATGTCACCTCGGAGATGTTTACCCGTGTGCAGATGTGGAGGAGACCTGAAGTGTAGATCTACGCTGGGGGAAGAAGCGCTCCTGGTGAAACCAGCACAGTGAAAACAAGCACACGCAGACGCATGCATTATACACATGGACAGAAAAAGTTAGAGGCAGTCCAAAACTGTGGAGTGACAGCATATCATAGGACAGGACAGCAGGCTGCAGGCACATACCTGCCACTTCCTGTATATATGGGCGAATGCTAGAAACCAGACCTGACCAGATTCGCCAAGTATTGGACTTTCTTTCTAGTTTTACTTTCTTTTCGGATTTTGAGAAAGAAAGAAAAGCAGCCAGCAGTGGGGCTCACTTTGTCTTGTTTGTCTGGAAAATACTCTGGAACAGAAACTGCAAATGCGATTGGAGAATATCAACGTGAAAAGCAAACCGCTTTCGTTGGTATTCTTGAACATGATAAAAAAAATAAAATAGAATAAAAAATCACCTTCTAAAAAGTATAAATTATGTATGAGAAGTCATGGAGAAAAACGTGCCACCAACACTGTTTAAATGTGATCTTAAAATAAATCACAAAGTATGCATATTGTATTGATCATTTTTTTAAAAATATTGGTCGAAGAAAAAATGTTTCCAGTAGAGATATTGACTTCTGAATATAGATGTTCTTAAAAATTGAGCAAGAAAAGCTCAAGAATGAGTTTTTCAAAAGAGCTTTCAGTAACATGGACTTAAAGTTTTAGTACAATATTCTGTAGGATGATTGTAAAAACAATGAGAAGTATTTATTACCTCTTTCTTAGGTAACTATGTGACTGTAACTGTGTGTCACGGCAATTATAGCCCCACAAACACAAATACTTCTTTTGAAAAACATTCCCATTTCATACAGAAGTGTGATTTGTAACTGTGTTTAAAAAAATGTGTTGTTAATTGTTGATACTTTCATTGAACAGACAGTGGAGAAAATAGTAAAACTATGAAACCCAACAATAATGACAGTTTTGGGCGGTTCTAAAAACATCAATTGGAAATTATTGTGACAACAATAAATCTAAATTCTTATCATTAAAGGAACATTCTCACTATAAAAGATACGACACACGCCCACCCATAATCTGTATTAATAACAACGTAGACAAAGGTAAAGAATAGGGCAACACACCAAACACTGACGCTAAGTTTCTAATAAGCGCCGAAGGTTTGAAATTTTTCGAACGTTCACTGCACAGGAGTCCCAACCTCGGAGCAAAGAGCCATCTGCTCACTGAACTGTTGTGCTGTGCTCATCTCCCAATTGGCACAATAAGCCTTTTTTACTTCATCACCAGCTACCATAAGGATCAATACAGCACTTCAGTATTGATCCCGCATGCTGTGTTCAATGCCAGCTCCGATAATCACCTCGGTTTGTACATCAATTCTGCCTGTTCCACAGGTAGATGTTAGCTAAGATCTAGTTCTGTTTTTTTTTTGTTTTTTTGTTTTTCTTTCTCCAGCTAATGAAGAACCAACAGGACTGAGAACAGTCTAAGAATTAAAGTCAGAGAGAACTTTGTTTTTGAAGATTCAAAGATCGTCAGTCAGTAAGTTTGTAACATTGAGAACAAAAAGGTAACATGGGCCATTAATTCATTTCAGAATGGATTAATGTAGCCTGAAGCTTCAGGTTTGAAAATATGTTTTCATATTCACGCCCATATGCACTCCATGTTACTGCAGACGGGGTACATTTCCACCTTTCTTTGCTCTCCTTTAGCAGAGTGTGATAAGCTATCGGTCCAATAGACAGGACGGGGGCTGGATTTTTATTTTTATTTATTTATTTTTCCTCTGCTGCATGTCCTAGATGTCTGCACGCAGTGGCAGCATTGCGTTAATTCACTCAGACGCTGTCACAAATGCGGATCAACGTATCCCGAGTCTGCCACTTGGCACCATGGTTAAAAATGGAGAGAGAGAGAGAGAGAGAGAGAGAGAGAGAGAAAAGGGAAAAAAATTAGTCTGCTGCAATGAGGAGAAAGGAATGAATGAAAAGCACAGATAAAACAAGAGAATTAGACACACGATAAGGAAGAAAACCACCATGGATTGGAAGACGATACATATACTTATATATACATATATATATATACCTTTATACAGTGAACAGGGGGTATTTATGAAAATGAGTGGCTCGAGATGTGGGCTGGAGGAATTAATGCTAGTGACAAATCATGCGTGGGCATCAGTGTTCAATTCCATTCAGACGACACACGGCTTATGTCTATGGTTCTACAAGGGGTAATGCTGCTGTGGGATAAGCCTTTTTCTCTTCGCTGCGTTTAAAGATTTGTAATATCTGCTGTACACCGCCTATACTCACCGGATCAACAATGTGAAACGGAGCCTCCACTCCTTGAGTAAGAAAACCAGAAACAATTCAAACATTAGTCAGCAACGCATGTCAAAGTATAAGAGTTGCTCCAGCTCAATTTGCCGATTTACTAATCTGGTCTCTATTTAGTACCAACTTCGTTTCATCCCTTCCTCTTGTTTTTGGAGGATGATTCTATTCTAGAGGTTCTCCAGTCTAGTTTATGTTGAACTTTTAAATGTTTTTAAGGACATCTTTCCAGCGACTGCATTCGATTCTGTTCACCACAGTATTCTTTTTTCTCTATTTGAGAATTTTTTGATTTGGTGTTCCTCAGGGCACAATTGTAGCACCTCTTCTTTTTTGTTCTCTTCTCAACACCTGGTTCCATTTGGTTCGATGCTGAGGAAATAAGGTGTAGTCTTTCACTGCTCTACTGATGTCAAATTTGCCTGACATTGTCTTAATTATATCATGGTGTTTAAATTGTTTTTGATTCTATTGAAAGATATTGGATTACAATTTTTAGCTCAAACAGCATCTCTATCAACTCACATTCTCAAAAAGTGTAGTTCTCATAGACTCAGGGTTCAATTCTTCAAATAAATCAATTCTGTCCTGCAAAAAAAAATAAAGCTTTTTTTCCAGAAATACAATCTCTACCTCCCTTTCTTACTGTAATCTACTTCAAAATAGATTTTATCCTACCTCAATGTCACGTCTAAGACCAGTTAAAAATACATCTCTTTGTCTTTACTGAATCAAGAGTCTCATTCCTGTGCTGTCCAGAAATCCACCAGCCTTCAGTTCATCAAAGAATAGATTTTAAAATACTTCCTGACTTTAAAGTGTCTAAAGTCTCCTTGCGGGCACCTAGATCATCTAAGAAGCTGCTTTAGGCTACCCCGAGTCAAGGCTGAAGCTCAGAGGACGCAACCTCAATTCCAGTGTCTTGCTTTACAACACTTTGATATTTTTTGGTGACATTTAATACTGAACAAGTTGTTTTGTCCGGTTGTAATTTATTTTTTAGTGGACTACTATGTTCTAAAAGAAATCTGAAATATCTCTTAAATTAATAGTCAGACCAGTTCTTAACTCTGTTAGCTTCTAGCTAGCAAGAAACCCTGGTGGCCTAGCATCAAAAATCTAATAGGTTAGCAAGAGAAAAATAAAAAGTAAGACCTTTAATTATATTTCAAGCTGTTTATATTTAACTGTGATTAGCAGGAATATCTTGAAACTCCTCGTCTGGGTCAACAAACCCCAACTAGTTTTGAAAGTAGTATTTCAAAATTGCTTCTTGACTTATAGAAGTTACTGTTTCTAAGTTGGCTTAATTGTCCAAAGTAAACTTCTTCCCGTGGCAACTTTATGGCTGCTCGACTTCTTTCAGCCTGGAAGTGTGAGGCAATTAAAAACTTAGCCCTTTTAGAGTAGTTTCTAGAACGTGCGACTCTGCAGTCATAACAGTGAAAAAAGCCTTCTAAAAGGTTTATGCTACACACAGCAGGTGATTAATTTACACTACTAAGAGCAACATTTCCATTAAGCAGTCAATTCTTGTCAGTTCGATGTTCGGATTTAGTTTAAATGCTGTAACATCATATGGATAATTAATCTCTGGATTTCCTGCCGAGCTTCACATTAAAAATGTTCAAGCAGCTCGGTATTCTAGGTGCTTCTCTGACAGTGACTCGAGGATCAAAAACAAGCAAAGTAGAAGCAATTGTGATTGGTATGAATGCAAAAGAAATATATATCTATATATATATATATGTGTATGTACTTCTCAGGCATTGTGCTGGTGAGTGTGGCATCACGATGCGCCGGTACTGATGCAATTAGCTGAAATACCACAGGATAAATTCACAATAAGGCCTGTGCTTTATTAACCCGGCTCCTGTTAGCCTGCTCATTAGACTTATCTAAGCAGTTCATTGTCATTTCTAAATCAAAGTTAACAACTTGCATTGAAGAAAAATGGCTTAATGGGAGATCTTTGTTGGGAAACAAAGTCTCCTTGGTTTACACTCAGACTTAATAAGGGCAAGCAGAGGTAAGGGTAGAGCAAGGATCAAATGCGGTGGCTAGAGGACGGTCGTAAAGAGGAGAAAATCAATTAAAGAGCGAAATGAGAGAGCGGGGGGTTAAGAGTTGTTTTTTGTTTTTTTTTCTCCATACATGGCTGCGTCTGATAGCATCATCGAGTTCACGGCACCGAATGTAGAGTTGAGTAATTGAATGTGAATGATAAAGAACAGGAACGGGAAGGGCGTGCAGGGGGCTTCATTAGCACCGCAGTCCGGTGTGCACCTCACAACAGACCTTTCTGGAATGGCGATATGTTTGCAAAATCTTTTTGATGTGCCCATAATTTAAGCCGTTCGCCACAAGAGAGACAGATAGAGAGCTGAAACACAAAGTTCTGGACAACACATGGGCAAAACTCGAACTTCGTCTAATGGCGCTTTCTGACACAAAGTCAGTACCAAGCCGGAGTCAGCATCTTTAAAATACAACAGCAGATAATAGCTTGGCATGCTATCCTTGCAGTGATTAAGCCTCTGTCCTCCTTTTGAGCACTTGATGAATCAAATCAAGGAAACACCCATTCGCAGCGCCCTCTGCTCACCCACGCAAATGCACCCCCACACACCAGCGCAAGAACACACAGAGTAATGAGCATCTAATCAATCTTCCTCTGGAGGGGTGCTTGCAGTTTCAGCTAGCTTGGCGAAATTGCTCCTTGCACTCCTCGTTCTGACGAATATGGGACATACATTGTTTACGTCAAAAGCGCCCTGGGGGGCTTTTCGGATCCATATGAATTATCCATATCCACTAAGAGCCTTGTAAAATAAGACGAATCATAGGGAGAGAGATCTGGAGTTGGTTATGCAAGACTCGGGCGATGGGGAAGTCTGCCTTCCCCTCTGTCTCTTCTATCCTTCTTATGTTATGCTTCTAGTTTAGACCACTGTCAGAGCTGGTGCAAAATAAAGAAGGGTGATTTGCCCCCTGAATGTACAACACTTTAGTCACGACTCCGAGCAATAAACGTTGAGGAGCGGGTTAACAAGTCTGACCCTCTGACTTGTACTGATGACTTAGGATTGGACATAATGCCCCACAGGAGGTGCTAACTGTTACTGCTAGAGCTGGGTTTGATGTCAAGCACTGAAAACTGTCGTGTCGAGCTGACCGTTCAGTAAAGTCAGACGGAGTGGTTCTTTCTGTTCTTCTTAGATTTTTACTGATAGAGTGGTACAAAAATGTTGATACTCCAAGGCTTCCCCAAGCCTGATAAGACTGGCGGGTCACCAGGATACAATTCCCCCCCCCCCCCCACTGCCCCCACCACCACCACCAGACTAAGTTTATTACAAACAGTGACGGTGAAGACGGATTAAGCTACGTTGCTACTGAGGGAGTGTGCAACAATTCTGCCATAACAGGGCAAGTTCTTGTTTCCAAATTATTGTGCCTGCTCATGCAACTCTGAAGCTTTGCAACTTTTAACATTTTTGATCACGAAAACACATTGGGGGAAACCCTGTAACTCTTTCCAGTTAAAACTTAGAAAAGCTTTCTTTTTTTGTTCCACAAGAGTCAAATGTGGGAAGTGTGTGACTGATGCTTGTGCTGTAAAGTCATTCTTCCATCTAAACTATGGATCTCTCTGAGTCCTTCAGAGCTACTATGGGCCTCTTTGACTCCTCTGCTTCCCAAATAGGTGACTTCTGGAAGTGGGTTTCAGTGGACTCTATTTAGGGGCCGTGAAAACCACCAGTTGTTTAACATGTACTTATTAATTAAGTGCTTATTTGTCACTTATCATACTAAATGCCAAGAAAATACAGTGAAATGTGTTGCTGTGATGGGACAAAATGTAATAACAGTCATACCTTTTGTAGATAGTGTTTCTGAAAAGTAGGTAGTCCAGGCAACAGAAACATAAAAAAAATGATAAAATGCACCACTAAAAAGCACGAAGGCCACAGCAAACACTGGTGTATTTTCTCTGCTACACATTTCCTCCACATTTTATCCCCATTAGGACAGGCAAGAACGAGCCATGAAACTGTTGTCGCAGTCAGAACAATCGGATGTTTGGCTGGCTGTGTCCCTGCATTCAAAGCCGTTGGTAGAAAAGTTTTAGGATTTGACAGTCCACAGAGGCTTTCCAGTGTCAAAGACATTTCCATGACCGTGAATCTGAAGCCCGCTACATCACCACCACGAGCTCTGTGACACTTATTCCAATGTATGAAGGTAAAGTGTCAGAAAAGGAAGCAGTTTGTATTGTCACTGTGCAATGCGTGGGCCTGTAAAGCTGTCATGCTTCAGAAGCTTGCCCATCCTTCCACGAGTTTGAATGCACATCAGGAAGGGAAAACACACGTGTCAGAACACTTCCAATAAACCACTGGTTTGCTCGACAAAGTCTCGTCGCTGGCGTATCACAGGGTCTGTCTGAAGTGGGATTTCGCCTGACTTTTCTCTAGCCCTGGCTCTCTATCCACATCAGAGGTGCTAGCGAGATGATATCATGTTTCAGGCTAACCAGCGAGCCTCTCTGCCAACACTGGCTGTCTGTTTGCTCAGGGACTGCAGGAAGTCCCAACGCAATATCCACTCAGTGCGTCTGGGCAAGCCCATTAGCTACTTTAGACTGGACTGGAGTGAGTTAGAGAGGCTATCCCGATCTCTCTTTTTTTTTTTCGCTGCATTGCCTCTCTGTTGGACCTCTGCTTCTTCACGTGTACCACGCTCTCCATCTTCTCCTTTCTTTCACCCACTGCCGCTTTGCTATTTCTCCTCTCCAAATAGTTCTCTATCTCTCCTGTTTATTTACAGTTTACGTCCCCATGCTTCGTTCTCTCTCTGCAGTTCCCCCCCTTCTCCTCTTCTTTCTGGCGTAACAAAGCACAATGAGAGAGAAACGGCGCTCCGGAAACATCGCAGGGCCAGAGATATTTATCCAGTGCCTCGCTGGACAAGATGGAGGGGATTACAAATATCACATTTAGCTTGGCTGCAAACATAATATCAGAGGGTGGATTATCAGAGGGTTGTGTGCATGTTTGCCTGGATGGACATTCAGTTGCAGCTTTAAAAGCAGGATGCCAAAGATTTCAGTTCAGGCCTTTTTTGTCAGCAGCTCAGTAATTTCAACAATTCATTTAGTTATAAATGAAATTCCTGTTCTTTCGTAACTAGGTAGTCGATGTCGGAAGATGAATATTTATATCAAACATAATATTATGAGCCATAAGTATACAGATGAGAGAGTTAGACCACACTTCCAGCATCCTGCTCTAAACTACACCTATACATTCATCTCTCTGCCTAGTATCCGAGTTTTTCCCACAAGACAATTCCAAACCCCAGTTGTGGTAACCTTTTTTTATTTTTTTATAAATGCTATAACTTGCTGTTGAACCTATTGATTCATTCAAATGCAACCAATGTTCTTTTTTACTTTCAAAATGTTAAAGTTTTTCACACGTCGCCACCTGTCTGTGGCTAATGCTAACTCAGGAAAGGTTTACCTCGATGTATTCGCCCTTTCAGAGTCTGTCAGTTGTAGTATTGGGGAAGACCTGCTTTCAAACAAGTTTGGGTTCACCTGCATTTTATGTAAGTGACTGACCCTAATTGAAAAAGGGTCACCACTGCAACCAGATCCTGTGAATCAATAAATAAATCAATGAGCATGATAATTTCCAACCGCATGATTTATTGTTTTTCCTTGTTTCTCTCTCTTTCTACCAAAAACTGGATGACAAAAGTCGTCAATCTGGTGCTTTGGTCTCAACTAAACCCTGTTTTTCAAGGACAGTTTTGTTTAGAGAGACTTTATAATTCATTTTTACTTGTTGTTTCTGTTGTTTTGTTAATTAGGATATTTAAAATGTCTTCTAGATCCAGAGTTAAATGTTAATTAGAATTTAAAGTTTATTGGTCTTTGAGAATGTGTTCTTAAATTACTCTGTTATAACGTCAATATATTACTAAGGAAATGGTCTCAAAAGAACAATATTGTTTATCACGATAACTTCTGGGATAATTTATGGTATGTTTTTGTGACAGATCCAGTCCTGTGTTCACTCAGGTAAGGTGGTCTTGACTACAACACTCTATTGTTATATTTATGTTAAAGACCTGTATTTATAAGCTGAATCTGTGAACACAACATGGCACCTCAGTAGCTAGTTCCCTTCTAAGTTTAAAATAAGTCTTAGGCTGCAAAAGAATCAGACAATCCACCACCTCTCTTTTAAAGTGTGTATGGCAGCACAGTAGAATAAAAGTGCCACTGTTAGCAACCTTTCGAAAGCACTAAAATGTCTCTTGTGACTTTTTTTTTTTTTCCTCAAAAAGCAATTATCAACTAATCTATTGACTTAGCAGGCTCCTAAGTGAGCTATAAAATTCAAACAGCAAACCAGAAAAGTCAACAGACAAAAATAAATACGAACAGAAACCCAGAGTCATTTCACAGCTGTTTCTATACTGGATTAATTTTGCTGGTCTGCAGCCCAGATAAAGGAAAAGGATGGAACTGTGACAATAAATTAAACAAGAATCAACAGAAGGGAAGAAAGTATTTGAGGCTTTTTCTAGAGGGTTATTCTTATTCCTTCATTCTTTTTGACACTATCTACTACGCTGAGATGGTTATGGCTATTTATGCAAATTAAACAATGACATCATTTAGCAATGCTATTATAAAGTCATTTAGTGGCTTTTAGGACAGCAACTATAAAAATACAGTCACTGGTCTAATTTTAGATCTTGTTGCCCTTATGAGCCCTAGATATGAAAGTTGAGTCATCAGATTACGACTGGCTTCGGTTATGTAGGTTTTGACTACTGAATTTACTTAACTTCAAAAATGTAAATACTTTGATTAAACCTGAACTGCACAAGTCCAGAGATTTTATCTGTGAACAAAGAAAAATTGGTAAATTTTAGACTTGGATACAAGCCAATAAGCATAAAAACAGTCAAGGCTGGACTGAAACGTTTTACGCTAATGACAGATAAACAAATAAGTAGTCTTTGTTTTTTCATACATAATGCCAAAACTACATTTTCCCTCATTCCACCCTTAAAATATACTTCTTAGCTACATCTTTTTTTACCCCCAAATGTGCTAAAACTCTCAGAGAATTAAAAATAAAACTATAAAAATGTACCACTGAAGTGCTAATTACTGCCCAGGGACAGACATCCTGAGGCGACGTCTGAGCTCAAGGAATGGTGGTCTGCAGTAAATCATTCATCTGGCTCCCTCAAGGTCACCGTCTGCTGTGCAAATGCGCCTAATCATCTTGCGCTGTTTCGATGAGAAGCCCGGCTGCAGGTGGACGAGCCTACCGCGCCGCAGATCTGCACGAGGAAAGCGAGCGCTTCAAAGGCACAACGGCCGCGTTCCCGCCGGCGGTTGTGACGGGAGACCGTAATGAGCGCAGAAGGGAAGTCGGCGGAAAAGGTGCAGGGATACGAAGGAACGAGCCGTTGGTTAACCTTATGATGTCAGCGCCGGTCACACTCTACATGATTCATGACCTCTGAGGGAAATTTTACATTCAGTTCAGTCTGGAGGGCTGTGTTGCGGTCTCCATGGAGACAGACTAGACACGAGAACAAACCCATCTAAAGTAATTGGCTTTGGAAGGATGTAAAGTAAGTATTCCTCTTCACAATCATGGACTGAGAATCTCAGCGCCAAAAATCTTTCCAGATGATAAAAAAAAAAGTAACACAAGAAGAGATTTTTGCAGACTTCAATCAGTGGCTTCACTTTCTATACATGTAACTACACAGTTACATGTTGGGGCTTGTAATCAATAGGGTGGGGGAGTTGCTTAAAGGGGCTGTATTATGAGTTTTCCAGACACAAAATGCCAATTTATAGCACAATCAAGAAATTATGTTAACTTCAGTTGTTAAAAATATGCTACATGTATATCAGATTTGACTTAAACATTTCACTTTGTAATTCAACGTCTTAAAATTGTGCCCGTCTCTTTAAGAAACTCCAGCTCTTTGTGAAACTCCGCCTTCAGGACGTCATCACAACATGACTCCTCTATTCAGCCTTTAGCAACGTTTTGACCAGCGTTTCACTGAGAAGCAGCTCCTATAATGAACCCAGCTGGTGCACAGTTCCACCAGGTGTTTGCTGATTGCTGCTGGCTAGTCTGAAGGAGCTTAAAAAAGACATTGACTATCCTTTTAGACATTTGGCAAAAAAAAAAAAAAAAAAAAAGGTTTGTGGCCTGACAAGACAAAATTTTCACAAGTGTACGTCTGGTTACATTTGGCATAAAACCGACAGCATTTCACAAACAAACTATTTTCAAAAGTCAAACATGGTGGTGGCGGCATGGTGGTCTGGGACTGTTTTGCTGCTTCTTGACCTTGATGACTTATAATAATAATAATAAATTAAACCTAAGAAAATAAGGCTGAATTAAAGTTACTAAGTAAATGTAGGAGACTTCTCAACAAATTGATTTGCAAAATTCAAGTGGTAAAAAACAAAAAAAAAACAACAAAAACAATAGCAAAGTGTAAGAGGCAACGATTTATAATCGATAAGTCAAGAACTACAGGGTGGAGAGGAAGCAAGCCCTTATTTTTTCCCAAGGTGAAATTTTGAGGATCGACTTCCTGTGTCATTTGCAGAGCAAGCAGATTCAGAGGAAAAAAAGAGACATCAAAGAGCACACAGCTCTGGAGAAAACAGAGATCCTTGTCTGTATGTTGTGAAAGAAAAGACATATAGGGAAAAAGAAGCAGGGAGTAAAAAAATGGAGGCTGTAAGCTGAGCAGGCATTAGAAAGAAAAAGGTCAGAATAAACAGGAAATGCAAGAGGGCAGCCACTACTATGTCAATGTCAACCTTTTCCCCAACTCCTCTTTCACACTTTTTCTTTAATTTTGTCTTGTTTCGTTCCGTCGCTTAACCTTTCCACTCCTCCCCACCGCCGTCCTCCCTTCCCTCCTTCCATCTCCGGAGAGGATGAAAAACGTCTTTTGTCTGCTATTAGATAAAACGCTTGAGCGTGCGAGGGCAAAGGAAAAAAAAAAAAAAAAAAAAAGAGACGGAGAAAAATATTTCTTTCTAAAAAAAAAAAAGAAAAAAAAAAGAAAACCTCCCTAAAATAACTACACAATCGAGCCTCCTAAACAGGTTTTTCTATCGATTTTCTGTCCGGGGCATAAACGGGGCTGCGAAAAAAAAAAGAAAAAAAAAGAAGGGGGACGGGAAGTTTAGCTTCGAAGAGCAGAATGAAGATGGAAGAGAGGCGAGCGAGGGATGTTTTTAAATGAGAACACAGCTCGTCGCACCGAGGAAAACAGAAACCGCCAGTTTCTTTTCCCGTCCTTCACCTGTCATGCCCTCTTTTTCTTCACTCCATCTTTAAATTCTATCGTCTACCCCCCTCCAATGAGTTGCCGGAGGGCAATATCATTTTATTCCTACAGAAAAGCTGCATGCTCCCCACATACATGCTCCTGCTACTTGGAGTACTTCCACAGTGTAAAGCTGGCACACCTATATATGTTCTACACAAGACCTGAAAACAGTTCAAAATCGTGTTCGGACCCTCAGCTGAGGCTGCAAAGCTTTTCAAATGCAATTCAAAGATTCCTCCAAATGCAATCGAGAACCACAAAGTACCAAAGTATTACTAAAATGGCAATAATTTGGACGTTTGCCCCAGAAAATGGGAAATGTGTGTGTGTGCGTGTGCGTGTGTGTGTGTGTGTGTGGTGGCTAGTTAACAAGCTGGCTCTGTTTTCTAGCGGTAGCTGCGTTTCCATTACAAATGTGTGCAAATCTTTGTCTACACTGCAGAAACACAGAATCTTACCAAGTAAGTTTGGTAAGATTGACAAGTAACTTTTTCAGCAAGACATAGGAGCTGGTTTTGGATAAATAACTACTTAGTACTGATGAAAATGAAAATGAGTTTGACACCCTGTTATAAGTGAAATAAGCTTCCAATGGGACTATTTCATCAACACTAAGGAGTTTTGACTCAAAACAAGCCCCTTTATCTTACTGAAAAGTTATTGCCCCTTTAAGAAGACTGTTGAGTCTTGGTAGCGTGTGAGCTAAAGTTTGAGACTTCCCTCTAAACCAACCAACAGCTAAGTTCAAAACATCAAATTGCGTTTCGCTTCTCTTCTGAATTACCATTCTCACAGCAAAACTAATCTGCCTCTCAGTCAAACTAAACTCCCACTTTTTCCTCCAAACCATCTCAGTTGCCCGAAGAACACAGACAGCCCAAACCGTCAGTGCTTTTGATTATTTGTGGAAGAAAGGGAGGATTTGACGCAGACTGAGATTGCCTCTGGAAGTAACGCGACTGTATCTCTGCCTCCTGTCGCCCCGCCTCTACTTCAACCTTCTCGAGACTTTTCGGTCCCGCGCAGGTCCAATCGGCGTGGAAGCGGGGCGCTGCCAAAGTCACTCTCTTCAAGGTGATCCCACATCAAACGAGCGGCACACATGCCCACATAGGCAAACAACACACTCCCCTCTCTGCCTCGCTTTTATTCCCCCCTAAGTGCTGAGGGCAAAGCTTCAAAGCGGGTCAAAACACTCTCACAATTGTTATTCAGTCGGCTCGTTCCCTCCCAGACATCGTCTGCTCGACTTATGGGGAAGCGGCAAAGCTTTAATATCACTTTTACTGTACCCACGGCCTATATGATCAGTCACCTACATCTGTTTGTGCTACAGCAGAGGTCCATTAAGAATTCACTCCTCGGCTGGAATGATTACATATAATAGCAGAAGCATTGTAACGGGGACGTTTTTGTTCAACTTAGAGCCTGAATAATTCATGAGCCAGGTCACTTATGAGCATCAAAACACTGACTTTAAGCTGCTGCAGGGAACATGCAATGTTCTGAATACTGTTTGTGTCAGCTCAGCTTAATTTACAGCCACATGACTAAAAATACACAAACCCCACTGAGCTGATGGGGACACTATGGGTGAAGGGAAAACACCACACACCGTGGCACTCAGGCTTTCCAGCAAAAAGGAAATCATGGAAATTGACTCTTTTTTTGTTTGTTTGTTTGTTTATGTTATTCCTAAAACACTCAGTTAAACACGGCAAAAAATCTCACCAACTGTTTTTGGTCTAGTTTTCTAGAACAAATATCTTGGTACACTTGAAATAAGACTAAACTGCCTTCTAAGGAGTTAGAAACAGGAGCTTGTTTTGAATCAACAATTCCTTAATATTGGTGAAATTATTTCACTTATAATATGGGGGAAATGTCTTGTTCTGAGTAAAATGATCTGCCACTGGAACTGGTACTTTGACTTAAAACAAATTCCTATTTCTTTCTGAAACATAACTTGTAAGTTAGCTTCATTTCATTTCACATGTACTAAGAAATTTGCACGAGAAACTAGACCAAGAAAATAGTTCAGTATATCTAGTATAGTAAGTAAGAGTTTGTGTTTTTACAGTGGACGTTGCTGGTTGAGGTTTATTAAAATGACAAATACCATGCAGCCTTTTAATGCTAATGAAGACTGAACACTTCTTGTTTTTCGTCTGCTACTACGACATGCTGGGAGTAGGGCAGGTTATTTCTATCAAGGTATCCCTTGGTAATTACTAGATGTTCCCAAGGGACTAGTGTGCTCTCCTACTGTCTCTCATATGAACATCCTCCACCTGTTGCTGCACCCCGCCTGACAGCTGGCTGAAATAAGACTAATTAAGATCTTTTGAAGTAATTTTAGACTTTGATTACAACCAATTTAATGATGGTAGCGCTCCTTCAAAGTATATGTTATACCATGAACAACTAACCCTAATAATTGAGTATTACTCAACTAGGCGAAACAAAATTTCAAAAATGTATAACTCCTGGTCAATATGAACTTCAACAACTAGCTTTTCCATTTGTTTGTTGTTGTTTTTTTTAAACTATATCAAAATCTATTAGTTAAGTAAAAATATTACAAATAATATTAGGAAAATGTGGAGTTCTTTTAGAAGTAGTGGGAATAGTTGTTGTGAATCCATTTTAAATAAAAGGCCTTTGATTATAGCAGTGTTTCCCAACCCTGGTCCTTAAGGCACACTGCCCTGAATGTTTTAGGTATTTCCTTGTTTCAGTCCAGCTGATTTCAATTGATGACTGATTAACAGGCGTTTGTTGAACTGCAATCAGTTGAATCAAGTACATTAAAGTAGGGAAACTTCTAAAACATGTAGGACAGTGTGCCTTGAGGAACAGGGTTGGGAAACACTGGATTATAGTATACATTTTTTGTCAAAAATTTGGTTTTATGATGCAATGAAATCAATGCATTTTTAAATCGTACCTCCATCACATAACTGAGCACCTGACTTTGTTCTTTTGCACATCCGACACTCTGGAACAGGGGTCCCCAAAGTGGGTCCTGGAGGGCCGGCATCCTGCATGTTTTAGTTCTCTCCCTGGTTTAATGCACCTGGATCAAATGATGGCTCGTTAGGAGGCCTAAGAAGAACATTGAGATGCTGAGGAGGTTGTTGGTGCCACCATGGAGAGAACTAAAACGTGCAGGATGCCGGCCCTTGAGGACCGACTTTGGGTAGCCCTGACCTAGAGTAGCCCTATTTGACCGACATGTTAAAACATTTTTCTGTACCAACACCGCACTTCACTCACACCATGTAGTATGTCCTGCACACACCACTTTAAGTATTTCAATGCAACTATGATTAATTACTAATCCAATGCTGTCTGCACTGATGAAGAGTCACTAAACCTGCCAGAAACTACAAGTAAAACTGACGGCTTGACCTATTTTCTGATTAATTCAAGTGGAAATGATCTGACCAACTGGGGGGATTGAGATCGCTGAGATTTCATTCCCAAAATAAACTCTCTCCCTCATCACACTGACAGACTGAGGCCTCATCCACATACGTTCTGGGGGTGGTTTTTTTTTTTTAAAACAGGAATGTCTGGAACTGCTTTTGCCCCACATCCTCAGGCAGACGGCATTTTAGAGGGCATTTTCATGAATGCGCTCAAGTATTAGCCCAACCTCTAACCTGACGTCTTACCCCAAACACACCACACAAAAACAGGAGCAATGTCCGTTGTGGTGCTGCAGCTGCTGTGGGACCTAATTGAGGATTCTGCAGAAGCTGCAAAATGTGCTACAAAAAAAAACTCTGTTGTATGTGGAGGTTGAGGGAGTAAAAAACTGGATTTATGGATGTTCTCAGTGTTTCCGTGTGGATGAAAACAATATTCAGAGATCAGTCCCATGTAGATGTGTTTGAACACGTCATCTGTTTGAGGAAAATAAAAAAATAAAAATTACCTGTGTGGACATGACCTAAATTCCACGTCCTTGATCCCAATACACGTCAACTATTCACAATTGCAATGACATTAAAAATATTGCATGCTGCAAACAAACCATAAAAAAGCTAAATCTAGTTTCTAGTGCAAATACCTTAGTACACTTCAAATAAAACAAAGCCTACATAAGTATTTTTTTCCTTCAAGATATAGCTCGTTTTGAGTCGCTGATTCATTAATATTGATGAAAAAGTACTTATATAAAATATGACTTATTATAAGTGAAACACTCTTCATCAATATTAAGGAATTATTAACTTAAAAGAAGCTTCTATATTGTGCTGAAAAGTTATTTGTAAGTTGATTAATCTAGACCAAAATTAGTGTTAGACCAAGATTTAGTATTTTTGTGGTGCAGAGAAGTAACAGGACCACAAGTTCCACAGAATTCACTCATTTTCCCAACATGTTTTATTCAATACGCCGAGATGCACGGCAACATTAGGAATCATCTGACAGCAGCTTCAAGGTTATCATACAGTGATGATCTGTGCATGCCAATAACACACACGATAAATCAGTCTCCTTAGGTGTGCGAGTTCTCATTTTGTCTAAGTGCCTCAACAGATGAGCTTTAGCATGCAGCTTCTCTCTCTTTGCTTTACACCAAAAGTTTCTTCTGAATCTAATTACAGTCACACACACAAAAAAGCAGGGTCAGTCTGTTGCAGATGAATTGCTAATAGACTGCACGTACACACACATATCCTAATCTCCTGATTTTATCCTCTCTCTTATCTCACTCTGCACTGAGTCACCACATTCTGTATGCAAATTCACACAAAGTCAACCAGAACCAACTCCAGCCAAGAAATATCCAGTTATAAAACTCTGTAGCACAGACATGGAGCAATGTGCTGGACAACTAAAGCTCTGTTTGCTCGCAGCACGTATGAGCAAACATAGTGTGGATAGGGAACTTTTACACGTTAAAGCCTTGCAAAATGTTTTAGATATTTTAGTAGAGATACACCTATAAGTCAGTCACTAATCGGAACTGGCTAATTATCCCTTGATTAGTTCACCAAGAAGATAAAAATCTGATTTCATGTTAGATCAATCAGAACTAAGAACTCACATAATTGTCTTTCTATAAATTAATCAACCAAAAGCACATTGTTTGATTGGCTTTATTTTTAACTAATGAATCATCTTGTAATTCCATTATTTTCAGTTCTAACCACTAAACATTGTGTCATTCATGTTATAGTCCTATGAATGAAAAACAAACAAACAAAAAAGCAAACAGAACAGGTCAAAATCTGAATCTGTCAAATCTCATAAACCTGAAGATTTGGATCGGCCAGAAAAGGGTTGATCAGTGCTTCCTATTCGCTGTAAGAAACATTTGAAAACAAAAGATAGTAAAGCATAATTTTCCAGCTTATCTACAAATGCCCTTAAGGTTGAAATAAAGAATAGAACGTATTTTTCTAGGCCATTATGTCATCAGCTTTTTTTTTTTTTTTTAAAGGTGCAGCACATTCCTGCTCCATCTTAGATTTTTGTCTGTCCTGCACGTCACATTAGCAATGCAGAACTCACTTCCTGTCTCCTCTCTCTGCTCGTCAACCTAATCTGTGCTGAGAGTCCTCGACGAGCTAAAACCACCCCATGTCATTAGTAGGAGTCAAACAGAGAGCGGGATCAAGCCAATTTTTAAATGAGATACTATTCAGTAGATCTTATACAACAATAGCCAAAGAAGCTTCTAGATGCTACTGTAAAGTACAGTATGAATAAAGACAAAGACACAGGTATAAATGGTTTGAAAGTTTAGATTTGTCATTTTTCAATAACATCTCAAGCCATTTTGTTGTCCTAGAAGTCAAACATTACGCTGATGACTGTGTAATTTCAGCAGCAATTCGGTTTTTAAAACTTGCATTTATTTTTAATCCGTCAACTCTTTTCTTCAATAACTGAGAAAACTAAAAGCAAAGAGATAACATGACAATTGTACGAAAAGGCCTGCTCAGTAGTTGAATTTGGGTGAAAACAGATCATAAAAAAGCCTTGTAAAGGATGTAAAGCCTTGACAAAGTGTTCGACCACCCACTTTCATTCAGGTCAAAAAGCTCACACAGCTTCCAGATGACATACCAGATGATTATAAATTAGCCTTTTTGAACGGAGCCGTTAAATTTTAAGCCTTCCTCCAAATGCCAGATGCCGTAGTGCATCTTGTCTTACTGAGCCCTAACATGGAAAAGGACAAGGCTCATGGCAAAACCGGGAATAAAAAGAAAAGCAGGATTAGTAGCACACATATTAAAGATGAGCAGAACCATCTTCCAGTTCTTGAGTGTCCATCAATCATCAATTACGGCTGCATTAACCCGTTTGGGGACCTCGATAATTCAGAGTCACCGCTTCATCCTCGTCTGATAGAGTCGCTGTGGGTGTTTGGCTTGTCAACGCTCTTCACTGACAATTAAACCTATAATTTCATAGACGATATACGGCTCCGTGATGCAGAGCAGCTGTCAGCTATCATTAGCTGTCCGAGCAGGAACGAGAGGGAGAGCTAGGCAGAAGAGACAAAGATTGAGGGACAGAAGGAGGGAGGACCTGAGCTAGTTATAAAGAGGGGGGAAAAAAACTGATAGAGAGGTATCTACAGATGGCTCCTTTTGCTGTGATAAGTCATGATGATAAATGGACAGAGGGAGCAGAGCCAGACATCAGGATGAAAAAGAAGAGATGTTTGGCAGGGACTCACCGTGGCCGGCTCGTAGTCCCATTGGGGAGCGATGTATTGGCACAGGCGGCTGATGGTGCCTTGGACCCTGAGGGCTACGCGGGTGATCAGGCCGGGGCAGCGCGGGGGCCACAGGGGCGCCAGAGGTAGGGGACAACAGGTGGAGGTCTGGAGATAAGGAACCCCATGCAGAACCCAGCGTCAACCATCCCACGGCCAGAAGCAACATACAGAACAGTTGGCCCTCTTGGGGCTTTCTTTCGGGGAGCATCACGCTCTCCTCCCCCTCTCAGAGGATATTTAAAAGAAAGTGAAGAAGCTGGCGTGATCGGTTCTCAGAAAAAGTGACTTTCTGGTTGCTGGTGAAAAGCAGCAAACTCCATAACAAGAGAAAAATTGAGACAAGATCCCTGATAGGGTAGGATCCCTCCAAACAAGACGCAGCCGAGCCAGGTCTCGAGGACTCCACTCATTGGAATTCTCCAGATATCCCGTTGCTCTTCGTTTGCTCGCTAGCTCTTTGAACCAGAATCCAATATGTCTTTACTTTCTTTTCTCGGCAGGATTGCCCCCGTGGCAGTTCCTTTGATGACCACGTAACCCTGCTGGTGCGCGTACACGCACACGCTTGTGGACGACACCTGGAACGCGTCCCTTTGGGTGTATGAGAGCGACGGTGAGAGTGAAGAACCCGCTGCTGCAACCCCTCCGCCTCGCTTGCGCCGCTTCACTGTGCTGTGCTCTGCACAACTCCGCTCGTCAAGCCACAGATAACACACAAGGCTCAGCTATGAGCCTGAGGAGGAGGGAGAGGCGGAGGGAGGGAACGACGGGCAAGATGCGGAGCTCCGCGCACTCCGGCACGAACTGTCAGTTTTCTGTTTTTCTACCGTCTCAGCGGAGGCGCACTTTCCACATCCTGATAGCTCAGCCACAGACTCTCAACGCGAGGTTGAGATCTTTTCTCTTCCTAGAGTTTGGATCCAACATTTGCCTGACTTCTCCAATCTCTTTCTCTAGCTCTCGTTTTATTTCGCCCCCCGAAGACGTGAGGCAGTCTGGCTTGTTAACCCGGGGAGACCAAGACTGATAGCTCTTTGTATTACTCCACAAGAGAACGAGAGAGATTTTCAGACTTGATAACGAAAGAGGGGAAAAAGGAGTAGATGAGAAAATGAAGGTGCTGGTAAGGAGAGTTGGGAGGGTGAGATGGAGGAGTGGGGGCAAATAAAGTGAGGAGAAGAGATTAGGAGGATGCAAGAATGACGGAAAGGGAGAGAAAGAGGAGGACGGGAGCGAGCTCAGGTGAAACTAAGCAAAGATGATGGGACAGAGGAAGGGAGGGCAGGACAGGGGAGGGAAAGGGGAAGGGCAGAAGCACCAAGTGGGCCAGTCTATGCAAATCCTCCCAGAGCAGCGAGCAAATCAGGGAGCCAGACAGCCACTGCAGAGGAGTGGGCTGCCTTTAGTCACAGGGAGGGAAGAGGTAAGAGAGGATCCAGGGATTGAATGGTGGAGGGAAAGAAGTATGAGAGGTAGATTTGTGATTGTAGTCCTTCTATATGGTATTCCCGGAATTCCATTTTTAGAGCCGGCAACACAAAGCCACTTTTCCCCCCGCAACGCTATGTGACTTCTGCTCCCTCTATGTTTTGATGATTGTCAAAGTCTATTGAAGCTCCATCACTGAACGAGGAGAAGTAGAAGAGAAAGAAGAAGAAGAAGTAGACGAAAAAGAAGAAGAAGAAGAAGAAGAAAATCCATGCATAATGCACACAGTAAGAGATTTGGTGAATTTCAAAAGAGTAAAATCTCTCTCCTCTCGGCAGCGATGACAGAAAAGAAAGGCTGGCGCTCCCTGCTCTGTCAATCTTTTCTTCTATTGTAGAAAGAGTGTGGGGTGTGGAGGAACTGTCTCCAGGCCTTGGGAGAAAATCACACTGAAAAGTCAAATAGCAGTTTAATCATGTTTGCTTCCAACCTTTAATTTGATCTGACTCCAGCGCTCGCTGTTTGCTGCTGACCTTTTGGATTAAATTGTAGAAATTCCAAGACGACAGAAGCCGCTACGGTGCGGCAGAGGTTTCATTGTTGTTCTGCAATCGAGGCAAAAGGAGCTTTGTGGAGCGGCGGAGCGCGGCCGGGAACCCAGGGCTCTGGCATTGGTTTGTTTTTTGTTGAGTTCACCTGTCTGTCTCTGATTTCACATTTGGGAGGAGTGCTTTATCTGACCCACCTGTTGACACGGTCCTTTTGGCGCTTGTTGTGAGCGCACAAACATTTCATAGGCAAATGAATGCCAGAGGGAACAATCTGCCACTTACTGATCCGCAGAGGGGAAATGTCTCAAAGGCGCAGAATGTTCAGCTAAGCTAAAGTTATTGCACACAGAAAACGGGGGAAAGCATGTGCACTTGAGTTCTACGTCAATGCAATAAAAAAGCATGCAAGTGTGTGTACTTCAGGTCAAGTCAAGTTTATTTAATACAAATAAACTCAGTGACAAAGCAGTTCAAAGTGCTTTAGATGAGTGATCCCCAACTTTCTTATTACCGTGGACCCGTCAAGACTTGGCAATTTTCCTGCACACAGTCAAATAATGCATATTGGTGTTCCCGCTACAGCCCTCTTTTGTTTTGTTTTTTTGCCCCAATTTTCCCTTTACGACAATCTTACAACATCCTGCAGTGTGTGGTGTGTTGAATATGCATATTCAACATTGTCTTGCAGTTTGAAGGCTTCATTGCCTCATTAACGAGCCGGTCACCAGATCATGCAGAGCTTAGAATGTGGGAATCACCTACTAGGATAAATCCATTCTCCAGTTTCGTCTCTGGGCCTTTTCTCCTTCGCAAAGAAACTTTCCAAAGACATCTGATCTGTTTCTTACTCATTTTGCTGCTTGTGGGCTCAATGTTGTAACCAAGAGAATCGGGTTAAAGGATTTTCAAAATAAAAGATCCTCCAGTCTCATAATACATAAAATGGAAACAAACTAATACCACAGCGCTGAAGTGAGCAAAGCGTTCTCTAGCTGTACAGAGTAACATAGTACTTTCCCCTCCTCCATCTACTGCCACTCATAGCAGTAGCAGGACAAACAACCTGACTCCTACACTCTTCTCTTGCTCTAAACAAAGAGATTTGGCTATTTTTGATGTTTCAGCTCCTAAACATCAGATTTTACTCTCCATATAAAGTTTCTAATGTATTTTTTAATCATCAAAGCCAGTTTTTACTGGAGGGCATTGTTGTACTTCTCCATGTGCAAGATTTAGTTAAATGTCAGCGAATGGTGCAGAGCTGTGCGCGGAGTCTTTGTTACGCATCTCAGCGAGAACACAGACAGAGCTAAAAATATTGCAATGAAAATTGAATCTGAATGTGGCTATTCTCAGATTAATCTGAGCACAATTTGGTAAAGAAAGAACAAACAATAAAGTCGGTGCTAGGGTAACGCAGCAACTCTAAGACAGCCTGTGTCATGCTGTTGATTGAAATCTTTCATAGAGAAAAATTTATGAAATGAACCTTACAAAGACACATGCCACCTCTGATATTTGGTACAAATATTCTGTCCATACATATAGATTTATTTGATTAAAAAGAGATATCACTACACCTTAATTAAAACTGAAATTGCGTCAGTTTATATATAGATCGGGCAATTAGTCGACCCAAATGCAATAGTGACTTAAAGTGCTTTCTAAAATAAAATAGATACCTACAAGCAGAGAATACAGCATAATTCTGAAATGAAAGAAAAAGGATGCATCTTTGTTTTATTTTTACTTATAGATTAAAATAAAAATGTGAGTTTTTACATTTTCATGTATTGTAGCGAGACATTTAAAGAAAATGCTCAAATCAAAGTGCATTTTTATTCAGTTGTACATTTCTGTCTCAAAAAACTTTGTATTAAACCTTATTTACCGTAATTTCCGGACTATAAGCCGCGACTTTTGTCTCACGCTTTCGACCCCGCGGCTTATACAACGATGCGGCTTATTTATGAATTTTTTCTAACGGCCAGTAGGGGCGCTGGAGCAGAAAAGGTAAGCGTGAGACAGTTGGAATATATCTGTAGAGGAAGACTAATGTAACATGGTGCTTTGTGCATGAATAAAATTAGCTTGAACAGACCCTCATCATGGAGAATGCAAGAAGAAGTGCATATGATGCAGCTTTCAAGTCAAAAGCAATGTAGCTGGCCGATAAAGAAGGAAACAGAGCTGCTGCACGTAAACTGAAGACTTCCATGGTTTCAGTGCACAGGAGGAAGAGGATGACGGCTCTCCGTGACTTTTAACCGTATGTTTTAAACCAGCCCTGTTAGTGTTGTTTTGCTACATTGCTGCTGTTCAGAAAGAAAAGCTACAGCATATTATTAAAACTTTAAAAACACTTTCTGTGTACCGTCTGTCTTTGTAAATATCTCATGATTCAATGTAAGCACATGCGGCTTATACACCAGTGCGGCTTATGTATGTACAAAAATGTGTTTCCTTTAAAAATGTAGGGGGTGCGGCTTATAATCAGGTGCGCTCTATAGTCCGGAAATTACGGTATATTTCATAAATCCTACTTCCAACCTCTTTGCAGACTATTCAACTTTAATAAAATTACAATTCACAATCCCTGATCCAAGCACAATAACTAAGTGACCACCTGGTGGGGGATAGTATTTATTGGAGCCATGCAACCGCTTTGAAAATTATATAAAGTGCCCGGCAGCAGACGGCTCCATTTGAGAGCCAAAGATGTTGGGTTCAAATGATAAAAACTTATAAAGATACAAATGGCAAAGCTCACTTTGTAGAAGCACCTTTCTTTCTCTGCCTTTGCGTCTGCAAGTCTTTCAGTATCTGGTTCTACCGTTTCTGAGAATCCAAAAACTGAAATGTCAGCATTCTTTCTTGACTTTCAAATCACAAACGATCTCCTCCTCAGTCAGACTGGATTGAAAGACGCTCAGTTAGTTTGAGATGTGGACTTTGGCCTATTTTAGCACATACTGTGATCTAAATGCTTTCATTATAGAACCAGCTGTCTGTTTTCCAGCCTTGATGAGGTTTTATTTTCTAGGATTTCCCTACATGCAAAGCCATAATTTTTTTCTAACGGTTCTGAAGAGCTCCTTTGTCCCTGAAGCAAAGCAACCCCACAGGATAATGGTTCCACTGCCATGTTTGTTGCTTTTTTCACCCCAGTAAGCTAATATCAGAATGTGCATCAATGAGAAGCTCTTTTGAGCTACATCAAGTTTATCTCAAAACCACTCGGCAGCGACAGCCACATACCAGCCGCCACCTGCAGGAGAGCTTTGGATAATTGGTGTGGCTGGGAAATGTGGCAACTTTATGTTTAAAATGCATTATAGTGTGTAAAAACATCTAGGCACTAAAATCCTCTTTAGTTTAAGACCAAGTGAGAGTGTTATTATAGAGAACAGAAGTATGAGATCATAACCCTCCGTTCCCCTGCGGCTAAAACGAACAATCTAAAAGGCAGCTGCTGTCTTTACAGCGCTGTACAGTATACAATCTTCTTGAAATAACAATGGCTCTTCGCTGTGCTCTGGCTTTCAACCGATTCAAATATCTGGACATGAAATGGGCACGCTTGGTCGCCTGCATGCCAGCCGCAACAGCAGCTCTGCGGCCACTTATCTTTTTTCTTTATATTTGCATAGACGTTCACTGAGGCAAAGGCAAACAAGCCACCTGTATACCACAGGCACAGGGGAGCGGATTACACCGTGACCCATAACTTGATCTCCTGTTGCAGAGCCACACCTGAAATACCTGAATCTGAAATCTTCCGCTAGTTTTATTTTATTATTTTTTTTTGTTTCTTGCCTTTCCTCCGCCTTCCGAAGTTAACAACCGCAAAAAAAAGAAAAGAAAAAATCTTTGGGAGCGTGCCGTCTCATGCTGACTCGGTAATGAAGTCTCGTCAGGATCGGAGCTAATTAGTGTTTTACATTATGATTCCTCGCCAGTGTCTGTGTGTGACAGATGAAGTCTGCTCCGCTTTGCCCTGCGTGCCGGCAAATGGAGCGCAAAACATCTTAATGTTACAGAAGAGTGGGAACGGAGGAGAGAGGAACTCTATTAACATCAGAGAGTGATTCATAACTAAAAACAACCCTCCAGAACAAAACAGGCAGCACTTTCTGTATGACAGAATAAAAAGTTACAGTGATGGGAACCAGTATTTACCCCCTTCTGTTTTTGATTATTACGTCACACTTAACTGGTTCAGATCATCAAGTGAATATAGATTTCTTATTTATTTGACTGATATTGTTTGATATTGATATTAGTTTGGTGATTTGTTAGCCCTGCGACAGACTGGCAACATGTCCAGGGTGAACCCCGCCTCTCGCCTGAAACGTTAGCTGGAGTTGGACACCAGCACCTCCTGACCCCAATAAGGAGAAGGGTGTACAGAAAATGGATGGATGGATTTGTTCATTATCTATAAAAAGGAAAACAAGAGGGCAAGATGTTTTTCACAGAATTGTATTGGATTGAAAAAAAAAATATATATATATGTAAGGTGCATTCAAATAAGACGCTCCATTTGCCTAATAGTAGCTACGGGTGAGCATTTATTGCATCGTTTATCATTTACAGTGATAAATTTTCCTTTGATTTATTGTTTTCAGGATAAATTTCGATTAACGACGTTTAAAACCAGAACTTTTTTTTTACCAGGATTGATAGTTTTATTATTCTCTCACTTGCTTGTTCAATGAAAGCACCAATAAACTCGAAAATACAGTCACCATGTGCAGTTTAGTGACACAAATCCCACTTCTTTATGTGACGGACGTCCTAAAGAAGAGATTTACGAAATGTAAAGCTTTTCAAGAACATTGTTTGTGTTTGTGGGGCTGTAATTGCTGTAACACACGGTCACAGTCATGTAGGTACCCTAAAAAAAATAAAGTATAGTCACTTTTATCACAACAGCACAGCAAAATATCAAGCTAAAACTTTAAGTCCAGATCGGCGACCTCCCATATTTGTAAATATTAATGACAATGTCACGGTCTTGATGTTTCCTCCTGTAGTTTCCTCCAGCGAGTCTAAAATAACTGTTGTAGTGGGATGTTTCAGGATTTAGCCCCCTACCCTCCACATACAAACAGCTACAAACCTCTGATCCTGGCAAGTGACAGGCACTAAAGGAGGATTGGCAGAGGACAAAGCTCGTCGCCTGGTACTCAGAGCATCACAGTCTGACACAGGAGACACATGACGAACTCTCAAGTGAAATGAAACAACAAGAAGAAGCCGATGTCAACGGTGGTGCAGTAAACAGCATTTGAAGTAAGCTTTTTAAGGAAGCTTCCACTCTTGACGCGAATGTGCCCATTTGTGTGCGTGTGAAGTCGTTTTATCTGCTACTCAGCGGTTTGCAACCTTTTGGTGTCGCTAATCTTTTATACGTTCAAGTCAGGAGACGACAAGCTGCTGTTGCGTTTCAAGCACAATAACTGACTATTTACCGAAGAAGGGCCAGAAGGTGCAGCTGTGCTCTGGAGCTGGCTGTAATAGAACGAACAATACCAGCCCAGAGACTTCCTGAAGGGACTTTAATTACAAACTGCAATGTGTTAAAAGTACCCACCACATATTAGTCGCAAAGTCTGTCTGGTTAATATTCAGGGGAAAGGTCAAACAAAAGTCAAACAGGGATCAGCGCCAATTCAGACCAGCGGCATTGGTTTGATTTGGAGCAGCGTCGCCCGCAAATAGCTAAAATCCACAAATAGTCTAGACTCCTTATAAATCGCTTAGAACTCCCTTCTTTAACAGTCCAAACACCAAATATACCTTAATACTGATTAAAACATACAGAAGAAATAGCACATGTTAGCACGACCGCAGAAGCTAACATCTACAGTGTTCTTTATCTCTTGGGATACAAAGGAAAATAAATGCCACGCCTGAATTGGCTGCGTTACAATGCCAGCCAATAGCACGTCAGTTGGTATTCCCCTTTGTTATTTCAGCTTCCTAAGGGTTATTTTTCGTCAAATATTGTTGATACTGTGTACGGAGAAATTGGTCAATGGGCTGGTTTTCCACGCATAATTTGGAGTTTAAAGATACGTTATTCAGGACTCACTCACCTCAGCATAATGAGAACTTGAAGTGACCCCAACAAAAGAGTAGCGGGACCTATTTTCTGATTTATTCAGCTAATAATTGTCTGACCAACTTAAGGGGTTTTTCCTCATCATTTCATATATGCATCAATTTCAATCTGAAGAGGGTTTTCTTCAGAAAAAAAATTGACAGGGGGTAGATGCATTTAGAGGGGAAGTTATTTTAAAACTAATGAAGTAATAATGAACTTATTTCATTAATATGAATATTTAGGCATTAAATATTTTGCGGCTTCCCTCTGACCTGACTAGCATAAACCGAACAGCTATCAGTGTTGCGAAAAAATATCTTAAAGCAATATTTCCATCTCTTTAGGCCACCTAAGCCCACACTCAATGCTGCTACACCTCACCTATGGATAAAGGGCAGTGATCCAGTCATTGTAGTGCACCGAAGCCTTAATACACACTTAATAATGAATGAACGATAGAATCAAAACTGACAGGCAGCAAATGAAACGTTGCCATTTGTTTTCAAAGATTCAAAATGTAGCAAACCAACATTTTACTTATACACGAAGCCCAAAACCTCAGCCGAACGGCAACGACTCGGGGGTGAGCTGAGCTGAGCCTAGAGAACAATATAGACAAGCAGACAAATGCACCACCGAACATTTGCACTGAGAATGACCACATGAAGTTGCCAGCTTTTAAAAACCGTGCATGCTTTTATGAGCCGAACACTAGAGATGAAGGAATCGATTAAAAATGAATGACGATCCGCCACAAATGTATTTTTGCTCTTGTAGACGTGAGATACAGTACCCCTCACAATTGTTGTTTTGTTTTTGGTGAAGGTGTGTTTCAAGCTTTTGTGGCTTCAATAACGTCACGTCTCATTGAAAAAGTTTGAAGAATCCAGGCATTGAAGCTGCTGACCTGTTTCCTCATCTTTCATCGTACTCCAAATGCTTATGACGACTTCAAAAGAGAAACTTCAAAGTTTATTGAAGAAAGTGCGGAGAAATTACGCAAGTAGAGTCACGTGAGGGAAATGTGTGCGGGCCCAAAAACCAAACAAAAATCAGAACCATCGCATGCTAAGACTGCTTAGTTCTGGCTCAAAGGCACACCATGGGCACTGGATCCAATTTTTTTTCTTACCAACACAAAATGTCAGATACAAGTAAAAAAAGAGTAATGCTGCCTCTCTGGTAAAAGACCAATCATCCTTGTAACCTGAATTCAACTCTCAAGTCGGCCAGAATGTACAAAACTGTAACGGTACATAGAAATTTAAAGCCCCATTTCACACAGGAGTCAGTGCAAGTAACAACCAGCGTGCAGTGGACACCGGCACTGTTTTCACACCTCGGATTCCTCGTCATACTTCTGGGATGTTATCTGAAAGCCCACAAGTCGGACAGAATGACTCCTCCTCTTCTGGCCGGCACAAACAAGCAAAGATAAGCAATGCCGGCTGGAACCAGGGGCTAATTTTTTATTTTTTTTTTCATGTGGAATTGCAGTGTGATGGCTGTGCGAAAAGGGCTTAGGATACCAGAAGGAGTGACCAATGAAGTTAACACACTCGCACAAAGGGTTTTACTCGGTGTAAAACTGCTGCAGTTGGCGGGAACAGACACCAAACAACTACCGTGTACCTCCTCGCCATACAGAACCGGCTGCAGACTGAAGAAGTTTTTTTTGACATTAGCTTTGATAACAGCTCTCCGCAGTCAATCTGCACAAGTAAGCGGGCGCCACTTTGCAAACATAGTTCATGCTCTGCACAAACACACAGCCTCGCCTGTAGATATTACTTTGAGAAATAGCAGATGTGAATTGATTTTGGCCCGCCTTGGCAAAAGAAAGGAATAAATTACCTTGAGTGGGAGCCTATCTCCACTTTTTTCTTTTTGCCCCCAGCCTCGTAGTTATCACAAGGAGCTCTAAAGTGAAACTACAGCTACTCACTTAAAGACCGGCTAACCGTTCTGTGTTAGAGTCACTGCGACTTAACCCACAATTTGAGTTCAACCAAAACAACAAGGTGGTATTTTTGTCAAAATATACTACGACAACCTTCCACAATAAATGAATGATGACCTATAAGGTTTAAAATAAACTCAACAGCTGCGCTACTTTAAGGGCATACAGATCCTGATATTGCTCCTACACACCATCGTGCCTTTTACCAGACGCAGAGACAAGCTCATAATATCAAGCAGCGTTTTGCATAATGGGATGTCACATAAGCAAGTTGTCCTCATAAAGGTCCAAGATATAAATACAAGGTATTTAAAAAAAAAAAGAGAGATAAAACAGTGACATTACGTTCAGTGATATTTACCCATTAGGAGGCAGAAACAATAGCATAAAAATAAAAAAATACAGTGATCTATTAAATATTTATCACACATACTGTCTTTGCAGTTCCCTAAGCTTCACTTATGGTACAGCACAGCAAAGCATAGCATAGCAAAGTATACAATAGTGTAGCATGGAATAGTACAAAATAGAATAGTATAGTATAAGCATAAGCAGATTATAAAGATGGCTGTGTGACAATTCTCATCTTGACTTCAAACCAAAAATGTACAAAAAATACAAACAACAATAAAACAGACTTAACACCATCCAAATGTGGCAATAGAATGCTGTAATCTACAATAAATATTGATAGCCTTTAAAATTAAAATAACCTATGAGAAACAAACTACAGCACTAAGACGATCGCTATCCATTTATAGACATAATTGTTGTTTTGACACAATTTTAAAGTGATGTGTTGATAATAAAGTGTGCAAGTTCACACTCTTGAAGGCCGATAAACTTTAACACTGGAACCGGGAGATATGTTAAATATCCAAAATGAAACACAACCAAAAACAATAAATATTAAGGAAAGAAAAACCAAACGCAACCGAAACTAAAAATATCAATTATCAGAATGAAAATTGATCTCACTTTAATTTAGCGTGTAATTAATTGATTTTTTTGTTGTTTATTATGACGGGCATACTTGTTAAAATGTGGTAACATCTGAGAGGAGAACTCTCCCATAGGAGTTGTGTCCCTACATGATTCTTTCCAAACCATGTGGAGTTTATTTACTTGTAAAAAGAACCATAAATCAGCAGCATTTTCCTTTAGCTTGATACATTTTACATTTGCTTTTAGTCCATAACGCAAAATCCCCCCGAAAACAAAAAAGAAATTCCAATGAAGTTTGTGATTATGTTAAGATTAGAAATGTAGTATGAATACTTTGCAAGGCATTGTATAAGATTTATAAATAAAAGAAAACAGGTTTTTAACTGGATTTGGGGAGTTTATGGGTGCTTCCTGAGGCAGTCAATACATATAATAACACACTTCTGTACTTTGGGAAATACATTTATTCATGTTAAGTTGTGTGGGGGGGAAAAAAAAATCCATCTTATCCAAATTATCATATTTATTTTTTTAAGTTTATTTGATAGGGACAGACACACATCGACATAAACAAACTGAACAAAACAGCAGCCCCATGTTTGCGTCACAGTGCAAAAGCAACAGCTAATTCGCAGCACTTGTCCCTGGATGGGCTTTTAAAAAGTTGAAGAGGTAATCATTTAAAATAGCACAACATAAAGTTGACAACGTCTACAAACAAACAGTGAAACACAAAAACATCAAAAATGGATACAGTTCTGTTTTTGACATAACCAGAGTTTTGTTTGGTTTTGGAACGTACTAAAACTGGTTACAGACTTTAAATCAAGAGGACGCGAGTTCCAAACTTCAGATCCTCTCATGGACAGAGCACTTTGAGCAAAAGTGGTTCTTTGAAACGGGACCTTACAATTTCCATCTGAAGCCGCTCTAGTACACCTGCTTAATGGTGTAAGAGCATATCCATTTAAACACTTAAAAATCAGTTTTAAAAGATTATACTTTAGAAAATCGGGAAAGTCAAAATAATGCCAAATTTAGCCAAAATGTGACGATGATGGAATCTGACTGGCTTTCAACATGTATCTCCTGCCAGTAGCCAGTTAGCACTGTTCAGTGTGTAGACCTGAAATCAACGGTAGCACAAAACTGCCCTACTGACGTCTTCAGAGTTCACTCATCATAGTTTATGTAATGTTTGTTACACATTAGAAACTGAAAAATGCATGAAGCGCAGCTTCGTATTGAATGGCAGTTGTGTCGGGCTGCAAAGATATGCAAGGGGGGTGGTGGGGAAAAGAAGATTATGCCTGTAACTGTGAGAGGTTGAAACTAATATAAAAATCTTGTTTTTAAGCGAGCTGATCTCCCCGAGCATTAGCCTATAGCACGGGCACGTTGCAGGCTCGGGTGGGTTTGCTATCTGCGCACCCCCTTTCCCACGAAACGGCAACAGAGACACTGTCCCCGAGCTGATCCGGGATCAAAGGGCTGAGCATGTGGAAATTCAAAGAGCCGGGTACCCTCGTATACGCACAAATACATAGCTGAGTCCCTCCATCAAAGGAGAAGTGATAAATTTTGACGCAAGGAGATCAAAGTGTTGCACTTGAAGAGCTCAGACGACTCGGATGACTTGACATAATGGTTATATGTAAAAAAATAAAATAAAATAAAATCACGCTCCGTATGGACAAACTATAAGCAGCCTCTACAATATTTGATGTGAAAATGAAAGGGGGGAGAGGGCTTGTGGAATTAGCACTACCTTCTGGCAGAATGGGACTTTGATTGCTCTATTTCACGAAGCCTCATGATGCCTTTTTCCCCCCAGTTTCCCAACATTTTAATCCCCCTCCGTCTTAATGCACTCTACAAATTGGTTCCGATGAATGCACCCCGGTTTGCCAAGTATGAACCGGCGCAACATGCTAAATTGTGAAGAAATAGTTCAACCTTGAAGGCTGACACCCATATACAGCGTTTTACAGTTCTACAGGAAGGCTTGTTTGTATTCTTGGTACAGTAGGAGTCAGCCACGCCAGCCAATCTGCTCCCCCCAAACCCCACATACCTCCCCCACCACATTCAGGCCTTTGTCATAACAGTTCTGGCCAAAGCGATTTACAGGCAATATATGAAATATGGATCACACCTCGTTGAGGGAGAAAGTGCCCCGAGATTTTCTGCTGTGTGTGTGATAAACGTGGAGGTTGAGAGACAGATGATTGCTTATGGGATGGCAAAAGGAATGAGAAACCATTACCAGTGCAATATGTTCGCTCATCTGCACACACACGCACACACACGCACACACTTAAGCACAGATAGCCCCAATTTCCAGGACAGAAACTGATGCAGAGGTTGGAACTTGTGCTCTCTTTAAAAAAAAAAAAAAAAAGGAGTTTTAGGGTACTAAATATTATATGTTCGAATTATTTAAATTTAAATCAATAGTATTTGTGATTTTTATTAAAATCTGCCTTTCATTTTAATAGCAAAATGAAATTTAATAGCAATGCTACATGGAAAAAAACCCTACTGTACTTGCAACCAATAAATAAAAATAGATACCAAATCAGAACCGCTCAGAAGTTCATACCATTGATCCAAATACAAATACTATTCAGAGAGGGTGCAAATTAAGGCAACACAAATAGTCGAACAATCCCCCACCCCCATTTTTTGACCCACACATTATTACATATTAGGCCTGGTGCAATACACAATAAATCAATTAACTGCACGATGAAATAATTTCCATTTGCATTAATTAGCATTTTTCTTCTTCTCTCTCTTTCTACCAACAGCTGGATGACCAAAGTGTTCAACCTGGTGCTTTGGTCTCAACAAGTCCCTTCTTTTCATGGACAACTTTGTTTTTGTGAATCTTCATAATTGATTTTTTGTTTGCTATTTCTATTGCTTTGTTTATTTATTTTGGATATTTAAAATGTTTTCCACTTCCAGCGTTAAATGACCAATAGAATTTACAGTTTATTGGTCTTTGATGCATAGCATTACTTGAAAATGGTTTCAAAACAACAACATTATAGTAACTTTTGGGACAATTCATCGTCCAGCACAATTTGCTATTGTGACAGGCCTATTAAATATCTCTTCGAAGTTCATATAAAAGCGTTTTCCATTTTTAATATAAAGCATAATCTCCAAAGACCAAGAGAGACATCTCAATTGAAAACCGTTCTACTCCTCGTTTGGAAAACGGCCATTTTGTTCAAGAACTCAATGGTCACATTTCCCACTTGTGTTGGACACACAATGCGGATGACGTGGTTTTAAAATGTGCCACAAAGAAAAACTACTCAAACGACGCCTCTGCTGCCATCAACAGCTCAATTTTGTCTGGTTTTTGACAAAAGCAATACGGAGCGCCATCATCGCTCTCAAGCCGCTCACACCTGCCACTCGGCCCACATGTGTCACCCCCACAGGATAGACTCTGGGGGTGTTGGGGTGAGGATGGAAGAGGAGGACATAATCTGAAGAACAATCACCTGCCCGGCTCGACTCTTGCGCACCGTACTCCACACACCTCAGCAGCTCCAATGTTACTCTCTCCCCGGCTTTTTTCACTCGTCAAACCGACAACAATGGTCGACACTCGGCTGCCGGAGCGTCTCTTTGCTCCGTGCCTGTGGAACAGGAAACTAAAGCAGATCCAGGTGCACAGTGGACATGCAGACTCCTCTGCTAGGTGCATTTCTGCAACACTGCAGTCGCTGCAAAAACTGGCCATCACAGTGGATATGTAGAAATGTTTTGCGGTCGTATCCCCGATGACCAAGAAGGTTGATAAAGAACAGATTTACTTTTTTTTTTTTGCTATTTGGGGAGGGAAAAAATGGTGCATAAAAAGGGTAATAGGTTTCCACCGACCTACAGTTAGCTGTTCTAAAACACAGCAGATAATGTCCATAATAACCTTGAATTATAATGCTTTCTAATAATGATATCACGCTTCACCAGGCGGGTGTAAATTAAACAGAGGATCATTTTAATCACCTCGGGGGAGCTGAATATTGGCCGCCCCTGTCCCGGTTAGACGCGGCGCTGATACTGTGGCGGGGTGATAAATTTCAGCCACAGGCCTCTCTGACCAAACGCCAGCCTGGCTTCCGTTTCGCCCCACACCTGGGCCCAACTGCGACGCCGCATGTGGAGCCGGTCGATGGTGGGATGAAGCATAAATACGCTGCAGAAGAAGTTATATCTCACTGAGAGAATAGAAAGATTTTAGGTATCTGAAATGTACACAGACATATAAGCTAGGTAGAGAGTGACACAAAGGCAGATTTTTACTTATTTTGTTCTTTTACACATTTGAGAAAGTATATTGCCCTCGCCTGTTACGGTATGCAGAACTCGTACTATTTAAAATTACACAAAGATTATGTAATAGCTTAATTGCTGCAAACAACAACTTGCCGTTTGGCTTTTATGATCAGAAAACACAAGCTGCTTTATAAATTCAGCCAAAGTACCTGAATTATAATTGCCTTGCTTGATTAAATCTGCCTATTTCGCGTCGTCACAGGACTGCCTCCCTCACCGCAACAACAAAGTGGAGCAACGCTGTGCTCCGATGTTGTTTATTCAGAGGACCGAGTTACTTATAACGCTGTTACGACGAGCTCTTTATTTGCTGTGTGTGAAATGTCAGGCTCATCACTCCCCACACATATTCTCCAGTAAAGGCCTTTGAAGATTAGCAGAACATCTGTATGGTTGAGCAAAAAAAAAAAAAAAACCCTGCAGAAAAAAATATCCAGAAGATCGTCAAGTATGTGTATAGAAAAATGTCTTAGATATGGAAAATGTAGAAAACTTTTCATCGTTACTAAGTAATTTTATCAAATTGCACATACTGTATGAAACAAAGGGGCTAACCATTGAATACATTCCACAGAGGTCATGCTCTACAAACTGATTTTAGTCCTATTTATTTAATTATTACCAGCAGTTAAGGTTTTTTTTTTCCACTAAAAATAGTTTTCAATTGTTAAATATTTGTTGAGTTCAATCGCTCCATTCTGAAATTGAAGAAAAGAAATAGAGAAAAAAGAAAGAAAGAAAAAGAGTAAGAAAAGGAAACAACCTTTTGCAATGTTGGATGTCAAAGCTAGCTTCTCTTGCAAGGAAAAAAAAAACAAAACACTTGTGATTCTAATTTAAGTTAGAAGTTGTCTTTATTTTCAAACCCAAACTTTGGAGAAAAGCTTCCCAGATGTGTATTATTGCTCACAATTACTCCAAGAACCCATCAACAACTCAATTAAAAATGTCAGAAACCAAACCCAGGAAGTCTGCAGGCCTTATTTACCTCACTTATAACTACTGTTCATAATCCAACTAATTTGGCATTCTTAGAAGATGCCTTTATTCCCTTCAGAAATGAAATCATAATTTGGATTATCATATAAAAATTACCATAGATTCAACAGTGCTGCACAGAAAATCAAGAGGGGAAATACCTCTTGGCAGGGCTGTAATTAACTAGTAAAGAGCTCCACTCACCAAAAATGAAACCTAAAAGCCTTCTTTCCGATGCAAGCGTTCGAGATTTTCATTTGTCAGATGCGGTAAAGGGAACAAACCAATGCCTTCATGTTTTCATAAATGATTCTGCAGTTACACGGTGGCAGCCAGTGCTCCTTTTCTCCCTTAAAAGGTGAGAGAATGCCGTGACATGGCATAAACTGAGCATGAGACAAAGCATTCATGGAAGCTAGCGTGTTCTTAAAAGCCCGGAGCTATCGTCAGCGTACACAATGTTTCAGAGACATCCAGGCAGATGTTCCCGCTCAAGCTTGATTGCCTTCACCAAGGCCCATCAGGGATTGCACTTACCCTGGCTAAAGCTGACAAAAAAAGACATACAAGCCCGAGTTATTTTAGCTGCGCTCAGCTCCTCCATTAGGAAGAACTAAATAATTGACGCTGCTCTGTCAGTTCAGGACAAGAATTAGTTGGACTAGATTATGTCCCTGATAATGTTTTTGTTATTTTCAACTAGATGGCGCAACTTAAAAATGGCCAAACTATTTGCTTTCATGCACAAGTCTTTATATAACGCTGACCTCTAATCAATAAGTGTTGCCATGTGAAGACTTCATGTGTCATCAAAGTTTTGGAAATATGTGATGTGAGTAGACAAGTTTATTAAAACTTATCAAAGCAATATAAAGAAAAATGGCTCTATAGGGAAAGATCTTAGAAAATGTAGCTGCACTCCTTCATCTCTGTTTTTGGTGTATTTACCTATCAGTGTTAGAGCACCGTATTCAGGCCTGGCATAGGTACTGCAGCGTTTTATCCTTGTGACGTTTCTAACCCTTTGCCAATTCACATTACCCATTTTTAGCAACTCGTTACTGTTTTGGTACATAATACCAAATGGAATTATGTACCATTTGTTTTTTATATGAACAAATGGGACTTTTTTGTTAAAAGGATTAGTTTTTATCTGGACAGTAGCCTTTGGATTTTAGTACCTAATTAAATAAACATTAGACTGCTTTTGGTCCACGTACCTCTTTGATTACTCAATTTGAAAGCTAACTTACTTCATGTTGTCAGGCAAGTGTTTAAACACTACATATACTTCACACATGTGATGCTGGTACAAAAGTGATGAAGTTCATACTCAAACATTTGTAGCAGTGACCCAACAACATCCCTATTCATCTCATGCTATGCTATGCAGAGTCTCAGTCTGCACCGATGAAGATTACTTCATGCCAAATGATGGAAGTCCAACCAGGTTTTTTATTCAGATAATTACTTGACCATTCAGGGCACTAATGAAGCATTGTGGGCATTAGACTTGCAAACAAATAAGTTGATGACATTACAGGAAAAAGTTAAGTGTCATATCTTACTGGGTGGCCAAAGCTTTAGAAATGGTTTTCCAGACTGAAAGATGAATTACTTTTATTCCCCTCATCTGTTCCTTGATACTCTCATAATAGTCATGATGTGTTGCTTAAAAAAACAAACAACAAATGTTTAGCCTACTTTATATTGTCTGACAAGTATTTGTTTGATTCCGCAGATCCAACAATCATTAGGCTAGGGTGTGGCCAGTGAAACCTAGCTCAGGTTTTGAGGTTAATCAGATTTTCTCACGGGTTTTGTTCAAATTCTCAAAATTATGGGAATGCAAACTGCTCTTCTGCGTCTCGTTCAGAGAAATTTCCCTTTTGAAGCAGGTAGACTTCCACAACCAGACTAGTAGTCAACCATAGAAGTATTTTAAGGTCATTTTGCTCTTCTCGTTAAGTTTGCCTAGGCAGCGACTCAGAAAATAAGTAACTGCCGTCTCATCTCACCACCATCTTCATGCATCTTTAGGGAGCTAACAGGATTCAAGGGTATGTTTAGGCTGTATTTATTGCTTTCCTAATCTCCGATAATCCCCAACCAAAGCAGCATACTTGTTCTAAAATAAGAAGGTTTATCCAGATCTCACACCAATTGTGAGAGTTTTCTCAAATTCATCACATCACCCGTTGCTATCACTGATTTGCAGCTACCTCTGAAAAAAGGGATACCTTGGCAGGCGCCTATCTGTGAGAGCAGCTAAGACTTGAGTAGCTGCAAAGTGCTATTGTCAGATTTAGATTTCTAAGCAGATATGCCTTCTTTTGTCAACAGCAGACACCCAAAGACAGCTGAATGTATTTGAGTCCGCAATTGTGCAATAATTCTTTAAAATGCTTTACACTTGGTTCAGAAATCACATGTGTCATCTGTCAGTCTTGCACAAAACTAAAAAAAAATAAGGCGGAGACAACTGTAGGGGAAGGGAGTGGTAAAGACAAGTAAGCAAACAGTGAATGACTTGAAGAAATTACAGGTGGCTCCAATAATTAGGAGATTTTCAGTCAAGGTAACATCTAGTTTACCTCATCCGAGTTCTACTTACATCTGTGGAAAAGAGCAACGAGACGAGTGCCGGGTTTCTACTTAATTATCTCTCTAATGAAGAAAGAGAATGGCATTTAATTACTCGGCCCCAGATTTAGACTCCTGGCGTGCAAGAGGTAAATGGATTTAATGTTGCGAGGATAAATGGAGCTACAGCGATGATATGCAGATGTTTGCACATGTGCAGCAGGCGTAACAAACTACCACACGGCGTTTGATGTGCCGTTGCGGCCTCAAAGATAAATCTGCTCTGTATTTTAGGAGCTGTAAGGAGGAATCAAATGCCATTAGGAAAGCCTGAGCACAGCCGTAAAAAGTATGACTCCTATTTGAGGCTTCGAGTTATTATAAAAGCTGAAGGTCTGGTAAAAATACACCTATGCAGAGGAGGCCCGGGAACTGATGCCTGGGGAGTTCTGGAAGCAAGTTCCAATTTCGAGGTATAGCTGCCATTGATGATTTGTTCAAGTTCTGCATTGTGGAGTGGGAGTGTGGAGGTGTAAATAGGAAAAAAACAAACAAAAAGTAAATAGCATACACTCTACCCTGAGCCATCAGCGTAGCAGTATCTGTAATGGGAACTGATATGGATAATGGAACTAGGACATTTCGGTGGAAATCCACTCATAACACAGTGACATGCTTTCAAACGATCAAAAATAGTTGCCCATTCAAGCATGTTTAAGATTATTATTTAATGTTTAATGTTGCCAATTAAATAACTAAAATAAAATGTAATTTTCAAATAATGTGCACACTGAAGTCAGATGATTTAGAAGATCAAAACCAAACCAAAATCCAAGAAGGGAAGCTCTGTCAAAATCAGTCAGAAACCAGTACAAACACAAGCTACATATAAGATTTTCTACACAACTTTCACAATATAAACCCCATAACTGGAGAAAAACAAAAGTAATTTTTACATTCTACAGACAATGTAGAAATTCCTCACTCTAGTCTTTTTAAACTTCTCCTTTTCCACCGATTTCTCAAAAAAATGTACATAACTGGGTTTCCTTCGCCTTGCAAATGTCAAAAATAGACACAAATCCGTGGAACAAAAAAAATCCAAAGCACTGTTGGTAATTAATTTGCCATATTTGTTGCTGTTTGAGGATATGGAGAAGGTTTTTTAGATAACACTCCTATGGGATTAGAACACCCCCACTAAGGTATTATGCATCTACCTTGGTTTGAGAAGATACACTGCTTTGGGATAATATTAGTATGGCATCGTCTAACTCTTAATTAGACACGGAAACTAATGAGATGAAAACGCTCCAGGAAAAAGTTGAGTATTGTATCCAGAAACAACAAGACAAGGATGTCTGCACTTTTGATCCCAGTATGCACCATTCAGAACAGGAGGGCATCAAAAGCCACACACATAATTCAAAGATATGGTAAAAATTAATGTTCAATAAAACACATTTCATCTATATCTCCCTAGATACACTTCAAATATGTTTTTCAATATAGTATCATATGTTGTAAGTTGGGAAACAACTTGATGGTAGATTTATGGTGAGTTTTTCAACATGCAACATTCATGACCCCGTTTTTCTTTAAATGGAGAGGTACTTGTGATTTTTACATTATCTGCAGAATGTAACTTTTATATCAGCGATTCAACTGTATTTCCCCCAAAAAAAGAAAGCTTATATGGTTCAGACAGCAATTTTTTGGAAAAGTCAAAATAATCTGGCTGTGCACTATGATTAAAACTGTGGTATATTGTGGTTACTGCTACTTTCCAAAAGTCCCATGCCTCTGTACCTCCATCCATCCCCGACATTGGGTTAGACAGCTCATAAGTCAAAGAGGGAAACCCAAACACAGACATCCCTCTTAAGCAGTGACACTTCTTTTCAATCTTTTCTTGGGGATCCCAAAGTTTCCCAAGGCCAATAGGGAAATACAGTGCCCTTAGCAAGTTCTGACCCAAAACTACTCAAAGTGGAACATGCCTTAAAATCCTCCAAAGAGAAATGCCCAAGGAGAAATTCCTAAGCAGAGGGGAAAAAACCCAACATGAGCAAACTCCTTTAACGTCAGCCATTTGCAGTTTTGCCACACCTTAAATCATTCATTTACAAAAGCCTTACTTCACCATTCTCTCATCTAGTCCATAAAAGTAGTACATATTTTATACTTCTGCATTTGATCCTTCCTTGGATTAAAAAAAAATAAAAAAATACAGCGAAGGCTTCCTCTAAATGCAAAATGCTGAATGCACATCGAGGTTGTGTCCATGCACATCTTCCTGAGCATACATCACCTGCAATAGAGTAGAAAGCGAGACCAACATCCACTGAGCGGCCCACGCGATAGCTCCCAGCAGCTTCAGCATCGGGCTGCTGAACTGTAATCCAAAGCCTCGGTTCGCTTCTCGGTCAACTCATCAGAAAAGTTTGCATGCCTGAATTATACATGCCAGCCTGTGTAGATCATAAATCTTAAATGTCGCCCTTACATGCGAGAAATGACACAGCAAAAATAGACATAAGACAAATAAAAAAGCCTAGAGGAAATATTGAGCTGTAAAACCAGAGCTGGTTGATTTTTCTTACAATTGTTAGAATCTGCTGCTTAGCTGAACCTTCATCCTTAATACAATGAAACGGCAAACATAATTTAACAATTATCTGCAGAAACGAGTATTGCTACTGATGCAGAAACATAGAAAATAACTCAAATATCTTTTATTGAATCTCTCATCCAGCTCAGATTCCTTATTTTTTTTCTCTTTTTTGGAGATGATCTCATTCACGCTGGCATCTCAAGATGGAGCCTTCAGCTGTCAGGTTCCAGTGTCAAGACTCTTGCTGTGAACTCAAATGAGCAAATCAATAGCGCATCGAGTGAGGTCAGCCTCCTTGAACTCTCGCTCTCCGCTTCACTCGCTTCGCCGGTGTGTGCCTCTGTCTGCGCAACTCTTGCCTCTACCTCACACGCGCTTTTAATCTCGCCGGAGAAGGAAGGGAGATGTGAGGGCGGCCGATAACCAGACGAGCAAAGGCTACCAGACATATGACAGAACCCACGAACAGACACACACATCTCACAATGCTTTACCATATCGAGAACTTCATTTCCCATGTCAGCCCCGTACATTGTGCCAAGCAAAGTCACTCCCATCCCTTGAATTTACTCAAATTTTGACACATTACAGCCACAAAGTTCGATGGAAGTTTATGCTTCATCAACACAAACTATTATATATTTGTGAAGCTACAGGAATACTTTGCCTACCCTATTTACTTGGACAGCAAAGTCAACTTTTAAGCATTTCTTTTCACCTCTTCTTTTGCAATCACACGTACAACTCTTTCTGGGGCGTATTTCATTTCCCTTTGGGATCAATAAAGTATATTATATTAAGTATAACGTATATTAGAATTTGAATTTGAAGTTTGCTGTAGTTTACGCAACTAAAGACTGAGTTTTTTTTCTTTGTTGTTTTTTTTTTTTTGCAAAGAAGCTCAAACTGAGTGACACTGGACAGAAAGTCAACACAACAATTTGCAAGTCCTGCCACATATTCTTAATTTAGTTTAAATCTGGACTAGTCCTCAATATCAATAACATTTGTTCTAAGATTTAAAATTGTACCTCTGGTGTGTTTGGAGTGATTGTCCTGTCGTAAGGTAAATCTCTGACTCAGTCTGTGTGTTTTGCAGCCTCCAACACCTTTTCTTCTAGGGTTAACCTAAACGTAGCTCCTTCCATATCCCTCTCAACTCTTGCAAGTTGTCCTTTCTCTACTAAAGAAAATCCTGTCAGCTGAATGATGTTACCACCACCACATTCCCCCAATGTACAGTTACGTTTCCTATATGCATGGCATAATCCTTGCATGAGAAATTGTTCATACTTAGTTTCATTTGACAACAGCACATTCTTTATGCTTGACATATCTCTTTATTGATTTCCATTGTGCCACTTTTCCAAAGGAAAGGGTGGACTTTTAGAACGCTTGAAAAACATTTGTCCTCTTGACTGATTCTCCCACGTGAGCTGTGAATCCCTGAAGCTAATCCACAGTGACATCATGGGACTTTTGGCTGCCTCTCTGACAAATGCTCTCTTCATTTTGCCAGTCAATTTTGGTGGATGGCCATGTCTTGGTAGGTTTGTAGTTGTGCCATGCTCTTCCATTTTCAAGTGAACAATAGTCTGTGAGACATCCAAAGCTAAGGACATTGCAACCCTGATTTAAACCTTTCCACAACCTCCTTCCTAACCCCTCAGTTGTAATCCCTGGTGTTTATGATGCTGTTTGATTACCATTTGTACTGAGCTTAATTTATATCCAGGTAGAGCCTACTAATTGGGTACCTTTTACAGGAGTATCTTAGTAAGGAAGGGTGTAGTGGATTAGCAAAATTTGACACAACATGACAAGATGTTGAAAAAGGTATGAATTCTTTTGCGAAGCTCTAACACTTATAGTCCAGCACAGACCAGACCGTGATGTCTGTATGACTCAGATTATTTAAACAGCATGGTAGGTACTTAAAAGTCTCCCTTAATAATGTAAGCGCATTAAATATTTAGCAGTTACTCATTTAAATATGCTTAATGGCTCTGGTTAATGCTCGTTTGAATTAATTGAAGTAAAAACTGAACCGACTGCTCAGACACATGAGAAGTTTCCCCCTTCACATTTCTGCTCTTTGGACTACAGAGCTTTTCTTTTCCTCCCTACAGGTCAATGAGTCATAATGCTGAAGACAGAGGCGCATTGGAGAAGATTAAAGCTAAATGTGCCACCGTTGAGACTGCCACCTGAGTAGCTGATCGGCTATTGATTTTCCACCGGGCGGGGCTTCGAGACTGATGGCGGACGGGACAAAAGGTGGCAGCGAGTTCGTCTTTTCCGCCAGCGGAATGAAAAAGGACCAATTAGAGTGGCCTGTGTCGAGCGGGCGGCTGCGCAACCCTGTGCTCCACACCGCATACCCAACTCGCAACTCCTTCAGGGCCAGGACTGATGCCTGCCCAGAGCACGTCCTTGTGGAGCCGACGGGTAAAAGTTATGGCACCCTATGTTGGAGAGGTGTGTAACGTTGACACAGATGAGACTTTTTCCTGCCCATCTTTTGTTAGGAAAGCACCACGGTTATGTCCCATAAATAAAAGGCAAGTCGCAGTTAATACTGGTGACTGTGTCCATGCTTCCCCGTCTCCCATTATTAGGCCATCTGCATCCATCAATATACGCGTCCCTCTCGTAGAGGCTGCTGCAGATCCATCAGGCAGAGCGAAGATGGCAGCCATCATTCGCTTAGCCTGCCAATAAAGCCTGTTTCGCTTCAGCGAGGTCATAGGGATAGCAGCAGCCTGTGTGCCAACACACCGGCTAACAGAGGCAAACACACACATTTGGGATGCTGTGGTGTCTTGTAACAGATGACAGCAAAGTTGAGCAGAGAATCACACACACACACACACACCTCTATTTTTGTATATCCTCTTGTTTTTTTTATTATTTCTCAGCAAGCATCTCTGCACAAGTTTTCCTGTCAAAACGGAAACCGGTGTCTCTTGAGTTGGAAAATTGCCTCTTTTTTTTGTCCACACCAACACACAGATATTTAGGCCCATATCTCATCTGCTCAAGCATGCGATCAGTCTCTGACATGTTATTATGAGTGTAAAAACAGAATGAGACGGTACTGCTGTAGCAGAGGTTATGACCGCTCATGCTTCTTTTGCACTCTGTTGGTCTCCAGTGGGTCATTAGTATCTCACTCTGTACCCCTGTTGATCTCCTCTTTACACAGTTCACTATATAAGCTAAGGTTATTCCTGTTTGTTTATTTCATTTATGTGGACTTTTCTAAATCCACACAAGGTCAAAAGCATCTTTCCTACCTGTTGGTTTTCCAGACACTCAATGAGGTTGAGGTCTGGGCCTTTTGCAGACCATTCAGGAAGCTAAATGTAAGCCTTCCAACACCTGTTTTCTGTTTGAAAACACCAACTGTCTCAAAGTTTCAACTGTCTGAACCCAAACTGTCACTCTTGCATGAAAAGAAATGTGATGGGACATTTAGGAACAACACTGGAATGCTCGAGACGCAAGCCACTGCTAAGTTGGTAAATGCTAGAACACCCGTGTTATTTGTCCACTGTGAAGCCAGGTTAAGCACAACGTAAGCCCATACTTCAAAACTGACACTTTCACTCAAAAGTTTCAGCTGCAGATATAGAAGTTTTTTTGTTCAGAGGTGATAAAGTTTGAGCTAAATTGTCAAAACAACAACAAAAGCTTGGACAAGTCAAAAGTCACTTTCAGACCCAAGTTACTTACTGATAATTTTATTTTTTCACATTGTGCAAATTAATTCACTGGGATCACTGCCCAGGTGACCTTTGCAGATCATGCAGCGGGTATCACAGATGCATTGGATTGTGACTTCCAACTTGTACTTGCCTCAAGGCTTATGCGTAAGCTCAGCTTTGCGTCACGGAAACGCGTCAAGAGATTTAAATACAAGCAAAGTGGTTGCAGCACCTGTCCTCAACATGTTGTCGCCTGCTTCAGATTTTGCTGAACAATGCGTTTCTATGGTCAGATGGACAGTGGTGCATTAAGTAGCGTCTGCTCATTCAGAGCAAAGGCACATGCAGACTTATTCTGCTGCTATCACCATCTTTTCTTTGCATGGTATCACTAAGCCCAATTTATGAAATACGCTTGTATTACGAAATAATCATGGTCTAACCTTATCGACCAACCCTGTGACTTCCTTTCCGTGTCATCCTTTCGTCAGTTAACTGCGACAAAATAGGAGCATTTTAACTGGATTGACTTATTATGACCACCACTCCCAAATTTATTGCCTTTACTTTACCCGAGAAGCTAGTCGGTTAAAACCTGGATACAGTTCAGAGTTCAGAAAGGACTGTGATCCCAAACACAGGTCACAATTGAGTTTAGAGTGGGAGAAGTTTGAAATGAAATTGACCTCAATTTCGTTTTAAAAAATTGTCAAATGTACCCAAATGTTAAATCAGGAAATCAGCAAATATACGTACATTGGATCCTTGCATTTGCCGGAGTTATAGACAACAACTGCCAGAGAGGAGCTGAAATCTGCAAATCTGTGAGGTCCACTCCCAAAGTGTTTATAACTGCCTAGTTTAACAACTCAAACACCAGACACACCTTAATGAAGACAGTTGTTCAAGGAAGAGCTCTGAAGATTGGCTCTTGTTTATGAATGGTTCTTTAGCAAATCTCAGCCAACAGCATGTCAAGTAGCATTGTGTCTCGGTATTTCAGCCTCCAAAGATGCATTTTCTTTCAAATATTTTAGATATGCGCTACGAAAAAAATCCACACACAAGCAAATAGTTTGTGAACAATTTAGATTTATTTCCACAGAACTCTGCCAATTTCAAATTGCTAATACACAGGAGTCCATAGTATTGTAAATGTTGGCCAAGTATGGATTGGAGAAGTCTTGTGAACCCTATTCTTTTTTTCTTTTTTAATTACTGCTGGAAAATCACGTATTATCATTCCGCCCCCAAAGAAAGAACTGGTAAAATAAATCTCCTGAAGCTTGATGTGACTTTCAGACTTAAGATGATTCTATACCAAGTTTTGAATGGATCCCAGTAATCCTGTGAGTTCATTATCTCAAATCCCCATAAATAATCAATCCATCATTTAATCCATCAGTTATTTCATGTTGACTTCCACCAGTTTAATAGCTGCAAGTTTTTCACCTTCCAGGACGGAAGTAAGAAGGGGCAGACTGCCAAACACCTTTGTTATTAGATGTGTGCTTCTGTGTGGCAGCGGATGGGGATCTGGGGCAACAGGGGCATGTTTGGCTCAGCGCTGCTTGCTGCAGAGCTCTCTGCGGACCTGCCTGGGGTTGACTCTGAGTATTACTGAATCAGAGGCAACTCTCAGCCCACTAGGTGAACTCTTCAACTTCGTGCTGAGGGGCCTCCAGAGCTCAAGCTGCGGCCCCGAGATAGCCACTCGTCGTGCACATTAACATACAAGCCGCGGTCGGTGTGGGTAAGGCTGTACTCGGCTGATAAAGTGCTACCCGGCAGTACACCTCCACCCTCTACGTCTTCTAACTCTCGCTCTCTGCTTCTCTCCTACCGCCGTCCAGCGCCGTTGCCGCACACGACCTCTCTGACCCACTCGTCGGCTCGCGTAGCCGCACGAGGTGTTAAGAGGCGGCCGCCGCGCCGGTCGAGGGTCAGGCTTTAATGGGGTCTGGCTTTTCGAAAGCATGGATGCAAATGGACGACGTTTGCAGCAGCAAGGTTCAAAAGTGACGTCGAATCCGAGCCCATTACAGCATCAGGATGAAAAGTCGTGGTCAAACAGCCACTTAGCAGTACGAAGCCGCAGTCTTTTTAAGTCAGCTGCTCTCCTCTGCAGTTTGCATTTCAGAGGAGAGCTGCAGGAGGTAATTGGCCCGTGATGGAACAAACACATCTGGCTGTGCCGCCACGAGAGCGACCCAGATGGACTGAAGCGCAATTATAGGTGCTAGATTAATTATGAGTTCTTATGCCGTTGCTACATTGTTGCTTCGTAGCAACATGAGTGAAGGAAGAATGAAAAACATGTACACAAAGGAGAGGAACTGTAGAAACAGATGTGCTGAGCATATTGATAGCAGTTATTCTAACACCAACGCTGCCTCACTTTGAAGACTAAATAGCAAAGTTCTGGCAGAAGGCCAAGGAGATGCATACATATTTGCTATTTGAGGGCGATGAGGGACTGGCTTTTATATGCCGCAAGAGTCTAATTAAGTCAACACTTACAAATATATAGATATGTAATTTACTATATTTAAAATTTTTCTCATAAAATTCACAGTTTATGTAAATGGGGTACAATTCTTTCAGATGCCAAACTCCTTTCACTGTCATATGGTGCATTTATCAGAAAAGGTGGAAAAACAGGAAGAAAACAATCAATAGGAGACTTAAAAGCAAATAACTCTTATGTTTGGTAAAAACTGCATCATCAGTCAAAAAATTGAGAATTAAGAAAATAGTTAAGCCAAATGAAAATAAATCAATTTGGTTTAAAATATTGGCAATCTGCCATGAACTTTAAATGGAAAAATCCATTAGTTGACCTTTCATGTCAGGAGGCAAAAAGCCAGTTCAGTTCTGAAATACAGTTCAGAAGAAAATCCAAATATGTGCACCAAAAAACCCCCCGAAACACTAAAAAAGAGGGTTACCGTGTCGAAAGGAATAACTCTCAACATGCAGAGTTATAGATTATATTTTAGATTTAGTCCCAGTAATGTATTAATGTAATGTAGATGGTCCAATCCAAGTCCAAACATAAATCCAATTTGCGTGGCAAGAGCTCCAAACTGGTGTTCGGACGGAGGTGGTAAAAATGCAGTTTCTAAATCTAAAGTACATCTAGATCAGGGGTTTTCAAAGTATGAAAGGGTGAGCCCCCCTCCAAGGAGCACAATGCCTGCTGCGCCCCCCCCCCCCCCCCCTCCCCCAGCCCCCGAACTGTGACATGAGCTCCATGTCACAGTTCAGTTGCAAAAACTCCCACCTTCAGCCCCGATTATAGTTACTTTGAAAAAGTAACTTTAATCGGACTACTGATTACTCCTTGAAAACGTAACTTAGTTATATTACTGACTACTTGATTTGGAAAGTAACTAAGTTACATTAAAAGTAACTTTTTAGTTACTTTCAGCAGCTGCTAACAACAACGCTCCGCCTCCTGTGAAAATCACATTGATCTTTGCTAATACCTAATTGTAAGCTATTTTATAATGGCAACATCAACAATGTGTCTCCACTGATAAGGTTGAACTGAAGAGGAGATTGTACAAAAAACAGTACAAAAAATAAAAAACGTGAGTAGTTTGTGTGGTCCACTGTTGTCTGGAAAACTCTAAGAAGGAGCTCCACAGCTCAGATGGTTGCACAGATTTGTGACACTTACCGTAATATTAATAATTATAACGGTGCTAACTTGCCATTATAACTATTGCCAACTACGGACACGTTTATTCGTGGCTGATTTCACGTTTATTGCGCTGTTCATATTGGTCTCGATGTTTGCAGTTTTCTGGAGCGCAACGTGAAGCACGACGTCTTTCACATTAACTTGACATTAACAAAGATACAGCGGGACGGATCATCCGGAAAATGATGAACAAGGAGAGACTGACTAAAACTACCTTAATGACGGACAAATTCTGGGATTTATTGAGTTTCTGCTTATTTCCAACCCCAAATGAGTAACTTCACGTTCAAAAACGAGCCCAAAAAGGCGCAACCAGCAACTCGTAAAATTTTCAAGCGACTTAAAAAAAAAAAAAAGCCCAAAGCCGCTTATAATAATCAGACTTGTCGACAGAAACTCCAACTAGTTCCAGTTTTTCCACCAACAAAATGCGCATCTCCCTCCATTGTTTACATTTCTGTTGCATAGAGACGTCGGTCACTCGACAAGACGCGTAGAGGAAATACAATTAAATAACAAAAGAAGACAGTAACACACAGTAACGCAAAAATGATTTTGATAAGTAACTGTAGTCTAACTACTGGATTTGAAATAGCAACGCGTTAGATTACTCATTACAGAAAAAAGTGGTCCGACGTCAGTAACGTTACTGACATCACTGGCCAAAACATCCTCTAAGGGGGGAAACATTTCCACTGATCCCCGCTCCACACGCGCACCCCACAGTACCAACTTTTTCCTAAATCCACAGAGTTGATCGTGTGCGTAAAAGACGTTTCTCTCACATCAGTAGACGGCAAGCAGATAGCTTTTCCGGTTTACTTTTTCCCTCGCACCGCGCCTCCCATAAAGTGCTCTGGCGCCCCCCAGGGGAGGCGCGCCTCACACTTTGAAAACCGCCGATCTAGATAAAAACGTTTTATGAAAATTCTCAAAAGCCTAGCATCACTTTCCTCCCACTTTATGATTGTGTGTTACTTTCCGTTTCTCGTTCACACAAAATCCTAAAGAGTACAATGAAGTCTGCGGTTGCAAAGTGACAAGCTGTGGGAAAGTTCAAGAGATAAACAGTCTTCCTGGGTCTGGTGTGCATGCCATGAGAACTTTAAATGAGCAGGTAACCCGGAGAAGGATCATTAAGCAGTTTCTTTTAAAGCCACCTGTTCACCAGTAGGTGGGGAAGGAATCACGCTGTTCAAACTGCCAACATGACAAAGGGAAGGGTTATCGAGAGCCGATGTGAGTGCTACTACTTTGGTAGTCAGGCATAAAGGCTCTGTGCTTGCTCAGTGAGCAGTCCTTCAAGTAAAACCTTTTCTTTAAAAGAAAGATCAACAACAGATAGAGAAGAAGAACCTCAAAGTCACCATAAGCATCCAATTCAAATCAACACTGCTCTTTACCTACAAAACGTCTCCGTACATTGATTTCTTCACAAATGGCCCTGCTGCGTGTTTCATAGCTCGCTGCTTCTAAACCTCGGCAAACGGAAGAGAAAAAAAAAAAGAAAAAAAAAAAGAAAAGAAGAGGTTGACCTCTCTTTTTTCCAGTAGCGAACAGCAGAGAAAGATGTGTTTTCTCTCCAGGGAGCTTGTCTTTGACTGCGTCTCCTTCGGCTGGCAACATCCAAGCTCTATCTGGCGTGGATGCCATTAAATGAACAGACCATTAAATGAACAGTTGCATTGAGTGTACCGGCATCTGCTCGCTGAGCCGTATTAGACAGCAGCTTGACAGCCTTTGAGCGGCTGCCAAATTCAATTGTGCCGCGCGTAACCTGAAACCCCAAATGGAGGCATATCCTCAATAAGGCAGGATGTTTTGTGCCTTCCATGAATATATAGTTTACATTCTAAAAAGCTCAATATGCGCCTCATTTTCTCTAAATGTGTCCCTCTAGACTGTGCGTAGGGACTGCTAACCCTAAGCAGCCGCAAACAAATGAGTGCGGCTGCTTAGAATTGCTTCGACCGCGACACAATTGACCCCCTCAAAAGCTTTTCCGGCAGCAGGAAAAAAAAAAACCTGAAAATGAAAAAAAACCCCGCTTATTTAGGACAGCGGGGGGAGGCGTGGGTAGAGGGGCGGACAAACTGGAGACGAAGGGAGGAATAGAAGAGAGGAGACTTTGAAAGTTGTTAAAGTTTGGCTGAAGCCTGCATTGTAATCACAGCTCTCCTTTCTCACTGTGGTTGAGCAAAATCAATCCAGTGCGATTTGTGTGCCCGACAGGCTTCTAACAGGGGCAGCCAGCTGGAAAATAGGTCCGCCGTCACAGCGCAACACCTGGCCAGGCCTGACACTCCTCGGGTGCTTCCTTTTCGGAGAGCAACATGTGTGCAGCCACCCACACGCACAGGAACACGCCAACACACACGCGCGTGCCGGCAGCGGCAACCTTTGGCTTTGTTAATCTAAGTGGTGATGATGTGTTTGGCCGACAGATCTGTTGGTTGTTACACACAGGGCCGCAGCGGGGTCCTCTGATGTCTGTAGAAGTGGAGACGATTTGGACACACGCTGGACAATCGTTGCCAACCGGCGACGCAATCGCATCCTGCTAAGTTGTACGAACAGGAAGGACGAATGTAGGTCGCACGTGTCAGGGTTGATGTTTATGTCGCACGGCTCGATTGAGCGATGCAGAGATAATTTCAGATTTAGAAATAATATTGTTTTGTTCTTAAAGAGCCGAGAAACAGGCTGGTGATCAGCGGTGAAGAGTTTTCTGCCTGAATGAACCATACCAGTCAGTTGGACACGCAAAATCTAACCTTATCAATAGCAACAGACGCGCGATCAATATCAATAGATAATATGGTCTTGTAGAATAATTTCACTGAACTGTGATGTAGAACTGCCCGGCATTCTGGGCGAGGAAAGACTTTTGCCACTCAATCTCTCACAGTCAGCCAAGCTAGTTTGGCATCAACGGTCTCCCTCGCTCTTTGGTTACCTAGCAACCATGTGTTGAGTAACTTGCTCAGCAGCAGTAAAAAGGTTTTGCCACTGGGCCTCATAGCTGCTTAAAAATAAACCGCAATGGAGTGGAGTGAAAACTCTGGACAAAACTAGTTCATGCCACCAGGTTGGCAGCATTTACAACATTTAAAACAAAAAAAGGAATTAATAATTACTGATATCGACTTATATAAAACGATTATAATGTGATACTGTTTTCCAGCTATATCTACCAGCCCTAATCCAAACATGTGGTAGTCAAAGCTCTGGTTGTCTTTTCTAAGAGATCTTGATGTTAATTATTTTCATTATTTGTAAGTAATGCTAATGATGCTAATGACTATAATAAATGGCAAAATTAGCTCCAAATGTCAGACATTGGCCTGACAACTTTAATCATCTATCCACTTCCTTGGATCCAGGAGGGAAACCCAGATAGCCTATTCTCTAGTTCACTGTGGGAAAAATCCAGATGCTGCAACTCCCAAAATTATCCCACAAAACAGAATATCCTGTTGGATCTAATGTGGCTTTTACCCTGGGTGTGGACCAGTGACTTTACCCTTGCTATGTTGCTCAGGTGTTCCTGGGAGTATAGTTGTCCAATGCAAGGGTTTTTGTATTTTTTATTATTATTTTTAGATCTGATGAAGGCTCAACTCTGTCCCCAAGCCTTTATGTTGTTGGCTTGCTTTGACAAAACAGTGGAACCTCAACACATGAGCCACAGTTTTGGTCCATATCCTTGTCTGGAAATTGTGCTTTGGGACATCAGTACGAGCTGCCGTCTCGTTCAGCCACATAAAGAAAAGGTTTATTGTTTATTGAACTGAAACAGGAATTCAGTTGGTGGCGCTCCAAGCAACCGTCAAAAAACCCTAAAAGAAGAAGAAGAACTGAAGCAGGAGGTGATCAAAAAAGATTAGCGCGAGTTATTGAACTGGCAAGGCAGCGCGTGTTTCAGTGTGTGCAGGCAAGCCTTCCTCCCTCCCATCTCTGGTCTGTTTCTTTTATTTTATACATTTCAGTATGCATGGATAAAGTACATTTCTGTATATTTTGATACTCTGGTGTCAGTTGGGGATGTTTTACAAGGCTGGAACAAATTTAAATTATTTTAGTTAATTTAAATGGGGCAAATTTGTTTGAAATATGAGTAGATTTGCTTATGAGCATGATTATGGAACAAATTAAACTTGGAACAGAGGTCTCACTTTTGCAGTCCTATGTGCAGCAATGTAGGGAATGTGCCAGTCTATTTTGTTTCTTTTGCTTTATAATGCATCAGTGGGTATTTTTAACCTAAATATGCTTACAGTGTTAAATAAAATGAGATAAAACCAGCCGTCCAAACAGAACGTCTGACAGATGTGATGGCTCTTTGTAATGGAAAGAGAAAATACTACTGATCAATCCGTTTTCAAGGCTGGTCCAGAAAGATGATTCAGTCAAACTGCATATGAAAAACCACACTGCAATAAACAAATGAATGCCTGTGCATGGTTTTTCAGTAATGAGCATTTATTGTGGTGATAGCAGTAATTATGTTATCCTGGACATTTCCAGGAAGTTAAAACACAATGAGAACAGTTTGGCTGAGGCCCTCTGCCAGTTTGTTTTTTTTTTCTTCCCCTTTATCCCTGCACAAGGTTCATGGGCAGCATTCAATTGCACATCTGACTCCAGCCATGAGAAGGCAATATCTGGCTCGCAATATAATGCATCGCCAGTCCCATCAGAGCCTGCAATGCAGAACGCTAACCACAGCCCAAGCACCTGCCTCCCGAGACAGAACGGCGTGCCAGAGGAGAGTCGGGAGACACGATGACACAGAGAGGCAAAGCGGCGGGAAGAGACAAGGGGGATTGGGGGTAAGAAAACAAACAATTAGAAATTGCGAAGCGTGCGCTCGTCATCCCCCCGGCGGGGCTCGGGGTGACTTCAGTTTCGAATTGTTAAAGCGAGACAGATAACAAATGAAAGAATTCATAAAGAAAAATGTGGATTCCCGCTTCTTTCATGCACATCAAAGGACGCATTATCGCTCGAGCAGCAGGGGGTTGAAATCGCGCGCGCGCCGCACTCCGGCGCTGGTGCACTTTCATGAGTTCTCCCTTAACATTACAGTCTTTAATGAAGTCAAATTACAGTGGGGCTTCCGAAGGGAAAAGCGCTGCCAGAAACATCGTTTATAACTGAAATAACAGGAGACTGAATAATGTGTTTATCACAAATAGCTGTTGCTAGCTAAGAAAGCTCTAAATATCATATTAGGGGGTTATTAAGATGCGCCGAAGCTTCATCCATCCTTCTGAAAGCGGGTCGTAAAAACAAAAGAAAACACAGCCTACCGCCAGGATCCAGCCGTCTTTGAGACTCTTCTCTCTAACTGGAGGTCTCTGAACTGTGCTTAACTGCTTTTTTTTTTTTTTTTTTTTTTAACAAAACCATGTTGTAGACTTTCCAGTCACAGTTCACACCTGGAATAGAGCGCTACTGGAAACAAAGAGCGGGTTTCTCTTGAGCAGCAGGAGGTAAATAACCGGTTCGCTTTTGTGCCTTTCACCTTAACATTACATTTAAAATGCATCAGCAAGACTAATTAAATGTCCCAGAACAGATACGTAACATCTAATCTGCATAATAGCCGACTGGAAAAAGGTAAAGTAACGACAGTTTGATGTAATGACAAATGCATGTTTTTCCCACAGGACCTGTTGCTAGGGAACAACATGAAAGCAGTAAAGGTGAAAAAGTGCAGAGAAGTACTTTAAAAAACAAAACAAAAAAAACAGGGTTGTGTTAAGCACTTATTTAAAGTCATTACCATTCGGTAGATATTAGCAGTGAAGAGCTGTTAGCATGACGCTAGTTTGTAGATTCACTGTAAAATTATGTTTATACAGAACTCTATACAGTGAATAGCAGAAGTACTCACACCACTTTATCTTAGTCATTTTTGGTTCTGTTGTAACTTCAAACTTTAATGCAATTTATTGTTTGTTTTTTGGGTTTTTTTTTTTTTGGCTAGACAACCATAGTAGCACTCACACTGCACTGATTGCCATTTTCTGAGCTGCTGTTGTCCAGTCAACGACACACACACACACACACACACACACACGCACACGCCCACGCACACACACACACACACACACACACACAAAAACAATCCCACGGTACCAACGAGTAATTCTGGGTTCAGAGAAATCGAACTATTAAATAAATAACAGAACTGTCCAAACTTTCATACTCCGTGGTTTTATCTGTAATAATTAGCTGCAACACGGAGCCGTCTCAACATCTGCTCAGTCTGGCCAATTTTCAAAGCTCTTATCACCTACCATTTTGTTTTGACAGTGCAGCATATGATTAGTTTAACATGGACTTTGGTAAACTTTAAGGCAGATGCTCAACAGATTTATTATTTTTTTTTTTTTTTAAGGATGTGCAGGTTATATACACAGCGGTGACAGAAGAAGTTGTTACTGTATCATTGTCCATCCAGCCATCCATTTTCTATTCACCCTTTGTCCCTAATGGGGTCAGGAGGGTTGCTGGTGCTTATCTCCAGCTACGTTCCGGGCGAGAGAAGGGGTTCACCCTGGACAGGTCGCCAGTCTGTTGCAGGGCAACACAGAGACATACAGGACACACAACCATTCACACACACACTCACACCTAGGGAGAATTTAGAGAGCACAATTAACCTGACAGTCATGTTTTTGGACTGTGGGAGGAAGCCGGAGAACCCGGAGAGAACCCACGCATGCACAGGGAGAACATGCAAACTCCATGCAGAAAGATCCCGGGCCGGGAATCGAACCCAGGACCTTCTTGCTGCAAGGCAACAGCTCAACCCACAGCCCACTGTATCATTGTTTTTAAGGTAATAAACTGATACTTTCTGTAGAGCACTTAACTTTTTCCAGTTCGATAAGCTCCAACATATAAAAAGGCTTCAAACCACTAACTTTGAGCACCTTGCATGCAAAAGTTTCACTCTTTGTACAATAATTTACAACAGGATTTATGAAAGTGTGAGGATGTCTTTTGATTGGGACTCCCCCATTGATTTATCCTCTTTATACACCGGTCATCCTACTGTGTATGTGCCTTATAAGACACATATTGTGCTCTGATGTAAATGCGGAGCAAATTTTACTTAATCTCATGCTATGCTATGCACTAGCACTGTCTGCTCTCATGAAGATTTACTAAAATGAATATAATAAATATTTGGGTCCAACACTGGAGTTAGGCTGCTCTTATGGTCAATTCACCTAATATTTATTTGACCACTGGGGAACATATAGACTGTGCGCAGAACATTATATTTTTAGCTAAAGACAAAGTATGTAGTGTTAATTATAAAAAGCAAGATAACGATGCAAAAAAAATAAAATAATAGGTTACTACGTCACAAAAAGGTCTCAGACTGCACATTTAACTCCTTTCATACCAATACATGAGCACTATAAATACATAATGCGACATATATATAACAGAACATGGAGCCATGCATAACATGATAAACACTGTTGATCTAAAAAAAAAAAAAAAAACAAACAAAAAAAAAACAGAGAGGCTTAGTTTGTTTCAACTCAGTGAATTATCCAGCTCTACTCTATTTTGACAGCTCTAGGTGGCTAAGCTAATTCCTTTCTATGCCAAATAAAACATTTGAAAGGGTAAGGTGTTCCAATACAGAGCACTTAATTTGGACGAGGTAAGTCTGAAAAAACCCTCAGGGGTATTTTATTGGTAACGGCAGCAATTTCTGAATGACAGCACTTATTTAGGTGTAACAAAATCTAACCACAATATCTTACATCAAGGTGAAATCTGACGGTACTCTCTAGTTGATGCTAATATGTAGCTTAAGTAATTCAGTAATTAAGTAATTCAATAAGAAAATGTACGCTTTAAGCTTCACACCCATTTAAAACAATTCAAAATGACCAATCAAAGCTGGACAACATCCTTCTACAGGGAATACAGATTCTTACTAATGTTTTCAGTTAGTTGAAATTTTCCTTTTTTGTGTTTGTTGGAAGCAAACACAAAAAATTAAAAGCAGAGACTTTTCGTCTTACGAGATTTGATGTGATGTCATTCTTTTAACCCCATTATCATGTCTTGTATTATTTTGTCTTGTGACATAAATAATGTGTTGGTACACTTTTACCCATTACATTCATTAAATGCATAACAATAATGGTTTTATGTAAAAAAAAAAAAAAAAAGTTTAGTGACAAGTGAAGGTCTAATTACTGGTAGTGGTGATAAAATAAGCTAAATGGTTGAAGTACCCATGGATCCATTAGTATATATTATTGATTATCAGTTTTCTCATCTAAATGAACAGTGATATTTGTAGGGAGATAACCTTTTCAATATCTGCTTCACTCTTTGTTGATGACTAATACCGGATGTTTAGGTCAGTAAAATGGTTTTGTTGCCTACCAAGTGACCCCAGAACACCTATGCAAATCCAAGGCAGCCATCATGATATATGTTCTGACATCTCCAGAGAGCATGTGCAGCCTAATTTGCACCACGGTGAGGTGACGCATGCATGTGTATGTCAGCGAGGAAGGGGGGCCCATGGCGTGGCTCCCGCCCCCGATTCCTCCCTCAGACTCTTCCTCTGCTTCCGTCTCTTGTGATCTCTCTCATCCTCCATTCCTCCCCTTTAACTTCTCTCTGCCCTTCCGTCCACCTCTGTCATCCCCACGGCTCCGCTATGCCGCCACCCCCCATTTCTGCTTGTCCCATTTTTTTGCCTGAGGAAGGCAGGAGGCGCTGTGGGAAACTCTGATGGTGTATGCGGCTCATGTAAGCTGTCTGAGGCAACAAGACGGAGGGTAAGAATGGGAAAACAACCGTTAAAGACAGCACTGCGATGAATCTGAATTTACATAAATAGCAACGTCCGAGAGCATTTACAGATGCGGTGTGTAATTTTTCCGAAATTTTTTTTTAATTTTTTTTTGCATGTTTGCTATGAGTGTCATGATATGACGGTATAATATGAGACAGATAACCCAGGAAAGGATCGAGCTCCTCCGCCTCCTCTCTGAGCTTCTATTTTCGTCTGGAGAAACAAACCACTCCTAGTCAAAAAAAAAAACAATCAGATCTTAGCACTGTCAGTCAACCCTGTGTATGTGCTGCTAAATGTGTCAAAGGAGGAGAAACAATTCAGCGTTACAGGAAAGCTGTTTATTCGGCATGCTAAGCTAGCCTTAGCATTCATGGTAGGCTCTATTGTTGGGAAAAACCTAGCATAGAGTAAGGAGGACAAGCATGACTGACGGAACTAAGACCAATCAGAGCCTCCTGGCTCAAAAAAAAAAAAAAATCATCAAAGTTGCATACCTCCGCTTTAATAATCCAATAATAATAAAAAACCCTTCTACCTCATTGGTAACAGAAAATATCCATGTTAGAGATCTGAACGTTGTGGATCTGAACAAATACACATATCAAGATGAATTTCTCTTGGATGTTAAGTGGCCCTTATTTACATCACGATGGCCTAAAAGCTCAAATTTGAAACCAAAAACATGGCAGCTCTCCTGAAACAACCTACATACCGGCTCCCATCTTCTCTTCCAATTCTTATCTCGTTCCAAATATGGCTCGGGGAGGGCAGCATTCATCATTTGCCAGTGGCACGTCCTAATGAAGTCGTCGTTTGTCTGCCTAATGGCACCTGGGTTCCATCCGTCATTTGCGTGCCAGTGCAGAAAGAGAGACGCGGCGCTCACCTTGCCAGCTCCTGTTTGCCGACACGGATGGGATGGGGTTCGACCTTACCTCGCATGCGTGTGCAAGTGTGTGTGCCTATTTCCCATCGCTGTCACAACAGCGGTGTAAGACACGCCCCCTAACCTGAACTCATCCGGAAGAGGGCTCACGGCCGAGCGAAAGCGTGCCGCTGCCTCTGCCGTTCGCCCCCACGCCGCCCTGTCGTGGCTCGGACGTGGATTGTGACATATGTCTGTGTTGTCAGGAGGACGTGCGTGTGTGTGAGTGCGTGTGCGTGTGTGTGTGTGTGTGTGTGCGCGCCTCGACAGCTGGAGCTGGGCTCAGCGCCCTCTCTTATGGGAGCACTTCATGGCTCCTGCGTCGACCACACAGCCATGGCCTGGAGGCTGGTTTGACAACAGTTAACCTTGGATTTATCTGGCTCACTCCTTGGTTCACAAACACAGGAACACACACGCTGTTACAGGAAGACTAAAACGACACAATTTGCAGCACTTCTAAAGATGTAGTAAGAAGAACTTCGCAAAAGGGGGTTTACTCCGACAGTGGAAGCATCACGAATTATGCAGCATATGCACAATACTATTAGCTGCTTTCCTCAAAATTGAACTGTCTGAACAAATTGAAGTTGTTCTTACAGGTTTGACAGAGAAAGTGAAGTTACGAGTGTACTTAAGTGTGCTGTGCTGGTGCAGTTATCAAATAAATGAGTAGTTTAGTACATGTATGTCTGTGTTTAAATAATAAAAAAAGAAAGAAGGATTTTAAGTCAAATCAGCTGTTTTATTGTACTGGATTGGTATCGGCGGATATTAAATGTCAAATATCTGTATCGTATCGGAAGTAGAAAAAAAAGTGGATCGGTGCATTCCTAGATTCTTCTTTTCAAAATGGCTGCACATCTGCTATTGAACACACTAACATGCATAGATCTAAAAGGCACAGTTTCAGTTTTGGCCATAAGTTAAGGGTCATCTTCATCTTTTGGAGAAGATTTATGAGATTTCTTTTCTTCAAACTACTCTTTTTCATTCATTTCATTTGGGTTAACATGTTCATTTTAAACTGTAACTGAATTAATAAAAGCAAACAACAACCAAAAAAAAGTAAAGCAGAAGTACCCAGAGAAGTAAGAAAACATTTGACTCATCTAACTAAACATTGCTGACTTTCTGCTTTGGGTTTATTGACGAGACGGACCTCATTGTAAGATATTGCTTTAGTTTCCCTGTCCTTCTAAAACATTTTCTGTTGTATTAAATAATAAGCAACACCGATTACACTTCAATAAATTAGAATCCAGCCTTTTTTTCTGTTAATAATGACCATTTTCCCCTCATATGTATGGAAAACATGACATTTCAAATTAAAATCAATAAAAAATAAAAAATTTAAAGACAGAAAAATGTGCTTAATGAAACGTATCAATACCTGCTTACAGGTTGGTATTTTCAAACGGTACTTTTAACATGAAAAACGGGCCTCATCTAAATACCGTGCCTCAATGTAGGGTACCCAACGAATTATGTTTGACCTTGATTGCACTGGCTTTCATTTAGGGGCATCAGAGTACAGTGGGCTGCATACAAATGCACACTTTTTTTTTGTGTGTCACTTTTGTGTTGCCGTTTAAAAAATAATAACAATAAAAAAAAACAAACAACAAAAACACTTTTGGGTTTACGATTACGTGGCAAAAACATTCAAAGGAATTAACACAAAGCAAAAAAAAAAACAAAAGAAGAAGAACGCCAGCCTTGCTTTGAATGCTTTGAACGAACTAAAGCTGATCACATAAAAATGCTCCTTGGATTTACTCTTCAAGTTATCCCCGTCGAGTTGCCAGGAATATTTGCTTGGCCGGTGGACAGTCCATTACGTTACTTTATGATCCTACATACGTTCAGCCATGCCTGCAAATTAAAGCACCTCCAAGTAGGCTCATCTCTCAGCGCACTCAATTAAAATAACATCGCCTCGTGCACAGACGCTCTTCCTAAGCTAACTTTGCTTCTTTCTTTTTTTCTTCCCCCCCTCTCTCTTTGCACCAAAAGAAGGAGTGAGATAAAGACAAAACAGATTAAAGGGAAAATGTGAGCTTTTGTCAAGGAATGGAGTTGAATTATTGCTCCATTATTTTCCGGGGGTAGTTGATTAGTGTGCACGAGGCAAATCGAGAGAGCGCGGATGTGCGATGGCACCCGGGCATTTTTAACACATATTTATCCGCCGCGCATTCATAAATTCCTGGAAGCATTGCATATTGATGAACTCATGTAACGCGGTGGCGTGCCGGCGATGAATCGCCACGACGATCCGCTGAGAAGCCGACGTGCCGGCGAGCGATGGGAACAAGCCGAATGTGAGTTGTTTTACATTTAGAACCTGCTATGACAAAAATACAAAATAGATTCATTAATTTGATTGCGGATGTTATTTAAAGGTGTTAATTAATGGGTTTTATGGAGCATCCCAATCGTGCCTGGTTCCTCTGCGCTCGCTTGATTAGTTCGGTAAATCTGAACTGGGTGTAATTAGCAGTAAAATTTCAGCAGATGAAGCCGTCGTCACAGCCGGCGTCACCGGCGCGGCCCAACACGGCGCCAGGATTTGAGGATTGTTCACAAAGGTTTAAAAGGGAAGAAAAACAAGAAGCCTAAATCTCCACCTCGCCGTCTCACTTTCCCTTCCTCTCTCTTTTCTTTTCTTTTTGTTCCCCCCCTAAACCTGCGCCTTATTGAAGTCGACAACGGACAAGAGCAGCATGGCAAAAAGTAATTATGAGGGAAAAACTGCATAGCTGCCCACGCAATCATCTGTGTCAGAGGCCACACAATGAAGCATGCCACGTGCCTAAATGAGCCTGACAAGCTCGGAGAATTTTAATGTTCTGTCTGTTGATTTCTATCTCCTACCACACGTCGTCAAGCCTCTCCTTGTCAAGGCCAACAACATGGGAAATGAGGAACGCTTGCCCAGACTGGCCTCTTAGAGGTGAACTGTGATAGAGAGGGAGGCTGGGTTGCCAGAGCTGACCGACGGTTTGCAGAAAAATAAAACCAAAAACAAAACAACAACAAAAACAACAACGTAAACCACACAACTTCAGCCTCAATCTCAACCACTAATGAGACCCATGTTCCTGATGTAGTCTTACGTAAATACTATTGATAAGGAAGTTTATTCAGATTAATCACACTCCTGGTCTGTGATTAATCACAATTAAACACTTTGCCTAACTTTGTAAAACTTGAAATATAAATATGCAAGCAGTTGTGGTTCTTGTAGGAATGACCTCCTCCTTACAGCCAATTTAAAACATGCAAGGCATTATCTGATTTTTTTTTTTTTTTCTTTTCTTGGCTTTGCAGCAGAACACAGGTAATGTAGTCTCCCAGAACTACTCCACTACACAAGCATACAAGTAAAAGCAAACCTATTCAGGGGACAATGAACGAAAAAAGATATATATATATATATATATATATATATATATATAGTAATTTTTACTTCTTCGGTGCCCAACTGTTCTCTGGACTGGGGCACCACTCCAGAAAGCGGTCGGCTAAAAGCCTCTCTCCCGCAGAGGGTTGGCTAGTTCGCAGCTGAGCGGTCTTGTACTGCGGTCAACAACAAACACGAGTGAAAATTAGAGCGAGTTGAGTCAGACTTGTGTGCTCAAAGGCAAATTTCGCGTCAGAAAACACCGTGATGGAAAAACCAAGGTAGAGTGTAGCGTACTTATAGAAATGATGAATTATCCTTCCACTGAAGCACACACCAGTTTAAAGTTAGGATTTGTAATTTACGTTTGAAACAAAATGACATCTTTTAAACTGTTCAGAATATTAAAAACCTGGGAAACTGACATGTTTGACACAATAAAAGGACTAGGTCCCTTTTTGCATTTCAAGCAGGGTCATTAATCGTAAATTAATTACAGCGATAACGTGTTATCAATCTGATTAAATTTGACTACTGCTAAGATAACATGGCATTTCATTTAAATGAGTTTGGTGCTCTTCTGCCATAACAGTGACAACTATTTCGCAAGTATTTTCCTCTGAACGCTTTCTAAAATCCCCACCAAATGTTGGGGAAAAAGCAGGCCAAATTTTAACAACCCGCCCGAAGCCCGTTTGTCCTCCAGCCAAAAGCAGCCCAATTGGGTGGAAACCCGCCCAATCTGCCCACTCTGGAGTGTACGTTCAAACACGAACACGGCGCCACACATACACACACACGCGCCCACGCTTCGAATACACGGCTAACCCTGCAGAGGGTGGTCGGCTGGGTCTGATTGGGGTGCTGACCAAAATGAGATGGTGGGCGCCCTCCTACCCTTGCGCTGAATAGCGAGGACACAGCCTGTAATAACTGCCACTTATGGGCAGTCGCATGAACACACGAGCGCGCACATAAGCTGCGCAGCACGCACTGTGGCCTGAAGAAGTCAGAAGTTGGAATTACAGGTTCTCCCCTCTGATTGCGGACCCCTCGGAGTGTGCAGGCTCTGTCAGCTCCGTGCAGGTACACAAAGACTCATTACATGCTGCACAGGCCCAATCAGCACACCTCTGCATTTGGAAAAAAAAGGATCCTAGCAGGTGCGCTGGGGCTGCAGAGGCTAATAACCACGTTGGAGGAAAAAGAAGGAGAAGAAGAAGAAGAAAAAAAAAAGCCACTCAACTTGTTTTCATCCGAAAATAGAAACCGGGAATAAAAGTCTCTTGCTTCGACTTTATAATGTTGATTTATACACATGCATGAATGTGTTTTCTTGTTCCGCAAATCCCTGATTGCCACACGGTCTTGATTGCTGAGAGTTTACCTCTGCAAGAAGGTTGTAAACATCCCTGCTTTGGATGGCCGGGCATATTTTTTTCAAGTTAAGAAAGCAGTGAAATCCAGTTCGAAGTGCCACTGAAGAGCGAGCGTTCGCTTCTAGACCTAACAACCTACCATGTGCCACCAGAACAGGACAGTCTTTTGCTCAAACTTTCACTGTCACACACAGGTTGCTTTTCATCTGCAAATCAGATACTGACAAAAAGTCCAGATTAGCTGCGTTTCCTATACAAATGTGTGCAAAACATTAAGGCGTTTCCATTTAATAAATAAAAAAAACGCAAATAAAATCACATATGAATACATTTCTTCATGCTATGGCATTGAAAAATGATCCTGTTGTCTTCTTCATCTTTTCCATCTGTAGTCCCCTCCGGTATATGATCAGGTCTCGTGTGAAACCAAAAAGAGTGTTTCCATTGCAGAATTTGAATTACACTAATTTCCACACAACGCAACAACAAAGCACAAATTTCTTTATTATGAAAAAAAAAAAATGTATTCAAAGTTGGTGTGTTTCTTGGTTTCTATTAAGCAAATTTAATAGTTAAGCTTTATAATAAAAGCTTGTAATCAGTCTTCCACAGAGTCTTGTTTGTGTCTGTAGTAAAATGAAGTTTAAAGTACTGCTGAAAAATAACCAAAAGAAAAAAAAATTAACTTAGGAGAATCTTTGATTGAGAAGAGTAGCTGGGAGACTTAAAAGACCGGCACCATACCTGGCGACTGAAAGCTCTCCTGTAATTTGCCTCAGTGGTGAATAACTACTTGTGATGAAAAACTAGGACTGAAAGGACAGTGAAGAAACCCCGGCAGACAGAATCCTCCATTTTGACCAGAATTGTTACTGCGGTACACAAAAGTGCCAGAGCTACTTCTAAAAAAAAATAAAAATAGAATAAAGTAAAAACACTCCCCTTTGATACAACAACGCTGACTTTCATAAAAGATTCTGCAAATCATTTGTGGGTTTTACTACTTTCTCAGCAGTAAATTGGGTTTGATTTTATGTTTCACAGACTCAAGATGATCATGTTTTCTGGCTCCGAAAAAAAAATTCTCAATTAAAAAAAGTCTTCTAACCTCTGCCGGCAAAAAGATTCAAATAACAGGAAACATTTTTTCCATCGTCACAATATTTTTGCTAAATCTTACCAGCCATCACAACAGACTCCTTGGGAGAAGATGCTCATTTAGAGGGGGGGCAAAAAAAAAAAAGCAATCCCGTTCCCTGAAAGGACACTTCTATAGGCATAACACAACTGTGTTGCCAGCCATTCTAAAGCAAATGTATTGTGACTAATGGAACGTCGTGTTAATGTCAGGACGATCCATTAGAATTAAACTGCGGCTATACGAAGCCGGATCGCAACGTATTCTGCTGGCGTCATTATGCAGTGAAATAGAGATGCCGGATAATGTGTGTCTACATTTTGAATCTGTCAGATCCCCCATGTATTAAACATATCATTTCCCTCCTTATGGCCCCACTCTGACTTTCTCTCCCCCTCCTGCACCCCGCTAGAAAATCTATCTCGGCCGTCAATCTGCACGACTGGAGGTTCCATGAGGATGCGCCGTCTCAGGAATGCTGAGCACGCGATCTAAGGCGCATCCGCGTGTACACACAAACGAAACTAATATGGTCTCTCCAGAAAGCTAAATGATAAGAAGCTTCTAGAATAGCAGTGAGCATGAAAAAGAGAGAGAGAGAGAAAAAAAGCAAGAATTATTTCTTTCATCTGCCATCGCAACACATCTCAGTGGGGGATGTGTATCAGGGTAGCGCCATGATTCTGAAGGAGAAAAGCAAAATGGAAATTAATAGTAAAGCAGTAGCTTGACAGACTTCATTGAGTGGAGCTCAGCAAATCTAAAGATCTAGTGTGCCATGTGAGCGATCGAATCAGATGGGAAGAATTTATGAAGAAATGGGGATTTTATTCACAATCGTCCGCCTGTTCAACTGTATTTGGACACTTTGTTGTGAAGGCCAATGAGTCATGTTGATGTAAAGTAGCGCAGCAAGTTAAATACTGCACATCACTGCATGAGAATAGGTATCTCTGCGACTTGAAACAAAATAGGCGGGATCCGAAACGCAATTAAGGCGGTTTTTATTTTCCCGGTCAAATTTTGGTTTGCTCTCGGCAAGCTAGCTAAACCGTATCAAGCCGTAACATACAGCGTCTAAAAGAAAGGCTGAAGAGAAGGAGCAAAATCAGATGCAAATAATGGCTGGCATCATGGATTACACTGCGCTGTAAGAATAATTTTCTCCTGTTTCTAACTTTCTGGCAGTAACTGTGCACTGAGATGTCACAGTCGCCAGAAAAGTAGTTTCGACGTCGACTTGCGTCGTTCCTCGAGTCAAGCAAAACGGCACGTTATCATCAAATCTATGGAGATGTTGGGCGTGCCGTGGTGGCGTAGGGGATAGTGCGACCCACATGTGGAGGCCTTGAGTCCTCAACGCAGCCGTCGCGGGTTCGATTCCCGGACCCGGCGACATTTGCTGCATGTCCTCCCCCCTCTGGTTCCCCCTTTTCTGTCAGCCTACTGTCATATAAGGGACACTAGAGCCCACAAAAAGACCCCCTGGTGGGGGAAAAAAATAAAATAAAAATTATGGAGATGTTTGTAAATGTCAGTCTTTGATTATCCTTGCGAATGTGCCACATAAAAAGCAGACTTTGGGGATTAGTTTATTTCTTATGTGGTACCCCCAGATAATGCGTATCCCGTGCGAATGGGGCAGAAGACGGAATTGCGAAAAATAAAAATATTGCGAAACAAAACTGAAATTCAAATATGGGATTTCAGACATCATTTATTCAGTTGTTTTATGGGTAGATACTAAACAAATTTTCTTCTTTTATACAGTGTTTACACAGGAGAGAGACGGGTTTTGTCCCATTTATTCTCTCCATCCGTATCGTCTTTATCAATCCATCCTAGCAGTGTCCATCCAGCCAATCATATTTTTGGAGACTGATACAGAGAAATTTATGAGCATGAGCTCTAAGTTAAAACTAAAAGGATTTACGGAGCCCTCTGACACAAAATGTAAAAAGATTTTTTTTAAGCAACATTTTCTAATCTGTCTCCAACAGATTGGAGCTGGCGTTATATTTCATGTCTAAAAGTATGGATGTGTGGTGAATATTTTATACAAAATGTGGAGAAACTGCTTCAGCACACCGAATAACTGCATTACATTGTCTGCTATTAAATAAAGTGCTCTTGTTCACACCCCACAGCCCACTTTTATGTGACATATCAGCTGCTATCGCCGAGCAATCTTCTATACTGCTTTATCTACTGTACCCTCTGGCTTTTTCCACCGCCAGTAAACCCTTTGATTTCTTTCTGCAGCATCCAACTTCAACCGTCATGTTGTCATTTCTGTTGCGTTAAGACGCAGACGGGGTTGGTTTTTGCAATTTCTTTTGCCAATGAAAAAGCTTAATTAGCAAAAAAAAAAAAAAAAAAGAAGTGACATCTGAGCTAATGGCATCTCAACATTTCCACCTGGAGCAGAAATATCACAAAATCCCCACTTGGCCGGGACATGAACTTTTTTACACCCGATTAGCGCCACCGGATTCATTTATACGGCCATGAAATCCAGAGAAAGGAAAAAAAATTCCTTCTTAGCAAAGCTGCGGCATCAGTATTTATTTCTGGGTAAAGAGGTCAGGAGTACTCACTTGTGCAAAAGTATTCTCTAGCAATACGAGCAGATTAACCTTTGGGAGCGGGAATTTTAGCTGCTCGTTCACAGCGGCCCCCGTACAGACCTGATCCCCCTCCCCAACCCCCGCATCCACCCATTCAGACAGATTTACAATCGCTCGGCTTCTGCACAGTCAGCTGCACCGAGAGCACACACATGTCGGGCCGGCGTGTCCCAGGGATACCGACGCATCCGACGGGCAGCGACTCTGCTGAGCCCAAACAAAATGAGCCCCCCCCCCCCGTTAAATGAGGCGTGACTGCGTAATTTCTCTCGATGGTGTCTCAACGTGTTTTAAAGTCATTTATATAACGGTGATTCACCGTGGGAGAGGGGGGAGCAGAAATGGAGCAGAAAAGCAGCATATTGACTCTGCTGAGGGTCCCGCAAGTTGTGTCCCTCCCCGTAGCCCCCATGATCCCCGTCTCCTCTCGCACGTACAGTAAGGCAGTTAGCAGAAGGTCAGCGTCGTGATGTAAGCTCTCGGGGTCGGCACTGCGGCACCAACAAAGCAAAAGAACGTTCGCGTCTCTTCTTTTCAATTACCTTTGGGGGGAGGGGGGAAACACGGTAGTAAAAATGTAATTGAAAGACACATCCCAGCGCCCAGAACAGTGGAATAATTCTCCCTGCCGCAGAAATAGGAGGAGAGTGTTTACGTGCTCGGTTGCCTTTTCAGACAAAGCAAAGTGAGAATTATCTCCCTACGGCAATCTACCACGTGCGACACCTTATCGTGATAGGCCGAATATATGTACAGCGGATTCTCTGGTGTCTCTCCCTTGTGAGGTGAAAATGAGCTAGCAAATGTAAAAATAAATAAAATTAACAAAAAAAAAAGAAAGTAGAGACAAAAGTGGAGAGTAAGTAGAATAAACTTTCTTGAAAAAAAAAAAAGAAGCACAGTCAGCTGTCAGATAGGACACCTTGTGCTGCCTCTCTGTGTTTTCTGGCACATGTTCGGAGAAGCCAGGTGGCTTTGCTCTAACCGGAGGATCATGGAAGTGGAGATTAAGAATCGCTTGGAACGCTCCACCAGCCAGGGATGTTCTCCGTGATTAAAGGAGCTTAGGTTGCCGCGCTGCCAAAAAGGAGATACTAAATCATCACTTTTTGGTGCTATTCACTGACTGAGTGCATTCAGAACGACTTACACTACCAACGCCGGGGACTATTCTTAGCACCGTTTGCCATAGTTGTGGATGATGTTAACACGCATGAAGTCTTCACGCGGCGCTATCGAGAAACCTGTCAGAGATGGGAGGGCGGTCGCTTATTGGTGAATCACACTAAACTGCTGCAAGTGTCAGAAGAAACATAAACTGGAAGAGAGATGAAAGATTCACCAGTTTGCAGGGTAAAAAGTATAAACACCTTGAATGGGGAGGCTACGTCTGCGTGATTGTAGAGGTGTTTAGTTATAATGTCAATGTTCTGGTTTTTGGAGGAACGTGAACGGAAACTCTTAAAACATCAAATGTAGCTTCTGCTTTTTCTTATTCATACAAATATGCATCACTACAGTGATTACCTAACGTTACGATAAAAAATATGAAACAATCTCAACTTTAAAAGATGGACATTTTAAACTGATTCTTTCCTAACTTCCTGTGGCGCCCAGCTGTGCAACAGTGGTAGCTCTGGCTTAAAGGTTAACAATTATAGTAATTTCAAATTTCACGGCAGCTGCTGTTTTTTGTTTTCTCTCTGTCCTCCACTTGAACTGACAGACAGCCAACATTTTGCTACGACAACAAGCCTGAAGAGCCGCTCTGCTACCACCGCTAATAAAAAAGATTTATCATGTCACACAAATCGTGCGAGTGCCATTATGTCAATGGAAGAATGTACAAATGCCTACTGAATTTTACCAATAACACACAGCAATTTCAAATTACCAGAATTTGTTTTGTAAAAATGTAATATTTGATAAATACTTTCAAACTAAAAGCAAACCTCAATACATAGAACCCAAAGGTCTTCAATAACTTTATTGCGCAAGTGTGTGCACTCTAAAACATTTTAATTCAGTTGCAGCATCTAGTCTTAAATCCACAATTCTAGCAAAATTGATGAATGTGAAATGAAGTTCAGGTGTATTAACAGGAGCTTCCCCACGTCTACCCATTTGCATTCCTTAAGAAAGCAATGATTCCATCATGCAAATGTATCAGTCAGGAGAAGAGGGGGGGAAAAAAATCCTAAGAATTACATATGTGACATTCTGCCAAAATGAAAGTAATATTCTTAACAACGACAACAACAACAAAAAAAGAAACAGGGTTGCCAATATATTACAGCAATGGCTAATTTTAGTTATGAACTTCACACTTCCTGTGGGATCCAGCTGTGCAGCGGCGCTAACTTTAGAATGTACACTAGATAGTTCTCGTAATCTCCATCATCTTTTTCAGAATGTGTTCCCCCCATGGCAAATCTAGAGCAAACTAAACTCTCTGATGTATGGAGGGGGAAAAAAAAAACACGGCTCTTGCTGCTTTGTTTGCATTTTTTTTCTCATGTCGAGTTAATTTGCCATGACTGCAGCCCAGGGAGCCAAACCTTCCACCAGCGGCAACAAAACATTCAGTTTTGGTGAGTCTCACTTCTTGTAGGATTCAGCTGTGCTGCAGTAACCAACTCCAACTGGTACATAAACACCATAAAAATCGTGGAAGTCTTCAGTAAGAAAAGCTTCCATAATATTCTTTACCATCACAAAAAAACAAAAAAAAAACACTGTTACTGCTGTATGTGTAAATTTTTAAGTTAAGTTGAAATGACTGCATCCTCAGGAGAACCTTCTCCCCCTTCTAGCTGACAGACACACACACACACACACACACACACACACGCATGCACACGCACGCCCCCACACCCACACACACACCCGCACACACACACACACACACTTTCATCATTAATGGACATCACCTATTCTGTTTCATAACTCTTTTAGTGAGTTTTACTGTCCTAAAGTGAACTAACAGTGGATTTACTTTTTACCGATAAAAATGATTTGGATAACCCAACCACTTACACTTTGAACCAAACATATAACTCTTCTCGTTTTTTTTTTTTTTGCTTTTAACAGATGTAAAAACTTGAGCTTTAGGTGCATTATAAGGCCATTAAGGTTCAACACTTGACGCATTTCAAGATACCTCGATTACATCACCCCCAATGTCTGACCGCAGTCCGGTTGTATATCATCTTCACTGTGCCACCAGGTCTCCTTTTTAGGTTTTCGGTCGCTCTTTAACGAGAGGAATCATTGCTAATGGCTGCCATATTCAAGCCTCCTCCTCCAGAGCCGCAGATGAGCAAATCAATGGAACGTTGACAAGCAGTATCACCCCAAACACGCATCGGGTTACCAACAGCAGAGAGCGTCCAACAGAGGCGATAAAACATCGATCTCCTGCTTTTGATTTACAGAAAGGTTAGTTTATTATATGTTTTGAAAACGAGTCGAATTTCTTCAAAAATTTGGCCGGCTTAAATCCTGACTTTAAGCTCACACGTAAACAACAGAGACATTTCTACCCTGTGATCCATAAGCATGAAAGAATTAGCGAGTAGACAGCAAATGTTTTAATAAACAGCGACGCAAAAGATAAAGTGATAAAATCACCACCTTATCAATTATTCCTTCTCAGATTCAGAGGGTGCCAGAGCATGCGGAGATGTCAATGAAAAAAAAAATTAAAAAAATACATGCGGAGAGAGGTGGAGGGCTTGAATCTTTGCAAATGAGAGTTGGGGAGGAGAGAAGAAAAAAACAGCGTCTCGAGGGAAGTCTAATCACGTTCACTTTGCATCTCTAAAGAGTTGGACCAAGTGAAACAGACCGGTGCACACCAGACTGATGCACACCCTGAGATGGGATTATGTGGATGGCTTTATCCTCTAGGTCGTTAAATAATTATCTCGTCTTACGTTTGACGGCTAAGTGGAACATTAAGCCGGTCCGGTTTTTTATTTTATTTTATTTATTTTTCTAAAATATGAGCATTTTGTGATCTGGAGCAAAGACTGATTTGGTGTTTAATCAGTGAGATGCTGGGATGTTTAAAACAGGAAGGGTGGACGCATGTCGCAGTGCCGACATTTTTCAAACACATAATTTTAAAAAATGCACCAAATCTCTTTTTGGAAGTGAATTTATTTATTTATTTATTTTTAAATTGCCATTTCTTATTTGGTTAGTAAGAAGTCTTCTGTGTGCTTCGGTTTTGTTAGAACCCCCTCTACTCCCTGGGCTTTACTTGAACAAATCATTAGCTATACCTGCTGCTGTTTTCTCTTGGTGAGCCAGCCTAATTCTGACACGCTCATTATTCCTTCTCTCACTCTCTCTCATTTTCTCCGTCTTCCTTTTTTCTCCAACTAAAGCAAGAAAAACCTGCTCCCCGTTTTAAGCCCTGACCTCCCTCCTTCCCTTGATGCTGAGCACCGCACCGTCTAATACATCACTGCTGAAGCTGCCAACCTCTTAAGGCTGGGGGTGCCAGAGGTGAACGCCCCGCCCATGTAAGGGTCAAACTCGGGTTGTGGACCCATCTCTTGGTAAAGACTGGAAGTGTCAGTAGGATTAGACTGAACCTGACAGCGCTGACTACGGTTTTTGTTCTTTAATTTAACTAGTGTCAGTTCAATTTAGGCGATTCTAAAAAGTTGTCACTATCAGACTGATACAGCAAATCCTGACTTCACTAATCAATCAATCAATCAAATTTTATTTGTATAGCACATTTCAGCAGCAAGGCATTTCAAAGTGCTTTACATCAAATCAAACACAAAAACACAATGCAACATAGAATCAACAATAAAAACACAACATCAAGTCAGATTCCGTCAATAAATTTGCAATTGATTACGTTTCAAATACAACTCTAAACAAGTGGATTTTTAGTTGAGATTTAAAGGAAGTCAGTGTTTCAGCTGTTTTACAGTTTTCTGGAAGTTTGTTCCAGATTTGTGGTGCATAGATGCTAAATGCCGCTTCTCCTCGTTTGGTTCTGGTTCTGGGGACGCAGAGCAGAACCAGAACCAGAAGACCTGAGAGGTTCTGGAAGGTTGATACAACAGCAGCAGATTACTAAGCCTCTTTACTCTTATATTTAGGACTTCACAGATTGTTGTCCAGATGTCTAGGCGATCACGCAACACAAAGTGCAGAACTGTGATGCCGAAGGAAAAAAATCATGTGGTTATAACATTTTTGTACAAATTGGTGTGAAAAGTTAGCCGTGCCCTACTGGTCTGTCCCATTTACTCTGGTACTACTAAATACAACCAAGAGCAACAATTTTGGAAGCACGTTGCAAGCAGGGACTGGTTAGTACAACAATATCCCAAAACCTAAATATCCCTGAACATGCCTAGACTGCAAAACCACAAAATTTTACCAAGTATTTATGATCTAGATTCTCGCAAAAATATCTTGGCATGCTTGAAAAAGAACAAAACTAACTTATGAGTGACTTTTCAGCAAGATATAAGCGCTTGTTAGAAGTTAATAATCCCTTAATATTGATTAAAAAAGTACTACTTCCACTGACAGATTTTTAATTATAGCAAGACAAGTGTAATAATCTGCCGCTGGAATTAGTACTTGTTCATCAATGTTGAGTTAATACAAGCTCCTGTATCTTCCTGAAAAGCCAGTTTTTCCTTATTTCAAGTGGACCAAGATATTTGCTCTAGAAAGTAGATTAAAAATACTTCGTAAGATTTTGTGTTTTTCTATCGTCCTTGTAGCTTTACAAGAATGGTGTAGCTTGCTAAACATCATGAAAAGATGAATACAATGTAATTCTGTAAGTAAAGCTGTTGGAGAACGCCAAGACTCACAATCTGGGTGAAAACTTTTCGCCAGACCTACAATGGAATGGTTTGCATCAAAGTATTTTCATGCGTTGTGATGATCCAAACCTAAATACAGATGAGAATCCCAAAGTTTGTTCTCCGTTCAGTTTGATGAGCTTCGGTTATTTTTGCTAAAAATAACCGAAGTGTGAGTGCTACAAACGGATAATTCAGTGAGAAGGCTGCAAAATTTTCACACCACACTAATGAAAAACAGACAAAAAAAACAAACATCCCATCCGCTTTCTTCCCTTTTAAAATTAAGCCACACTGCGTTGATTTCACACAGCATTCTGATAAAATATATTTAAATTTCCGTTTCCAGCAAGGCGAGTTCCTCTGTAATCAAAGACAGGGGTGTGGGAAGCAGATGCTTTCTGTGACAACATAGGAGGAGAAATGAGAGTTAATACGACAGATTTGCAATCAGTAAGGCAAAGAGTACACAGCCCACTTATGCACACGTCTGGAGAACAGAGAGCGAGTAACAAGCCGACAAAGGCCCGAGGCCAGACTCATGTTCATGAAACTCCCGATTGAAAATGAATAGACTACCATCATTGTCACTAACGTATAGAGCAAAGGAAAATCGTCCAAAAACAAAAACAACCGGTACTCTCTCTGTGAAATATCAAAAAACAAACATCCCATCCTGTATCTGGGGGAATCAGCTCAGCCAAAAAAAAAAGAAAGAAAAAAATGGCTGGCACTCGCAACTGCTCTGTCTCATGCCAGGACGACACATATGACAACCCAGCGTGTTCCCGGAGCCCGCCCTCTAATACACACGCATGGCCTTTCAAAAACATTACCCCGCCGACGGGAGACGTTTATATCGTGGCAGACATTTCCGTGAGAAGGGGAGGGGAGGCAGAGGGTAGTCCGCTATACCAGAGCAAGGGTGCTTGGGATGAGAGTGGGGGCGGGGGGACAAACGGTGCTCGCCGTGCGTTGGCGGGGCGGGGAGGGTTCACATTGCCGCATAGGCACATCGAGAAGTGGGGCAGAGGAGAGGGTGCACGGTGAAATGAACAAGGTTTGAAAATAGCCCAAGATAAAACAGAGACAACACAGCTGCTAATGCGGTCAGCCACGAAGCAGAGCAAAAGGGTAAAAAAAAATAAATAAAAGAACACGTAGAAAAAAGAAAAGAGAAAAGGAAAAGTGCAAACAGTGCTGCGCAAACAAAAAAAAAATAAAAAAGCAAGCGTGCATAAACAAAGATGCACAGACACAAGCAGACGTGACACTCAATGTACCCAAATGGAATGCAGTCGAAATCCTGAGCTGCAGAATGCGGGCCGAGGAGGATTGATTACAATCGATCACGCCACCACAGGAAGTGGTATGTCTTTTTTAAGGCCTGCTGATCAATCTGCTGCACCAGATTTAGTTAAGACAGAAGTCAATCAGAGGAAAAAATTTAGAGAACAACGGGACGGACGTAAAATAATTGGACGGGAGAACTACATTCCTGAGAGTCAGCTTACATTTGTCTTTGGTGATCGCCGTTTAAGTTGCCAAAAAAATTAGGAATGCGTCTAAAAATGATGGCAAAAGAAAGTGTTACAATGACTGTACAAGATTAAAATACTAAATAAAAATACTGAAGAGAAAATCGGATAGAAAAGTTGATTTATTTGCATACCTCAAAAGTGGATGTACAAAAACACCACACATACTTAAACCAAAAAAAGTCCATACTTTTGTCCAATATAGATTTAAAATGATTTGTTACCAATATTTGTCTTCTGACTACAAGTAAAATTTAAGTTTTGAAGTGGCCCAATCAGAGTCATGATTGAATCTGCGTGTTCAGTTTCTAATAATAATTTAAAAAATGGGGCCAGCAATTAAAAGAAGCAGTCATTTCAATAGAGAAATTCCAATTGGTTTTTGAGAAAGTCAATAAATAACTTACTAGGTAATTTTAATAAAATCTATTTTATTGTGGCATTTCGGTAAAATTGTATAACAATCTGCTTTAGATGCGAGATGTCTGTTTCATTTTCTGTCAGGATAAGATAAAACATCCTGCACTGAAATCTTACTAAGTAATGTTTGCCTACTTCTCAGAGGGAAATATCTTTGTACACTTGAAATAATACAAAACTAACTTACAAGCAACTTCTGCACAATACAGGAACTTCTTTTAAGTAAATAATTCCTTAATATGGATGAAAAAGTATAACAAGACATTTTTCCTATTAGGGAAATAATCTGCCAATGTTCCCTTGGGGTATTTATGTTCTCACCATGCATGTTTATGTTTTTGTCAGGTACGTTGGTTTCCTTCCCCCAGTTCAATACATGAATTGTAGGTTAAGTGGTCTCCATTACTGCAAACCAGGGACCCATGATGTGCTAAAATGTTAAGGTCATTACCATTTCAATAAGTGCATTATTGCAACATAAGTGACTGCTTTGAGGGAGTATTTCCTATAATGCCTCTTACTGCCTTGTACAATGTTTCAGATACCGCACATTCCAAGTCTGCTTATCAATATCCTATTTTGCCAGTTGGATGAACTTCCACTGTGCACGGTCTTTAATGGACCAAAGCTGCTGTAGATCTTAGAGAACAAGATCGTACAGTTCATGGAGACCAAATGGTGAACCTCACAACTACTGCAGAATTAGATTACGATTATGTATAAAACGGGAAGCTTAGTTCGCAAAGCTGGACAAACGCCAATGTTTGTGGATGTGTGTCGGCTTTTGAAGCTTGAATCTTCAGACTGACATGAGTCAGTTTGCATCACGTTCTCCGAAGCAGTGATGTGTTTGACCCTAGTACGTCTCCTAGCCCCACTCTCCATCACGTGAACCCACAGTGACACACTTTACAGTCACTAACGCATATTACCCGTCACACTAATACAAACAGATCCACGATTACAGATTTTCCTATTCCCCGCCTGGCGCTTGGGAGACGATTTGAAACGGAGGGGTCCGTGGACGATCGGCCCTCCGCAGTAATTGGGTCCCCTGTCACCCAGCAAATTCATGTCAGCATCGGTCACATGGGATACTAATCTAAATGGCATCAGTGTCCTACTTTGTGTGCGCGAGAAAAAGGGGAACTTTGGAGAGAGCAGGCGAGGTGTCGAAACTTTCAGAGCACAAGTGAGAGGCTGCCTGAAAATTAAGTGTGGAGCTTGTCACCTGGCTGCATTTGCATCGTCACTGCCATCTGAGCAGCCGATGTGACAGGCGCATTTACAGTGTGCTTCAATTAGCCTGCGGAGGACAGAAATATTACCATTCTGCCACTGATTTAGTGCACCATTTTCGATAAAGTTTTAAGACTTTGAAAAGGAATAACGACGGCAAAATTGGAGAGAGAGAAAACGATTAAATGAAATTGAATTCGAGGTCAGTTTAGAAATGATGTGTGGAGCCTCCAAGGGAGGTGAAAGATGCGCTGACCAAACTCTTTCTAGAGATCTATATAAAGGTCTTAATGTTTTTATTATTTTGGTTAATAGCTTTCCATAAAAATTTTACCGCATACAAGAAAAAACTTTTCAGATTTTTTTATTTTTTTTTATGTGGAAGCAGTCAGTGAGTTAGACAAAAGCTCTTTAATATTCACTTGAAAATAATTTATTAGGATTTATTTGGCTTTCTTGTGGTGCGCAGTAGCAATGTGCCACTTTATGAATACATACCTGGTTCTTCTATTAAGAAAACATGGTTCAACTAAAAAACTCTTGCAACCTCGCCTGTCGTGTGCTGGTTCAGTCACAAGTTATTGTCCAGCTAATCCAATGATTTTAAAGGCGAAAAGTTCTTTGGCATGAGCATCTCCTTTTAGATATGCCATTTAGGGAGTTGACAAGTGTTAAAAAGTACAGCAATAACTGGGAAAAAAAATAAAAAATCCACAATCTCATGCTGCGATATGCAGAGGCTTTGTCTGCGCCTTTTAAGATTCCATGGTTTCAGCAGTGTGATGTATCTTTTGATTGATTCAGCTAAAAAACTGTTTGACTACCTGGGTGCTAAGTTTGTGTAAAGAGTATTAAGCTTCCACATATTCCTTACTATCCATAATTATTTTCTAACTATGGATGAAAAATAAAACAAGACGTAGCAAAAGTAACTTACTTGATTATGACACAGAAGCATATTTTACATTTTATACCCTTTATAAAGCACACCAACTATAACAAGTGGAAAGATATTAGGAGACACCGATTCTTCATAGAATCAGTGTCTTCATTCTTTGTATATGTTAAAAAATGGCAAGAAAAGAAAAACACCACTGCTTTAGAGTTTGTTTGTTTTTCCTTTGGACCATTGATGCTTTTTAAATCATTTTTAGTCCAATGCATGACTGTTTCCATGTGAATGTTTTGTGTCATTTGTTCATTGTTGTTTGCTGCGTAGCTGTGATTTCAGAATCATTTGTGCGTCAAAACGCCTAAACTTGAAGGAAGCAATATCTTGCCTACACAGACAACCTAGCAAGGCAATTATATCTTTTGGCACTTTGCAATGAGAGATTAGTCAAAAAAGACAACTCATTCCTCTTTCCTTGCTCGAATCTGAAACTGTTTTTATCAACAAAACTCCTTAATCTTAAATCTAAAAAAGTGGTCAATTTTCATCGTTCGTCCAGAAACGTTTGGGGGTGCACTTTGCACAATATCCTGTCATGGTCAGGTACAAGGACAGGAGAAGAAATTAATTAAAAAGCAGCCTAAGGGCAAGGTTTAAAATAAACCCACATAGTCGCTGCAGAACTACTAATCAAGGCTGCTTCAGAAGATAACACAAAATTCTGACTCTTTGAAGTAAAGTATGGCAAAAATTTAAACGGTGGAGGAGATATCCGACATGTCCTTTTCTCCAAAAGAAACAAACACAGATAATTCCTTGATCTACTGAAAAATTCACATTTGGTAATGTCAAATTTATGCCCTCCTGCTTGACAAAAATCGTTCCTGAAAACATCCTAGAAGGATTAGACAAAACAGGACAAGGACTCTCTGTATGTAGAAGTGCTGTTATGTGAAATTAATCAACAGCCCTTGAGCAAATCAGAATTACATATTCATGTGGGCTATTGTATAATGAATATAAATTATGACCTTTAGATGACAAGATTTTTTATTTTATTTTTCATGTCGTGTTTCCTTAAATAAATCCAAGAAGAACCACTTTGGTGGAAATAGAAGAATAAAAAGAATAAAGGAACTGCCTTTCGTACTGATGAGTACATTAGAGGCATACTAGAGATTTACTAGGACGCACGTTTTAAAAGCTCCATCTCTGCTGGGGTTTCTGGATTTTATAAGGACAATGAAATCAAGCAAACTAAGCCAGCAAGGTGTGATTTCGGGAAAACTTCTCTGAAGGACGACCTCACATGTGCTTCGGAACACATTCGGCTTTGAACCGGAGCCATCAGGCGTCGGAGCCACAGCCTGGATGGCAACAATGAAGGCAGGTGGGAAAGTCTGTACGTTGTGACAGCGAATCCCGAAAAACGAGTTATTACATTCGGGCTGTGAAAGTCTGCAGCAGCCATCTGCAGAAGGGGGAAAGAGGCGGCGTGTGGCGGCAAAACGATGAACTAGGAAGCTGCCGACACAATAATTGTAGACATTTAGGAAAGGAGACCAAGAAAACGGAACGGCAGGGGGAAAAAAAATAAAGGAGTGGAAGTAAAGTGGTTGAAAGAGACAGCATGGGTAGAGAGAGAGAGAGCAACAAGCGCAGTGAAAGGTTGATAATTAGCAGGAGGTGAACATTAAGCACTGAGCGTGTGGTCTTTCTCAGATTTAAACACTGTACTCAGTGACAATCAGGACATGAGTCACGGTCGGCTCCAGAGTGCGTGTGTGTGATGTTTCTGTACCTTCACAGTCGATTTCAGCATTACTCAAAATTATTAAATAGTATCAGCCTTTTCATCAGTTTTGGGGGAATTAGTTAGTTTTTTTTTGTAGAGTACAGTAGGCAGAGTACAGTGTTAAAATAAATCCCTGTTACAATCACACACAGTTAGATGGGCAACACTTTATTTAAAGGGGTGTTCATAAGACTGATATGACATAAACATGACATTACACCTGTTATGAACATGAAGGAGTATGAATAGATATATCTATAGATACATTAGAGGCATACTATATATATATATATATATATCTATATATATCTATATATATATCTATATATATAGATATATATAGATATATATATATATATATATATATATATATGTATATATATATACATATATATATATATATCTATATAGATATATATATATAGATATATATTTATATATATATCTATATAGATATATCTATAGATATATCTATATAGATATATATATAGATAGATATATATATATAGATATATATAGATAGATAGATAGATCTATATCTATCTATATAAATGGGTGGAAATCTACATTGGACTTAATGTAACACCATTTTGGAGCACAGGTCTCCGATTTCATCTTTTCATCCATTTTGACAATTTTTTTTTTTTTTTTTTTTTGCTTTTAAATTAGCTGAAGATTGAATCAGTACAACAAAAGGACAGAGTAGATTTGCTTCTAGCTGACAAAATGTGAGATGTATAGCATGCACCTCAAAGGAATAAATTGGCACTTTCTGTAATTGCCGGGCAGAATTTCAGAGCAATGCAGAGGGATTTCACAGCTAAGCTATGAATAAATTCATGCATTTTAAATTACTGTTGCAAAAGTTAGTGTACCTTAAAAATCACAGTCGATAAATCAAGTGAATATGTAATTAGATTTCAACTTAGAGCTCAAATCTTTCATTAGTTTTTTTAAAATTAGATTTATATTGTTTCCTTAAGACAAATTTGGAGGCTACGAATGTTAGAATCTGAATCTTTATAAAGTTATTTTTTGTCAAATGTTGCAAACTTCAGTATATTCAGAAAATGTTTTAAACCTAAAAGCAAAAACATTTTCCATTCTGAATTACTTCAGAATTAAACATTTTTTTCATAGGAGGCCATTCTGTTTCCAAAATCTGAGTTGCTTTTGTGCTGTTAACCAAACATTTTTCTTTAGCAAGTAGGACTGAGGTTAAAGTTTCTAAATGATAAAGTCTGATCAATAAAAATGCCTAAAGTCTGATTTTTTTTAACATTTAAATTTTAGCCCCTTAAACAGTTTTGAGTTTTGAAAGCTTTGACAACCTTTTGCCATTTCAGTATCCTAAGTTTAGTTTGTCCATCTCCGTTTGCTAAATGCAACTTAATTACATCAAGGCCTTGAAACATTGATGGACCTAAACAATAAATAATTCTATCATTTGAAAAAAATTATATTAAATTTAGCAGATAAATTATCATAAAAATAATTTCTGTAGGAAATAAAATGCAGGGGTCCAAATACACATCCCTGAGTAACACCTTTGAACCACTGAGAGCAAAGAGGAAAAGGACGCAGCATCGACAACACATTATGTTTTATCAGCATGTTATTTGGAAAAAAAGAGCAACTCAACCCACACGCATCTGAGCCAATAAGACGCGAGTTGTTCACCAAAATTGTCAAAGAGCTTTTGACACGCCAAAGAAAGTAGGATAACTAATGAGAGAAGGTGGTGTCAAACTTGAGAACATCTTAAACTTCGATCCATGTTGGCATAAAAAGCCAGAGAGGACAGTGAGCTCCTGCTGGAAATAAATGTCAGAGGTAATTGCTTGTAAAAATGCCTCCACCTGATGAAAACCATCACTTTTGTCCAATAGAGAATGAGCCTTTCTGCCTGCTTCTTGCTGTGCTCCTCAGATACACCACAGGGTTCTTCAACTGAGAGCCTTTAATGACTAAAATTAATGGCTGCAAGCTATCAACCTGCTGCAATTTCATCTTTTTTTATTGCTCAAAGGGCCAAACTGCTTCCTTCCGCATTCTTCCAAAATGTAACAAGCCTCACTGTGACAATTGAATTTAGTGAATGACATGACTGCTCTGTTGGGAAACACACACCTTCGAACTGCAAAGCACTAGGCAGGAATGAGCAGAAAGGGACCGGGGGAGTACCGAGGAGTGAGCTAGATGTTGCCTGACAGAAGGCATCAGACACTATGCAGTTTTTATCAGGCGTTTCTGAGCTTCCAGTTTGTGTAAGTCCAGTCGGAAAGGCAGTTCTCACATGAGGTGAACACAAACAGACCGACGCACACAGAGCTCCTTGTTCCTGATGAAGCACCACGCTTTAAGTGCTGTACAGCGGAGAACTATATTCTTTCAGGCGCGTTTGGAGCAGTTTAGCGCCCTGCTGCTGATGACTGCCTATCAGCTTCACGGCTGAGGGACAAAATAGAAAAAGCAGGGAGTAAATAGGAGTGCAAGAACAATGATGCAATGAAATGAGACCAAGTCACCTCACTCTGTGAAGCACACACACACACACACACATCGAAACTGCTGCTGTAAACACTCGGAGAGTTATTGTATGTACTTGGGAGCGCAATTGAGAGCCGGGCGGGAACGCTGTCCACCAGTGACAAATTGCTTTTATTTGTGTGGCATTTCAGAAACTGTCCACCGCACTGTACAAAGTGCATAGGTGGGAGTAATGGTGAACCGAACGAATGAGAAGATGTCTATTGATCACAGCAGGTTAACAAATATGTGAGGGAACATGCACAGACCTAAGGTTACACCCCCCCCCCCCATCAAACTACTTTCTAGCTTTTGTTTCAATAACTCATGATGACAAAGGACTCACAAATTACTAGCAGTGATCTAATAGTTAATTCATAGTCTTATGGAACACCATGGAAAAGTCTTACTCACTTCGGCATGCAGGATGCTTGAACTGAGCTGATCGGCTATCTAATCCAACAGTTAGTTAGGTTTTCCTTACATATGTAGAAGCTGCAATAAGATGACCACACCATGGAGAAATAATGTACCTGGTCATGATGCAGCTGGATCCTGTGAATTCCAGCCAAGGTACTACTCAACACAGACGCACATCAAAAATAACACCAAAACCTCAATGATGTGAGAGGATTTCATGGGGTTAGGGTTTTTTTCTGGGTTTTTTAACCCAGAAAACCCCCCTTCATTTCATCATGTTTGCTTACTAGCTGAAACAACATTTTAAGATGATAGCTAAAACTACGAATGTACAAACTTCTATTTCAACAATGCAAAACAGAGATGTTACAAGTATTTCTTTTTATTTTAGTTTGTGTGAATCTACATGCTTGGACTTGCCTGTTACTTTGCTGCTGGTACACTTGGACCTACCCATTGAGGGACAGTAAAGAGTTTTTTTAGTTCTATTCTATTATAAAACTGCATATGGATGGTTTATGAAATAGGTTTTTGTCCTCAGTATTTGCAGAAAGAAAAGCCTCAAACGTAACTTTCCCTAGATTTTTTTTAGGTCTGTTACATTGTTGCCAAGTCCACAGATTTCTGACTGTCAGCATTCTAGCCAGGGATCTTCTTAAAGTTTCTAGAATAGCTAAGAAATAAAAAAAGGCTAAAAAATATTCATAGTTGAAGCACTTCCATGAGCATTTACTTTATCAGAAGTGTCACTGGAAGAGCTGACCTAAGACAAAAACTACTGCAAACATTCACAATATGAGCCTTAACATAAAATATTCGTTCAGAGTTTTGAACTGTCAAAGAACGTATTTTGAAGATAAATACAATTTTATGATCCTGGAAGGATTTCAAACGGTTGGCGTTACCAATTTAAGATGGAATTGAAGTTAAAATCATCTATAATAAAAACTTTCAGCTTCAGTGTTGAACAAGGCGCCTCCAACAACTATTTCAGACACCTGAAATATGAAGCGTTACGTGCTGCCGTACTTCTGTCTTTTAATTGAATAAGAAAGGCATTTAGGATTCTTTCACAAGGAGAGGCAGTAGCCATCTGCCTCTAGCAGCCCAGCAGATAAAAGAAAAACCAAACAAGTTTTAGCCCGTTGTTTACAAACTGTAGAAGTGTCTGGGTTGTGTCTTGGTCAGTATTGTAGCCCAAGGTCTGATTACACTCACCAGTAAAATCAAAAGCAAAAGAGCTTATTGCCTGAAGCAGCTGGATGAGTTTCCACTCTGTTAGAAGTATCAATACAGCAGATGAACTAAAACAGAACTTGTTGCAAAACTCTCACAATAAGAGCATTAAGCTGAAATTTACCACCTTCTGAACGTCAAATGACAAATCTTGATGTTGCCGGCATGTATTGCTTGGACAAAGTCAATGCTGGATGCATTGCGTATAGATTGAAGACTGAACAATCTGACATCATAAAACAAAGGCAACATGTCAAATGTGCTATGATATAGAATATATATAATGTAATACAAATACTACTAAAAATGATCATATTTTTGCAGTCGCCTTCACTCTTACTACAGCAACTTCAGTTTGTTGAAATACTTTTTGCATTTAAACAGAAACAGAAACATTGACAGCCATGAGTTTGCACACAATGGAAGCATTCATAGAATTACATCACAAGCAGCTATTTGTACACAAGAGAAGGCACGTAAAGTAACGGCTCAAGGACAAAACGGAGTCCGCACACATTGAAAAATGAATATGTGAGCGTAGAAAGAGAAATCAAAGAAAAATCCTAGCAAAAGAGGATGAGCAGCCATTAAAACAAGGCTTAAAGGTGTTGGTGATTATAAGAATATCATAAAAGCCACTGTAGAAGCAACTTGAATAAGCGTATTCCTTATTAAAATGTCCTTTTCTTCTACTTTAACCTCCCCGCCCAATTTAAAAAAAAAATTAAACTATGAGAGATGTGTCTGCCAATGATTTCACTGATAAAAAAAAAAAAAAAAGACAAATACATAAAACTTGTGTGCCAGAAACCCGCGTGCTACTGTTTCACAACAAAAACCCTGAAGTTCAGGCGAGGTGTCGGAGGTATTGATTGGGTGATTTGTATGTGTTGCTGGGGCTCCTGAAATGTGTCTGAGAACACGCGTTGATGGATGTGTCTGTGGCCAGGCGCCCGAGCCTTCGAGAGGGGCCGGTGTGGGTGCTGGGAACGTTCAGGCTGCCTCAAGGTTACCCGCCTGGCACCAAAACAGATGGATGCCCCTCATCGTAACTGTCTGTAATGTGTGCAGCTCAATCATCCCCTCCCCTCCCGCTCTACGTCTCTCTCTCGTTGGCCCGTGGAGGCAGCCTGCAGAGTGTCGGAGCAGGAGTGTGTACGCAGAGACAGCAGTCGAAGGTATGATTTTATTTATCACACTGGGAAGGCTTGCACATATTTTCTTGGCTGGAATGTCTACAGTGCGAGGTGTTAAAAATAAACAAAACACACACACACACACACACAACTTATGTGATTGAAGGAGAACTTTCTGAAAAACAAAATGAGGCGGTTTAATTTAGGGAGTAAACTGTAGCTGCGTTTCCATCAATCTTATAACGGCACAGTTTGGATGGAGACGCGGCCATTTATTTTGCAAAACAGCATCACATGGGTGATCAACAACAGGATGTTGAAGCTGGCGCAAAGCATGAAGAAGAAGATGACAGGAAGTGGTTGGAGGATTGTTTTTGACTTATCGTGTTAAACTTATTCATGTCTGATTTTCAGTAAGTTTCTTATTTACTGGAAACACCGCAACTGCAAAATTGTATTGTTGTTATTTTTGGCATTAGCGGAATAATACTTTGTGAACAGCTCATAAAAGTCAAAGAGGGCCAGGATTTTCGTATGGAGCGAAACTTTACACAAACTATGAAAAACCCTGCATATATACAACATTTTCCGTAGTGCAAATGTAAAATATTTGAAAGAAAATGCAACTTTTGAAGCTGAAGTACCTCGGAACAATGGTATTGGCTGGCGTTTCCAATCCAGCCAATTCAGCAACACCTTCATTTCACTTGGCGCTGATTGGCTGTAGCCCCAAGAGTGGCGATCAGGACAACCACAGATATTAGTTCCTGTGATAATGCCACAGTGATTTTTAACATAGGGCACATTTAATGCACCTTAAAGTATATTTTGTGTTAGTATTAAATTTCAGCTGCCGTACTCGTGGGTGGTCGTGGTCCAACATAAATCGATAAAGAGCATTAAAGTGATACTGGTGTCAATGATGCATGAATGGAAAATTTTAAGATCTATAGAGCCACGATCATAAAACTGTGGACCAAAAAGGAAAAAAAAAAAAAAGTTACATTTTGCTAGATGCTCCGCTAAGCCAAATTTAAAATACTTAATGTGAGGTTGTTATGGCATGTTAGCAAACCTTTCCTGTTCTGTGGCTGCCCGATAGCCATCATATACATTACTGTAGAAGGCTGCGTAATGTGCTCCTGTGCGAGTCGATCTTGCTTTGAACCAGTCGCACTCCGTGTCTCACAATCTCAGTCGAGAGCGTTTGGTTTCACTATGTACTGCTGATACAGCAACAGAGAAACAGCGAAGGTCACTGTGAGCTGTGCAAAGAATGCATAAATGTGAGAGAAACGGAGAGGAAGCTCGGGAACCGTTTGATGGTTCACCAGGAACTTCTGTCAGGAGCTTTGGTCAGTTCAGGCTTATGAGTAAGAGAAAGAGAAGTCAGCCAGGGGAAAGTGAAGAAAACGCTGCGCAGTTATCATTTCGAGCAGCAACTTTCACATCAGATTTAGATCTGTTTGATTCAGTGTTGGTCCTGCAGGAAGTCTAATGGCTTAGAAATATGTGGTCCATAATAAATATAAATGATCCAAAGACAAACCGCTGCATCTCCTCTATCTTCCAAACCCTTCTTTTTACATTCCTTTTATTCTGACTGGGGAACTTCACACCACAGCGCTGCGTACATCCAATTAGAGCGAGGCTTTGAGCGCCATGGTGACACATCGATTGACACAAGCAACGCCCCATCTCATCACCGGGACACGGCGCAGTGCTGGACAAGCATCATTAACCTCGCCGGCACACCTCCGCGTCCTCGCTCCAAACGAACTGGGAATGCAGGTCTCGGGTTTTTTTTGGTTTTTTTTTTTTAAACGCGGATAAAATATTCGAGACATCACAGAAACAACAAGATGAATGTTGGGAAGTACCTGCATTTGTACGAAGCTCCACTCGGTGGATTCCACATCAGGCGGCAAAATGATCCGGAGTGGCTATGGAGCAGGCATGCTAAAATTCCAGAACCGCTGTGCACCCCTGCATTGGGTATGGTGTGTTTATCTGAAATTTGTTGAACAGGTAGAGCACTGGATTTATTAAGCACTGGATTTATTAATAATAAATAGGCAAAATAGAAAGGATACAGAGATAAATGAATAGGAACTGAAGGTTGCCAAAGGGTGGCGACAGAGTCCCAGGAATGGAGGCATAAATATGATAAAATAACAAAAAGCAAAAAGCTTTTCTACAGAGGCTCAAACGCCATTGAGTCCATGAAGTAGAAAAATATCCATTCGTCCTCAAAGGGGCATTTGAGAGTTTTGATATGTTACAGAAAGATCCTGGTCTCAAAAAGATGATTTATTTTTAGCTGCCTCCAAAAAAGACATTATTTTAATAGAAGTCTTAAAGGCCCATTTAGGCTGAAGAAGGTGTTTCTATCATTAACTAAGTCCAGATCAGGCAGGAGAATTATTTCAAACTTATTAAATGCCATGTAGTAATCTAAACAAGAGAATACAGAATAGGTAAAGAAGAAATGGTGAAAAAGAAATGATGACAAGAGAGAGCTGGGAGGAAATATGCCAACTACAGCGGATCTCGAACTGGTCAAACACATGGCGGAAAAATATTGCAGGATTTTTTTGTGTGTGTGTGTTACACCAATTCAGAAACAATATCAACCTAACCGGGACGATTGTTGGAGAAGGAAGCCAATCGCTTTGATCATTTTTGGGATTGCCAAGAAATAGGACAATCCCCCCAAAAATATGGGATTGTCATACAAACATCTGAGACAGTACGTTTGTGGGAACAGATCCACTAACATATTAAAAAAATATTTTATGTAAATGTCATCCAAATGTGAAACTTTGTATTTGGACAATTTCATGTTTGAAACATGGACCAACAAGGACAAAAATCCTGTCTCAAGGAAGTGAACAAAAGCAGAACCACTCGCTCTTGATGAATGGATTGAAGTTTATCAGATGTTATGGAAAAGGTTGAAAAAAGAACATTTTATAGGATCTGAACCAAATGGAGTGAGTATGCAGAACCAACTAGGTCTCATTTCATTTGACTGTACTTCATTTTTATTGTTTTTACTCTCTGGGTTCATGCGCTCCACGGTTTTGTTCCATTCTGTAAAATTTGTTATTGTTCACGGTAAAATTAAGTAGTGGTCCGCAAAGGAAAATTCCAGGAAGGCAGTATGGATAAAATCACTTGGACGTTCTGCTTCCATCCTTTTCTATGACTTTGAATGGCTAAAGCATTAATCAAGACACACACCTACAAACATTTGACTATTCCCTCGAGGTACCCTCACCACCATCCGCCTTAAAGACTTCAATCTCAACAGATGTTGGGAGTTTTGCCAAGAAAAAAGAATCCTAACCAAACATTTGGGGACATACCCACCTATACAACTTTTGAGATAAGTTATCATGGTTTACATAATCAAAGGCCTTTGAGGAATCAATAAAATATGTGTGTTGTGTCTGTTGTGTAGATCTAAAGTTTCTATTTAAACTATTTAATGTTTACACCGAAAACCAAACTGGTTGTCAGAAATCAGCAAGAACTTTTCCAATTTGTTCAAAATAGCCCTTCTCAAGTGCTTTAGAGCCAAAGCTATTGGCCTGTAATCATCTTCACTGTTAACTTGACCAGATTTATCTTCCACAGTTGGAACTAGAATGACAAAAATGTGGCAAGCAGAGGGCACAGGTTTCTTGCTCGCATATCTTAAATACTCATCCGTCATCGGACCCACATGCCTTGTTTGATACCAGCAAAACAATTTCATCATTGGCCAGAGTTCTCATTTCAGAGACAATAAACTTCGAAAACTCATTCTCAAATATTATTCTGCCACAGAGCTCAGATTTTATTCGTGGGCATCCTGCCGCGCCCGACGCCATCGTCCTTTCCAGAGAGTCTCCACCACCTAGAGACTCACATTCTGCTGAGAGGCAAACCACAGTCAAATTGCTTTCAGCTATAAAGACGGCGAGGGAAGAGCTGTACAATAATTGAGAATATCATCTGGTTTTAAGTGGAGATTCGATGGGTAGTGATAGGGAGACTGTGCACATTATGCGCACTGCTTAATAGATCCTAAGAAGTATTGTACCAAAGAGAGCATGAGAGCATGTTTCCAAGTGTGCTTGTGGGATAAGCTATGCCCTGAGGATACATCATCCTCTATGGAACACTTTTGGCCCATTTTTTAACTACCTGTGGTATCTATAGGGAAGTGCTCTACAAAAGTGTTCTTTTGGAAAAGGTTACTTAAGGGGCACTGTTATATATTTTTCAGGTATATAGAGCCATTTTATGGCGCAATTAAGAAACTATGTTACCTTCGGATGATATCAAATACAACTTAAAAGAAATTTGACATTGTAACTTTATAACTCAAATTGGGCCTCTGATCTTTTAAGAAACTCCTGCTCTTTCCGACACTCCGCCTTCAGGAAGTCATGACAACATGGCTCCTCTATTAACCCATTAGCAACCTTTTTAACCAGTTTTGCACTCATTAGTAGCTCATGTAATTTGTTACACCAGATGTTTGCAAATTGCTGTTGGCTAGTCTGAAGGAGCTCAGTAGGGGAGGTGGAAGGAGGGTTTCTCTGTAACGCAGAAGCTTGTTAGATTGGAAACCTCCAACTCAGAGGAGGAGCTTCATCCTTTAAGGTGGAACTAGGTCCACCCAGGCATTTTGCGGAACTGAGTGGTTACCATGGGAAATAAAAGGATTTCTCAAACGTGCAGAAAAGAATCATGTATATTTTTAATTAGGGAATAACATTACAACACAAAATAAAGTAAAAAAAAAAAAGTCAGTTTTACATAACACTGCCCCTTTCAGAATCTCCAAGAAACTGAAGACAACCACTGTTTATTTTCCTCTCAAAACCTTGACCTTGTAATTGCATCCGCTGCTTGAGAAAGCAGTTGTTTTGTTAGGTAAAACTGTTGCCTAAAAAAAAAGCCAACATGTGTGTCCAGCTGACAATGCGCCAGATTCATAGATGTCCAGGGTTGCCCTGCAGCAACACTAGCCTCGGCTCAACACCTGGCCGGCCAGTTCCAGCTACTTAATCCCTTTTTACAGAGACAGCCGGGTAAATTATTCACTGCTTCAATGAAAATTCCTTCAATATTCATAAGCTCTCCTCTCCATATCCACAAAGGGAGCGTGTACGTGTTTGGATGGGTGCGTATATGGTTTGTTTATCTTCAGAAACCCTCACTCAACCCTGACGTCATGCCAAACAGACTGCTGCTGCTGCTGCTGCTGCTGCCTGTGTGTGTGTATCCTCCTGGTTCAATGGCATGAAGGAGCCACTTCGGTATAAAAAAACCAACACTGAAAAAAAAAATGGGAGGCTTGGATGTCAGTGGCATTATCTTGGATTGTCTGCTCTGAACAACACAGTCTGACCATTTCTGTTTCTCCCTTTCCTAGTTCTTTCTTGTTTTTCCTTCTGCATAACAAGAGATGAGTACACCATGGATATTTCCCCCCTTGGTCCCCAACAGTGGAAGAGGCAATGCTGCCACTGCTGTGTTGTCATTTATGTAAGCAGTTAGCCAGATATAGTTACAGCCCTCTGAGCACGCCTTGGAAAATAAATCACGGCCATTGGGTTAAGCAGGGGCAGAGGGTTGCTGCTGGAATCGTGCTGACAGAGAAATTCATTCACTTCCAAAAAATCTATCTGTGCAATTACTGATGTCAGCATCAAACCAAGAGAGAGTAAGATTCTGTCTCCCATCGCCTGCCCCTTCCCCTTCTTACCCCCGTGTCTTCGTTCTGTTTACCACAAACATGACTCAGTGACCTTTGTGGAGATAATTCCGTTACGTAAGCAGGGCAATTGTTGTAGCTCCGGAGCGTCCAAGTGGCCCAAAGCTTTGATGGCCTCGCAGTCAAAAACGAAAACTCGGTGGCATTAATGAAACCTGTCATAAAGAAGAGGAGGGGAAAAGGAGGCAGAAACGAGCACGGCACTGTGCCAGAACCAAAATGGGACAGAAACGGCATGTACCCTCCCCCTTGTTTCATTGCAGTAACGTCAAAAAATGGCCCCCTGTTTGCTGCAGAGATCCCAGTGTATACTCTTTGCGTTTCAGCGAGGTGTGCGAGAACAAAACGGGGGTGAATATATAATTTTCCCCTGCCGAGGTGCTTTTTACATTCCCTGCTAGCTGCAAAGGCTCAACCGCTCAAACCAATCAAACTTGGAGCAGCATAACTGGCAGAAGAGTTCACTTTCCCTTTAACTAAGTTCCTTTCGTTGTGGACAATGTCAGAGTCAGAGAGGGAGACAATTACTGATATTTGCTGCCAGCCATCAGAGGGCGAACGGCCGAGAGATACAGAGGCAGAAGCTCCATTTCCACATTGTTAATTAGAAACTCAGCACTGTCCTCGCCGAATGAAAGAAGTCACACACTCTCACTGAGCACACACACTTTTTTTTTTTTTTTTTAATCAAGCCACTTCAACCGAGCAGTAAAACCGATGGCAATAAGGCCGACACTGAAGTTTGCATCATTCAGGAAATTGCTATCTTTTTTTTTTTTTTTAAATGATCATCAAGTGCAGTTGTTGAAAAGGCAGTTGGTTTACATAGAGGGAATGGAGGGATGAGAAGGGGAGGGGTGTTAAACAATGAGGGAGCAACAAGAGGCAAAAGCAGGAGGAGAACTGGGAAGCTGATTTCATGCTTGGGGAATTGCATCTCATTTTCTCCCAGCACGGACGCACAGTGTGTGGTCTTGCTTGTGCCTTTACTGCCATCTGGTGGTGAAGGAAAAATATTGCAAGTACAGAGCAAAATCGGCTAAGGTGGTTTGGATGAATCCAGGGTAACTCAGCTCCGGCATACATGAGATTTAGGTTAAATGCGAACCATTTCTATATTATCCGTTTCCATGGACAAAAAAAGTGGAAAGTAAGATGTATAGCTACAATTTCATAAAGAGGGAAAATAAACAAGTCTTCTGCATTTCAAGAAGAGTTATGTTTGTTTGTGTAGATCTGAAATCAATGAAGCCACTTTCTATGCTACCACTGACTGAACTGGTATGTGGATTAATGAAGGCTTTAACAGTAATTAACATTCTGCTCCACACACCATGCTAGAGCTACAGTCACTTACTCTGCCTGTGTAAGTCCAATAAAAACATCGGATGAAGAGGGTAAGGTGATGATAAACAGAAAGAGGGAGAGAGAGAAAGAGAAAAAAAATAATTTAAGCAATATAAAGTCGCATCCAGCAGTCGGCTCTGACACAAGAAAGGTCTGGATGATTAGCGGACGCCGGCACTCGCAGATAGCAGCTCCACTAACAGCCTCTACCACCTCATTAGTTGGGGCCCGGCAGCAGCGTGCCCCCTCTATTAAACGCTAAATGAAAGACCGCCAAGCGTGATTACCGAGGGGGAGTCCCCAGACGTCATGGGGATAAGAGATCCAAGCTCACCCACACACACACATGCACCCGCAGTCACACTTTTACATCTCCTGTGATAGACATTTAGTAGAAGATGGCTAAGCATCATCAAACACAGAATGTCACTCTGAAATGTGAACCTTAGAGGCGTGACACCTCAGGAAACAGCAATACAAGACATTTTCTTTTAAATATGAAAAAATATCGCAAATGAGACCAATAAGTTTAAGTGAGCAAGCCTTGAAGCGGGTTATGGAGATGAAAATGTGGCTCTTGAGGAGGAGTACTGAGCCCCACAAGGAATATTGGAGGGGGGAAAAAAAGTCAAATGTACATTTGCTTGTTCTCTCAAAAGTTTTATAGGATCCTGCAGGGGTTCCCAGCATCTGGGGAGGCGCATTGTGTAGAAGGAGAGCAGCTCCCACATATTAGTTGCCATTTAGGGTTTGATTTCCTGTCAAAGGTCCTTTGTTGCTTGTCTTCCCCCATTTTATCTCTGCCCACTTCCTGTCTAATCTACCCGTCTTAGCCACAAACGCCAGAAAAACCTGCATCTAGCTGCAGATACAGTTAATCTCAACCAGTGACTGTTTGTGTATGTTTGGAAAACTTAGCTGTTTAAAAGATTCTAGAGATGTGAAACTCTCCCCTGAACTTTCCAGTAATGGTGGTCTTCGAATAATATTCGCTGCCAATATTGACCGCAAATTCCAACTTTGGGGTCAAAGGTGCAATTTTTTTAAGCCTTATTGTTGCCATAATGTGGTTTAACATGAAAGTTGAAATCGTTGCACATAACCTTCCCTTTCCATCTCTTTTTCTCATCAAGTAATCATCCCTCCAAACCTGATGAAATCCGGCATCATCATCCTGCTTCTGCCGTCTAGTCTAATGTCTCCATCCTGACTATTTTCTCTTTCTAGAGGCGGTAAAAATTTTATTTAATTTTTTTTAAATGCGTGGAAAGCGTAGCAGTGACCACAACTTCTGTACAGAAATGAAAGAGGATTGTGTTTATTTCTGGCAATAACTAACTAGCAAGGGATGCAAAATAGCTAACAACAACATTAGTCTTCTTAACAAGCCTAATATGATAGAGTACAGTGGAACTGACTAATCATCATTTAGATAATGTTATTTACATTCAGCAGCATTACACAACTTGCACGGCTTTTTTGGAAGAAAACTCAGTAGAGTTTCTTTTGCCTTTTGGCTCTGGCCAGTTGTTGGACATGACTCAGGCCAGTTTAGTCCAGCTCAGCAGCAGGTCTCTCCTTTGGTGCAACTCAGCATGTATACGGTGTGTTTAAAGACAGCTCACAAAATCACAATAATGCATCTAAACAACCGGTTAGACAAGTTTTAATGGAAGAAAAAAAGAGCAGGGAACAGAACGGGCGTGGGCTTATCCTACAGCTCATCTCGAAATAGTAACCACATATACATATCTGGCTTTCAAGAGACATGAAGCAGGAGGTCAAATTAAAAAAAGGGGATAAAAGGATTGGTTAAAACTCAGCCGAGTTGCAGAGATTGGTCAGAAAAGAAAGACACACAGAACAAATTGAAGTAATTGGTCAGATTTATGGAAAAACTGAGAGGATTAGCAAAAATCGCAAGTCTGTGCATAATTTGCAAATGATGGTTGAATTTGCTCAAACCGCAACTTCCTGGAGGGATCTTGCAAACTTTTTGTGAGATTTCTCCAAATTAGTGTGCTTTAGTGCTCCAAAATATGATGGAACCATGCAAAAATGACCAATCTTTCTCTGGATATTTCAAAAGTAATTTGGGATATAAAAACACTGGGGAGATTTTTTCCAACCCTCTTTCAGTGTCTCTTGCAGGGTTCAGTAGCAGACATCATAAACACTGCTCAGCAGTTATTATATGCAGTAGGTGCCTGCGTGCAAGCCTGTGTGTTGCACTATGAATAACTTTATAAAATTACTAATTTGGTCAACTGTTTGCTGATAAATCCTCCTGCGGGGAAAAAAAAAGACGGGGTCATGTGAACCCCACAAGTTTTTTACTTGTGCGCTTTCATTATTTTTTTTTTGGAATGTCTGGCTTTGGGAACTGACAGTCTAATCCTGGTCCTGGAGGGACGGTGTCCTGCAACTCTTGGACGTCTCCCTGGTCCAACACACCTGAATCCATCAGCTGAATCTCCTCCTAAGTGCAGTCAGGTTCTCCAGAGTCCTGCTAATGACCTCATTATTTGACTCAGGTGTGTTGAAGTAGAGATGCATCTAAAAGTTGCAGGAGAACCGGCCCTCGAGGACCAGGAGTTCCCACCCCTGGTCTAATGGGACACCTCCTCGGCTTCCCCATGGCCTGACCGTGACATTTACCGCGCTCCTCCTGAGAGTTGCGCTAAAACCGCGGGAGGGTTAATAAGTGAAGCGTTAGTCATCATGCCAAAGGTATTCTCTGCAAAAGAAATTAAAAGCTGAACCGGGAGAGCGAACGGTACTCACGGTCGTTGCAGTGGGTGCCTGTGTACGACGTCATGGAGCAGTCGCAGGTGAAGTTCTCCCACTGCTGGATGCACACGCCCATGTTAGCGCACGAGTCATCCTGGCAGGTGGTACTCGGTCCTAGAGAGGAGAGAGAAAACAGATACCACCGGTGTGCAGTCAGGCAATGGTGAAGGCAGCTATTGAGCCTAAAGAGAGAAGGACCCATGCAGAAAATATGCACTCCATAAACAGATTTACACTACTCAGGAGGAGCAGACAGTGCCGCCACAGGAAGCCTGACCCGAGTACAGATCGGTTAAAGGCTGTCTCAGGAATCCCGCCTCATGCCGGACGAAGCTGCAGTCGTGCGGGCAATGTAAAGGCGCCAGGTTCCTCCGCAGCATGCTCTTTAAGCAGAACAAGCTGAAGCGCACACTGTGATGTAATTATAGTGAATCCTGACTGAGAGCGAGCAAAAAGGGTTACATGGAAGAGATGCTGCTGCAGACGGGTCAGCCAGCTGATGTGATGACACTGTCAACGTCCTCCGGTTTCATTTTCTCTTTCTTTTAAAACAGCGAGTGAGGGACAGACCCTTGCATGCAACGTTTTCAACATTCCGACATGGTTCGGGAAAGTTTTATCGGAGTAAAACTTCTAAACGCTGCATTCCCTCTGCGAACAAGCAAGACAAGACTCGAACAGGTAAAAAAAAAAAAAGAATAAAAAGAAAAAAACCCAACCATATAAAAAAAACCCCACCAAAAACGGGCCGTTGGTTACATTTCTAAACATCAGTGTCAGAGTACAAGATGAACACTAGATCCACTAGACAGACAGAAGTCATGAGGAGAAAAGAAACAAATATGAAGCACTTAATAACACATGGCGCATATCTGAAAGTATGCACCAGAGCCAGACGAGAGTCGAGGAGGGTATTCAAAGTCAAACTGGATGTGTGTTTGCTATTCCTCACACCACACATAGCTCTCACTTTTGAATACTTATATAGAGAGAGGGAATGCAGATAAGGACGGGGTGCACTGCATAGATAACGAGATAAACAATCCGGCATTAAGAGTCTGCACAGACCAAGGAGAAGAAACCTCGACAGTAATCCCCTTTAATAACCAGAAACAGTAGGAAACAAGCTCAAGTAAATAAAACAAATTACAGATAAATAAACAGATAGATAACAGACAAATGCAAGTAAACTTTGTTTAAGAGCAGTTGTCTTGTGCAAGACGACGTGAAGAGAAGAAGAGGACATTTTAAGTGGCAAAAATAAATAATAAACAGAGCAAGTTCGCCAGCTGAAAGTGCATTTACTGTGTAATGTACTGTAATGGTAGTCAACCAGGCATCCTGAGCGCTGTGCACATGTATGTACAGTGTTCATATCAAGGCAAATGGAATGTGTGTGTTCCAGTGTTGGAGCAGGAGACTCGCTCTCTTGGAAAAGGAAAAAATAAATAAAATTATCCAAGTAGGAGATGCGACTGATTTTTAAAGTCAGAAGCTTGGTGCTGCAGCCGAAGAGTGACGGTTCTGATCCGCAGCCGCAACCTCTGCAGGGTCACAGCGTGGCTTTTGGCTGCGATTAACATCTATCTACAGTGCCAAAAGTGTTCACACTCTGAGCTTTTTTGCATGTTTATCACAATACAATATATATTTTACAATCCTTATGGATATTAAAGCTGGAAATTCTTTTGGCCTCCGTCTCAAACAGCTCTGGATATGTTGAGTCATATTCTCGCCACTTTTTCTTTTGTAAATTCACTCCCACCAGAAAATCAAGTTTTAAATATTGTCATGGACTTGGACTAGGTCATTCTAACACACAAATAGGCGCTGAATTAAATCATCCCATCACAGCTGTGGCTGGATTTTTGTGGTCCTCTTGCAGGAAGATGAACTTGTCGAGTCTGCAGCAGGTTTTACTCTAGATTTGGCCTGTATGCATCTCTGTCCATCTTTCCTCTCCTAGCTTAAAAAGAGCATATCACAGCTGGATGCAGCAAGTTTATGCAATTAGGTCAAAAGGTTTAATTTCAGCCTAAATGAACCACATGCCAGTTTTCCATGTTTGCTATCTCTGTACAGAGGCTTGTGGGAAACCTTGAAGGGATTTTTCAATCGGAATCAGCTTCTTTTCGTCACTCTTGACAAGTAACACTTGAGTATTACTTGTCAACAAATCCCCCCACTTCGATGGAGATTTCTAAATACTTTCATTTAGATTGAACTCGTACTGTTGGGCATTTATCGTATCATTTATCATTTATCTTGACAAACGTCTGACATTGCCACAATAATTATAATTTAAAATTAACTGTTCATATTGCCAGGATTGTTAGTTGCACTATTTTGTCTCCACTGGTTGTTAAATTAGAGCATCAATGACTTTCAATGAATTTGAAAATGATATCAAATGCAGTTATTGTTTGCAATTTAGTGATACAAATCAAACGTCTGTATTTGTGGGGCTATCACCATCTAGAATATCTCTTTAGTTAAACGAGTCACGCCATTTAATTTACACTTGGAATCAAAAAAGTGTTTTTTGGAATTTGAATCTGAAATATTAGTACAAGCTAACTCTCGTTTAAACTTTTTCTGCTGTGTCTCTTGGTCTTCATGATGTTTGTTTGTTCTGCTTACTAAAGCGACTTCTAAAGTGAACTGTTACGCAGGATTTTATTTGGAGTTATCAGAGTAAATGAGGCTGTAATCATTTGCCAGCCACGGTTAAAAAGCTTGAATCTTTTTACTACTGTGCACATGTATTACTTTGTTTTTGCTTTATCATATAAAATCAGAATAAAATACATTAAGATGGTCGCAACATAACGTGTGTAAAAGTTCCAAGGGTCTAAATACTTTTTCAAGGCGCTGCAAAACTTTAATTTAGCAATCAAAGTTTATTTATATTTTATATTTATTTTATTTATATTTTTCCACATCAGAGAGCAAGTTCCCCCGCCGCAGCACCTAGAAGATGTTATTGCCATGGTGACACCCACGATGCATTGCACACAGCAACCTTTCAGGCGAGCTGGCCTTCGAGAGGCGGAGTTGAACCCTCTACCTTGCAGGTCGGCTTTGGTGAAACCAACTTTGTTGGTGCAGAAAGAAAAAAACAACAAAACAGAACAGAGCAGAGCAGGAAACAAGAGCAAAAGATTAGTGAGGCAGCGGCATCGTTAGTGGTCAGAAAACTTGTTTACGCTTGCCCCTCAGACAACATGGGAAACCTTACAGAATGGGAGAGGAGCTTTACTGCTAGATGTGAAAATGTGTGTGCATCTCTGAATGTAAGCTCTTCTGACCTTATGAAAATCTTCTACTGCCCTCTAGAGAAAACAGAAGGAACTGCAGCCACCAAATACTCTGGTAGAAGACGCAGTTGTGGAAAGTTTCCAGATATTTATTGGGAACATAAACGCCATATTGCATCCAAATCATTTTCTGGGTTGCACGACATACAACAACTTTCATGAAATTTAAGATAAGAATTTTAGTTTGAATTCAGGTTTAAAACTCTGCACATTTAAACAGTCTGGATTCTTAATATTTGGTAAAACATTTCTTATGAAGATAAAGTAAACAACACATTTTATAGTCATAGGCAAGGGCCCGACAATATTCTGTTTGGATGTTTGATCACAAATCATCCTTATCATAATGGTTTGTGTGTGAAGAAAATTCCTCTATTAACCCTCTAACAATGTTTTACCAGCGTTTTACTGAGAACTAACTCGTACAGTGAGCTTAGCGAATGCACAGTTTCATCAGATGTTTGCTAATTACTACTGGCTAGTCTGAAGGAGCTGAGTGGGGGAGTTGTTGAGGTGGAAGCTCGGGTTAGACTGCAGCTACAGGAACTAACTTTGTCAAAAAGGCAGTTGCAACAGGAGATTAAATGATTCCTTAAACATTCATAAAAGAATCAAAGCAACTTTTTGATTATGGAATGACATTAAAACATGATGTAAAGCTCAAAGTCGATTCCATAATACTGCCCCTTTAAGCTTGAGCCTCGATGGTTTCTGGGTTGTTCTTGAACATCCTGACCAATTTTTCTTTCATCTGATTGTCAGATGGTTGTAGCCTGGGCATCACTAGGTGTTTCAACAGGACAGTTATCCTAAACACATCTATATGTTCAAAGCAGACTAACATTAAGCTTCCAAAACTACATCTACCTAATGTCAATTAAAAATGTATGACCTATATCTAAAACTTGAGTCTGTGCTGGGAAACTAGAGGATTAAGGAGTTTTCAAATACCCAGTAAGAATTTTGCCTGGATGGTGTTGATGGCTATATCATTAAAAGGAAACCACCAAATTACACAATTTGTACCTTCGCAGCCACGCTCAACATGTCCGCTGCGGAACAGGGCGTCGTTGATGAGGTCTGGCAGGCGCCCGTTGAGATCTACGGATGCCAAGCAGCCCTGGAAGCCTTCCCGGGAAACCACCAGCTTAGGGAGGTTCTGATACATGTTGGGTCCCAAACCTCCAACAAACAGGTCACCTGACGAGACACAAAATGGGACCACGTGATTAACTTTTCATATTCTGGATGGTCACCAAAGAGATAGGAGACACGGTTTCTCCATGTTGTACCTTTGAGGTCGAGGTTTTTGGCGCCGTTGACATTCTGCGTGACAGACTTGGTGTCTACTTTGAGAGTGTGCGTGTTGGAGGCATCGCGCGTGATGACCACGTTGTGCCACTGGTTGTCGTTCAGTGGGTTGTCGCTGTTTCCCTTCAGCAGGCTGGGCCCGTTCCCCAGGTCGAACACATAGTGGATGAACCTGGCAGGAGAGAGGAGGCAGCAGATGGGCTGAAAATGAGTGGAAAAGCAGCCAAGCTTTGAAAGGACTTCAGAAAGCCTGCAGAACTACTGATCAACAGTAGTTGATAACTACAAGTCCTATAGGAGGAACAGCAGATGTGGAAAGAGGAGGTCTGGTCAGAAGAGATCAAAAGTTCCCTTTGTGGCCTAAATGTAAAACGATATCAGAGGAAACTTAACATTGCACATCACCCAGTCCATACCATCCCCCTGCAAAACATGCTTAGTAACAGTGAAGTGTATCACAGTTGATGAAAAGATGGATGGAAGTAAAGGACAATTCTGGAAGAACACCTGTTACAGCATCGCTCCCTCGACATTCATTTTGTATGAAAGTTGCATGATGATCGCTTACCATCTTCTAGCCAGGCAACTAGCGACATTTGTGCATGTGAAATTTTGTGCTTGAACATGCAGGCATGCACATGCGGGTTTATGATGCGACACCAAAAAAATGTAAAATTGTTCAACTTTGCCGTCGTCATCAATCTCCAAGAATCTGAATTATGAAGGATGTTAAAGAACCAGGGTCCTTCAATCCATCACATTATTCAATTAAAAAGATTGATCTTTGTCGTTGGAAAGACAATTTTTGCAAGTCACTGTATACTTGGACATTTTTAATAACCTCCCATTTTAACGCTTGCTTATTACTAAAACTAATGTGAATATAAGAACTAGTTCATTGATATCTAGACATTTCAACATTTGAAATTCAGGATCAAAGATCTGACCAAACTTGCCAAATTTCAACTGACTCCACCAACAACTATGAACATCCATCCATTTTCTGTTCACTCTTTGTCCCTAATGAGGTCGGGAGGGTTGCTGGTTTCTATCTCCAGCTACGTTCCGGGTGAGAGGCGGGTTCACCCTGGACAGGTCGCCAGTCTGTCTCAGGGCAACACAGAAAACAGACAAGACAAACAACCATTCACACACACACACACACCTAGGGAGAATTTAGAGAGACCAATTAACCTGACAGTCATGTTTTTGGACTGTGGGAGGAAGCCGGAGAACCCGGAGAGAACCCACCATGCACAGGGAGAACATGCAAACTCCATGCAGAAAGATCCCCGGCCGGGAATCGATCCCAGGACCTTCTTGCTGCAAGGCAACAGCTCTACCTACTGCGCCACTGTGCAGCCCCCAACTATGAACAGTTTTTTTTAAATCAGTTTATTATTTCTGTACTGTTGCTTCTTAATAAAACTTCCATCCCACTCACCCTTTGACCAGCTCCACGGCGATAAAGTCGTTCCCATCTCCGCTGTTGAAGAGGATGAAGCCGTCGGGCGACGTGGTTTTGAACTGGAAGAACAGGTGCATGGTGGTGTACGCCTGCAGGGTGGCCAAGCCCAGGTAGCTGCCTTTGGTCTTGAAAGTGACGGGATCGGCGACGATGAAGCGCATGCCGAAGCGGGCGTTGAGCTCGCAGAAATCGATGTCGCCGTTCTTGCACATGTCGATGTACTGCATACCGTTGAACTTGAGGCTCTGGGGAGAGGTCGGGCCGAATTTTCAATAAATGAGAAGGGTTCAAGTACAATGAGGGAAAAAAAAAAAAAAAAACTGATCGCAAATGTTTTACTCTTATTACCTGTAGGTGGCCAATGAAAGGGGAGGGTGATGACGAAACGAAACGTTTCTCGGTCAAGATGCCCGTTTCCACGTTGCTGAACTCCAGGCGGGTGTGGTCACCTGCCATCTGACCTGAAGGGCGGCGAAAGAGAGAAGCTGAGGAAGAGTCAACTGTGGGAGAAAAGGATGACGTACTGCTAGCAACCCTTTATGTGTTTGATCTATATCTACTGATGAAGAATTCTGAACATTTTTAGTAAACTTTATGTGTAAAATTGAAAAAAAAAAACCCATAAAAAAGCAACCAATTAATTAGTAAGTAAGCTTCATCAAACTAAGTCAGCCATTTTTCTGCTTTTCTTAGAGTATTTCATCAGCAAGATGCAGAAGGAAAAAAACAAAGTTAACCTTCAAATAAACATACAGCACTCTCCAGAGTTTTAAGGACGTCTTGTAAAGACGTGTATAATAAAAGTAAATAAATAAACTACAAGTTAAGAGTCCAAAAAAAAATTGGATTTAAACACCTGCAACTTTTACAAACCAGAAAAGAAATCTTCAAATTGACTGTTAGATCACCTGGCTTTTGTTTAAACTTCAAGGTCACTTTGCAGCAGTGCTGCCATGTTGAACAATTTAATTCATTACTACTTATTCTAAAGGTTTAAAAGATTTTTATTTCCATTTGCCATTTTCTAGTTTATTCTGATTTCACAGAATATATGTCTTTTTAAAAGTCCACTGGCGAACAAAAGTAGATTATTCTGCTTTGTTTTATGTGGTTTGATGGCACAACGAGAGGCACAAGAATCACAAAGGCCAACTCATAGTTGGAAATGCTTTTGAAGGAGCAAGTTGATTAAAATATGCAAATATATAAGAGAAAAGCAGAAATTACCTTACTGATCTTTTATCAGAGGTATGCCAGTGTGAAAGTTTGTTTATTGGATAAGTTTAATGTGGGGAGAAAATTATTCCAAAAAAAAGGCATGCTGTTCTACAGCTGACAAATAAAAGCTAATGTTAGTTTCACTGATTTTACAAAATAAGTCTGGCTTGTACCTTTAACTTAATCATCCCATCATTTTTATTTTTTTCCCCACAATCGCCATATATAACAACGTAGTGCACACATCTTTTATTTAGGCTGCTGGTTAAGAATGGCCCTTCACATAAACCCAATTCACTTATTATTGTCTTACACTTTCTCGTAATTCCCTGGGTTATACAGATTATACTGCTCTTGTTTAACTTCCTAAATTGTTCTGTGCCAACAACTTTTCACTCCTCCGTATTTTAAAACCACAACATGCAGTAAGCAAACGAGACATTCAGAGTTCTGGTATTCCATTGATTTCATTTGCGCAATGTTACTTTTCAGTAATAAAGAAAAGAAAAACCTAGTTAAGAAATGTCTCTCCCCAACAGCAACTGATAAAATTTCACATACTCGTATAACACATATTCAAACAACGGATACCACACACAGAAGCGTGCACAGCATGAGAAAAGTCAATACCTTCAGCCATGTCGTCGTCCACAATGAGTTTGAAGTTTTTACCGCGGCGGACCACTCGCACCGAGTGCCACTCATTGTCGTTGAGCTTTTGTCCGGCATAAAGAACCTCAGGGCCCTTGCCTGAAGATGAGGGTCAGTTAGTGGAGGGACGGGGAAGGCACAAGCAAAAGCAAAACCAAATCTTTGTTTGTTTGGAAATATGAAGGGCAGATCACTCACTAATTCTGGCTGTCAGGGTCTAAGATTTTAAATTTTTTTTCCTTTTAATCGCATGACGTGCTGTTCCTACTTTAGATTTCAACTGTAGGCGTAAAACAAAGATTTGGTTTTGTTTTTGACAACAAAGGAAAAATAACATTTGATGTTACTCACACAAACACTCAACTAGAAGAATCCTAACAATTTATTGTATTTTTTTGCTTCTATCCTTTATACTACCATTTTCCATATACTTGATGTTCACAGAAAGTGCCTTTCATTGTGTGTAGTGATAACTCTTAATGCCACTAGGGGGCAATGCAGCTCCATCTAGTTTCTTAAAGAAGCAGCTGTGGCATTTTCCCTTAAATTATTGGATGTGATGCATTAAAATGAAATCAGTTCTTAAATCTTTATAAGCAATGATGGCTAGAGAGATTTCTTCACCAGAATTTAAGACTTTAATTTGCTGTGTGTAATTATGCACTTCATTGTTGTTGTCTGCGGGTTCAAAGTGGTATTTATGATGGACGTGGTTCTGAAAAATCCAACTTGCTTGCTTCTACGTATCTGCGCCATTAACAATGATCAGAATTTAGAGTTCTAGTGGGAGTTCACACACATGTAACGTCATTCTCATTTGGGAGTTTTAAAGCTGCGTAGGAATCAGTCTGTATTCCAGGTTGGAGTGACAATACAACAGTAAATGTATTGTTGGATGGACATAGTGGAATGAATTAGCAAGGGTCAAAGTATACCTGATATTTGGATAAGTGTCTCATAGCTATTTGTAGGGAGGCAACTCACTTTCTGTCAGCATGGTTCTAAATTATGTCAGAAACTCATTTAAATTTTGGATTTCTTGGCATGGAGCCAAATTTTAACCCCACTAGTGTTGAGGTTGGAGCCTTTCCAGAACCTTCAACCATATATTTATTGAGTTGAGGTGAAATTGAAGAATTTGAAGGTAGTTCTACTTCATCATTCTACCCTTTTCACAAATACCATTTGTCATAACAAGGTCCGACAGCACTATGCGTGAAAATTGGAAAGGCGTTCTTAGGTTTGTAAGCTTCAAAAAGCACTATTTGGTACTGTAACTAAATACCTTTATCTTTGTTTACGCTAACAGTTTAAACTACTTTCTACTATGCTTTTGAAATGTCTCTGAGAGTAGCTGCAAACTTTAGTCGACCTTCAAGTTGTTGAAGGTACTTCATTGTCGGTCGGCACGCTCTTAAATCACGAGTGTCCATCTCCAGTTATCAAAGCGTCGGCGTTCTACCAGTTTTAGATGAGTCTCTGAACCAACAAGGCGAGTTTAAATAGTCCAACTACGTCCTCAGGAGCCCTGTAAAGTTTTGCTAATGACCCATCATTTGATTCCGGTGTGTTAAACTAGAGAAAAAACTAAAACATGCAGGGTACCGGCCATTGGAGACGGATTTTGGACGCCCCTAGTACTCTACGTTTATGGCGATATAAACATGTCTTCACTACGTTGACGCCTGACAGTGGCTTTCCAGCTGTTTGGAGTTAATGATAGGCTTGAACATTGATGCAGCTTTGTTGTTCTGAATGTTTGAACTAAGGCAGCCCAGTTGGGTCAGACGGTTAAAACATAGAGGCGATTGGCTGTTTTAACAGGACAATGATCTTGACAGTTTTAGAAAGCCTAAAGTAGACAAACATTAATCTTCTAGACCCACCCTGATATCAACTGCACTAAAAATTTTTAAAGTATGTCTGATAGTGAAGTCCATGTGAGAAAGCCAAACAATTTTAAGTAACTCTGTAATTTTTGAGAAGAAAAATGGTCAATTAACAATTGTGTGCTTTTTCTAGGACTTGCTTGGTGTGATACACTGTGTTGGGTTAGTGTTGGGTTTTGTGTACCTTATAGTGTATATGTGTAATTTTTTCCTTTGTGTGGATTAATAAGAGAAAGGCCATGAGAAATTCAAATTGGGCCGTTTGGGCCTGTAAGTGACTAATCTGTGCACAGTTGCTTTATTATATGGATATACATCCATATAAACAAGCTGTTGTCTCAATGAAAACTCTCCTGAATGCCCTCGCCTCTGTTCATTTGTGGTGAGGAAGAAGAAAAAAAAAGAAAAAAACACTCCTTTTCTGAGTAAGAACAGGTCATAAAACACCATCCGCATCAGCATGTTGATTTAAATACTACAGCATGGATTAACACTATACAAGTACAGGACATTTCACTGCAATATATGAGTAAATATAAAACCAATACTCCCTATAAAGGCTGAGAGTGCAGATGTTCAGTTAGATGCTACAGGCATGCAGGAAAAAAAAAAAAAAGATTTAGAGCTAGCTGTTTGACTTAATTTGAAAATGGACCATTTAAAATATAGAAAGTATATTAAGCCTGATTTGCATGACTTTGATCTCTGGCTATTCCTCATTTTCCCCTCCACTTTTATCTAAGAAATCCTCTTATTAGCTCCCAATGCCCCCCCGCCAACCCTCTGCATTCACACATTCCTGCCTCCACACCTAGCACACAGACCACAATCAAATATTGACGGAAGGAGAAAAGGCTGCAGAAGAAGAATGTTGACTTACTGGTGTTACAGTTTATCCTGACACAGTCTAGATGGGGAGGGGAGAACAAGTGACAGATGAAATCGCATCCTTCAAGGTTACAGCTGCAGACATCCAAAAGCAAGTAAAGCCACCTTCCGGGGACGGACACATGACGCCAGCGGCCATTTTTTTCCCCTCCCACCCCGAACCAATTTGCAAAGTGATCAATATGATTAAAGCAGTAATCTGATGTAGCTCAAGTCAAAGCAATGAATCTGTCCAGAGCCGGCCAAAGATTTTACAAGGCCTTTAGCTGAATTTTTTACGGGGGGCCCATTTTTGATTAGCCTATTAGCCCAACGTTAAGCAGATCACAGAATAGGTTTTTATTTTAGTTTTGATAAATTACTGCTGTGAATACATTTTGGATAAAAGTTTATTTATCTGATTTTAGATTTCCACACCATTTTAGTACATTACTGGAGACATAACTATATCTTACCTTCAGTTACTATGTAAAAAAAACAAATGCCATTATTAGTGTTCTGATATGAAACTTTTATATGATACTGTAGTAGTTGTAACTTTTTAAAAGTTAAAGCTACTTTTAGTTGTAGCTAAAAGTTGGTTCAGAAGACCAAACATGAACTTGGATGATAGAGAACAAGATTCAATGTTAGCAATGCTTTTGGAAAACTAGCCCAATTTTCCATCTTTGCACAAAAATATTAAAGGTTTCATGAATTTAAAAACTGTGTTTTAAAAAATATATAGTCGGTGTTGAATAATTCAGTTGAGGTTTGGATAATTCATAGTCATATACATTTTGGCTTTGTTTTGTCCAAATTACAAGGGAATTCTAAATCTCTAAAATTTATTTGAAATTCTGCCTTTTTGCATTTTCAACAATCGAGAAAAGGTTTCATACATCCATTCATTCACAATTTAGTAGGAATATCTGCTGAGTGCAGAACTGACTGCTAAATAACTTTCATCCAGAGGTCCACAACAGCTCGAAATTATACATTTTAAAACTTCTTGGGGCCTTTAAAGAAGATTATATAACCAGGTGAATGCGGCTTGTCCATTGTGGATTATTATTAGTTGATTACATCCCACAACTACTGAAGAGTTACTTCCTGTATTACTTGAAAAAAAAAAAGAACACAGACACAAGATGTTAAGTTTAGAGCTCTTACCTTTATGTGGGTAATAGTTTCCGAAGAAATATCATATTGTTGTAGTATCGCAAGACCTGATGCTATTAGATCTTGTTACATGCCTAAATATTATTTTGTTTTAAACAACACACTACAGTCTTTACATCTGGAGGATGGATTACAAATAAAATCAGGTATAAAGATGATTAAACTAGTAGCATTAAATTATAACTGTTGACACAACTTCCAAACTAGGACATGTTTGTAGGTCCTACTATAAATAAATCTAGACTTAATTTTTTAAAGAATTTTAAAGTATTTTAAATGTTATATTAAGAAAGCTTTAAACTCAAAAGAAGGTCTTTTCATTGATCTTATGGTTTCCAAGTAGCAGAGTAGCTTGCTTGTGTTCTGGGCCGGCTCTGACATTACCCAAAATTACTCTACCTCTACTGTATCAGATGACTATTTTTGTACTTTTTTCTTTTTTGTGTGCATTTCAAAATGGTCACAAGCTGTTTTAAGACCACATTGGTTTTGCAACCCAGCTTCTGAAGCCCAAAAGGTTTGACTCATTCTCTGTGTCACTTTGAAAATAAAGTCCTACTTGCTAAAAGCCAGGTCTGATAATCAGAGTAGCGGGTTCGTCAGGATGTGGGCAGAAACCAATGAGACCGTGTTGTGTTCATGTGCCGTCAACCGCAACAGAAAAGTGGGAGCAAACAGCCGCGCGCCACGTAGCACCAACACCGCGTTGAGGCCTAAAGACACCCGTGAAAGGCATCTGGTGTTATCTATTGCTACCTACAGCTAAACTAGCTTAATTACAAACTTATTCAGACTTTTGTTTGTTTATCATTGTAGCAGCTTATGGGATGAGTCAGACTCTTGTTATCAGTTTCCTGGTAATCACTCTAGGCTAGATGCTATGTCTTTCTGCTGCTGCCATGTGCGGGCGTGCTGGCCGCTGTGGCTGCGGGCTGTTTGCCAGATGGGCCGCAGGCTCTGGGCCTTTGAAGGGATGAGTGCCATCTTTGAACAAGGCCTAGGAGATGCCAGCTAGGCCAACGGTGGACCTTCTAACATGAGGGAAAAGAAAATAAATAAATAAATAAATAAATAAATGGTGAAAAAGACCACAGGAAATGAAGCGCCAAAATAAAAATGCTAACTCAGCTACTTCTGAATAGACAGCAAAACAACCATCTACATGCTGCTGATTGGACGACGGTGTTCGGGGTGAAAACTGTACAAAATAATAGAAAGACGGATGTGAAACTACTTTGACTAAATGAGCTATGATGTGTTCAAAAGATGCGCGGCTAACTTTGTTAAGTCTTGTTAGATCAATGCACTTTTTTCTTCTTTTTACAAAGACATCAAGGTATCCAGGCAGAAGAACTTACACTTCAGGCAAGTCGAAAACATTAACATGCAACTACAAGGACGGACTACACATCTGGTTTAGTACATGTTAGATCAGATTAAAAAAAAAAAGAAATAATAATAAAAAAAAGCTTAGAAAAAAAAAGAGCGCGGGCTCCTGCCTGAGCCAGAGGAGACGGTTTATACGATACCTAAGTTGACCGTCAGTTTGACCCTCCCGCTGTCCAGCTCGAGCCGCAGAGTGTCTGCCGACTCGCGGGACGTGGCGGCCATGAGCAGGCCGAAGGCCCGCTGGGACATGAAGCGCAGGGAGACGTCCTCGGCCTCTGTGTGCATGATGTTCGGGATCACCACTTTCATGTACATGCTGCCGTCGTAAGACAAGATGGAAGCCTCTGAAAACAAAGAGAGAGAGAAATTTTTTTTTTTACCTTTTTAAACGCTGTACTGCAAAAACGCAAAATATTACCAAGTACATTTGGTCTCGTTTTAATCTGACACTTGAAATAAAACAAAAACTAACTGACAAGTAACGTTTTAAACACGAGATAGGAGCTTGTTTGAAGTAAATAATTTCTTAATACTGAAGAAAAAGTACTAGTTATGTGTGAAATAATCTGACATTTTAATTTATAATATGGTAAAAATATATTTTTTCAAGGGCAGATCATAACTAGTACTTTTGCACCAATATGGAAGAATTATTGACTTAAAACCAGCTCCTACTTATTGCTGTAAAGTTACTCGTTAGTTTTGTCTTATTTCAAGGACAAAAAAAGATATTTGAAGTAGAAACTAGAACAAACTAGACTAAAAACAGATCGCAAAAATTCACATTCTGCAGAATACTTTTACATTTGAAGACTTTGCACAAAAATATATTCAAGTATTTGAAATAAAGTTCTTTCATATTTTTGCTTGAGCTAATAACACTTTGTCATGTATTTAACATGTATGTACTTTATCCTCTTCCGTCTTCCAGCATTCCCAGTGCTAGCCTCCTTGCTGAGTTTTAGTCTTAGTGCGCTGCTCACACTCATCCCCTTGCTCTCTACTATGCCAGGAAGGCTAGGGCTAGTTAGCATGGCCAGCGATGATGACGAACAAACAGTTTTCCTATACTAATGGTTCCTCCACCATTAGTACATTGAGTGGCACATGAGATTGATAGACAGCACTGTGATGCTTCTCCTGCCTTGGTATTTTTTTTCTAATTATGTCTCACATTATACTGTTACAACATGGCGACAATTTGAGTAAAAAGCGTTTTTTGTTAGTTTAAAAAAAAATAAAAAATAAAGTTGCATACTCCAGATTTGAAGGCCACCTAAAGAAAGTGTGGGTCACAGACTTAACTGGGCGTGGGGCGCCCAAAAATATTCTATTCACTGATCCGTCTCTGGTTTGTAAGATCCGACGCAGCTGAACACAAGAGAGCCTGAGATGCCAATCTGATGGCAGAAAATAGAGTTCTAGCCGTTGTGTTTATGCCCCTGGAACGTCTGCAAACATGCTCAGTGAAGAAAGCAGAAAAGGCTCCTGCACTGGAACACGAACGCCTCCGTGTCTCTCATGTTTTATTAACGGGAAACACACGCGTGTTCATGCCCTGCATGCCTACGCAGCCGCGTTGCTGAATGACGAGCCTGACGGAGCAGGCGGCAAATCGCCGAGCTACTTTTAGCTGGTGCCTTTCCCCCCTTCCCTTTGTGCACTGTATACAATCCACGGAGCACAAGCAAACACACAGTAACGCACGCGAAAAAAATTCACTCCATCATCAAACAATGCACAGAGAGAGATGTCATGGGATTATGGAGGCTGCAGAGCCAGAGTAATTTGTTCTCTTGCTTTGGAATTCAAATAGAACGAAAGAGCCGGAGTGAGAAGGGGGAACGCTTGCACAGCACTGGAAAGACTCTCTCGGAGAGAGAGACAGATTAAAAAAAAGCACCCAACCATGAAATACGTGGTTTTGGCACCGCAGCTTTTAAAAGAAAATAGAGCCTATATGAACCTTGGTATCACTTTCGACTGAAGGAAAGCCAAGGACGACAGCGAGAAATTCCACAAGAAAGCCAGATATACACGTTAAAAAGACAAACTCAATCCAACTGCTTGCAAAAGGTTGGATTTTTCACATGACAGCTTGTGAAATGTATGAAATAAAGTCGAATAGTCCGAGCGGCAAATTATTACTATGGAGGGTCCACAAAGGTTTGCCTGCGTACGTTTTAGGGCCGTTGTCGGGGGCAATTCCGTGAACAAGCCGTCTGATGTGCAAGTACGGTTGCCTAGAGGATAATGAAACCTCGGCTCGCCATTGTTCTACTCGGCTTTAGATTGGGCCGAGTTCTCATCTCTCCTCAAAGGCACGTGCAGATTTTAAAAAGCCAGTAAAACATTCATGTGTGCATGAAGAGAAGTCTGTTAGCAGACATCTCTGCTGACTGACGGGTTGATTTGAAAGGCCAGATGAGGTCCTGCATGGTGGGATAGAACTCCAACGTTAGGAGAGAGAGAGAGAGAAAAAAAAACATGAACAGCAAACTAAAAAAAGGTTTGAAAAGATTCTCCGATGAGAAAAGAAAATCTTGATGCAGTTGCATTTTCTCCTACGAGATTTTTTCCAACTCATTTAGAACCTAAATCTAAAATTCAAACCAAATTGCGCTCTTGAAATAAAAATTGTAATCATTTCAAACTATTTGGCGAAAGAAACAAAACTAAGCCTTGAAAAGGGGAACATTAGGGAATTTTCACATCTGTAGCTCCTTCACTATAGTTCAAAAAAGCTGAGTTTGTTGTCTTCTAACTTTTTCTAATGGTTCGGTCTCCAAGGAAACCAAACCACGCTCTGGCGTTCAGTCTGTGTGTAGCGCAGCTGTAAATAAAGGCAATGGATTTTATGTTTGAGCTGGTCAGAAAATGTAGTTATGCAAGCAAATAATATATTTCTCAAATTTGTTCCAGGAATTATTATCTGAGATGTACTTGTGCTTTACAAACACGACGCATGGCCTTCGTTTTAAACCCACAATGCAACACAAACCTGATGACGGGAAGGCTTTTTTTTTTTTTTTATGTGTCCTCTGTCGACACAAAAACTAAATTCATCCTCCAACAGGGAACTTTTTCCTCAGCGCCTAAGCCGAGTGAATGACTTTATTTACATTTTTATTTTCACTCATTTTCCACCACAACAGGTGTTGAAATTAGCCTCCAGAAATCTTGCGGGGAAAATCATAAATTTATAAACTTGAGTGGCAGGACAGACGATGCCCTCAGAATATTGCTCAGATGTCTAGTAAATTAATTGCATGGTAGCGTACTTGGTGTAGAAACTGACAATTCACTGTTGCTAAGTTTTACAAAACCTGAGCACAGCTGACAAATGAGAAGTACTAACACAACTGTCCAGAAGAAGAAGAGGGCCGATGAGAATGCAACGACGTCACAATACTGCAGATTTTTTGTCTTCTACCTTACATTTTTGTGTTTGACAGAAGCAGTAGCTGTGATTTCATCGTGCGAATTTCAAGCAAACTTTTAAAATGTTGCAAAAAAAAGAGAAAACCAGAAAACGAGTGCTAGCCGTGTTTCCATATCCTAGTTTAGAGCTGATCAACCAGGGAACGCAAAGCGGAATTTCGTCAGATGTTGACGCTAAGCATGGCTGAAATAAGATGTTCAGTGGCACACATGTCAGAAAAATAGAAAGTTTTCACCTGGAAACTGGAGGCTTGGATTTTGACATTTTCAGAAGGTCGTGCCTCAAGTAAGGATGCAAAAATGAGAAAGTTCTCAGAAAGTCAGAATATATTCAGCAAATGTGTTCCCTTTTGTGAATCAACTCTTTCTCGGAAAAGCTGAAAACCACTTCAAGCGAGTACAAAAGTTTTTTTGTAATTAGGGACGTTTTTTTTTTTACACTTTGCTGTTTCATCCTTGTCTAATGCGATACTTAAAAACGTGCATAAAAAGATAGTGATGTAAACACAACTAGTGCTTCACTACTGTGATAAATTACCGGCTCACCGGCATTACGTTGGAGAGCTTTTAAATCCCTCTGTAGGTCGCCGGTTTGTTATGTCTCCAAACTTCCATTTCTCACATTTTTCTAGACTTCTTCTTCAAAACTAGACAAAATTCTCACATAAATCTTCGTCAAATGAACTCTCTCACCCTGAAGAATGTTCAATCAGTATGCTTTTCATCTTAGGCAGCCATTTGTACTAAAACCTCAGTTTGGCTCGGTGCATAATATTCTTTCTGTGTATTTCTGTTCCTTTTTCCTATAATGTTTTTTTAATATTCCTCTTTCTTTTTTTTTTCTTTAGTCACGGAAATTTATACAACTTGTCCTGAACTTACAAGCCGACTAATGGTAAATCAGAGAAAGCTGGAACCCCGTGCAAAGACAAACAACACTTCTCTCAGCAGAGCTGGAACTTGAAAGAAGTCAAAGCAGCTAAATCTGCCAAATCTGAGCTAATCACGATGTCACAGCGGCAAAGAGCACATGGGAGTGCTGCAGAATGTGAGGGCTGCTGCAGAGATAAACATCATTCATACAAAGTCGTGAGCTAATAACACACATCTGCTTGACAAAGCAGGTGACAGCACTCCGCGGAAAGGCAGACTGGTTCCGTTTAAAGTTGTATGAACACGGCAGCCTCCGTGTTTGCTCCTCCATAATTTGGCATTTCTTAAGAGAGTTATCAGCGGCGCCGAGGACGTCGTTTCAGATGGTAATTAAGCTGCCGCTTGTCATTGAGAGTGTTGGCGTGTGCGCGCATGCGTGTGTGTGTGTGTGTGCGCTTTTCAATGAACCCCACACTACATAATTAGCAGTCCGTCTCAAGGAGAAGATAGAGGAGGAGGAACGCTATTAAGTGATGAGCTTTACAGATATTGTGGGTTTGGATGAGGGAGTGAGCGAGTCGATTTATTTTCAACTTGGACGCACACACACACGCAATCTGCTTTCCTTTGTATTCACTTCTGTTTTATCCAGGCTCCTTTTTACTTTAGCTGCAAATGTGCATGAGTAAACAACTCTCTTCTGCCTCAAGAAGGTGGGATGCTTTAGTTCATCCTCACTAAACTATTGCACTTTTAAAACGGATGCAGGGGGCAAAATGAGGAGAAAAATGGACCTCGATCTTCATATATTTTCTTGAAATTCTCAAGTCTAACATCCATTCACTAAGCCAGATTCTGCTAGATGCCAAATTACTTTCATTTCAACAGGAATATAAGGTATTTAAATAGGATCTCAAGCAATTAGTCAACCTTAAGTAAAATTTCACAATCCCCCCCAACCCCACCCACAGAACCTCTCTCCACTTAACAAGCAAAATCGGCCTATTTAAAGTAAGCAAGTGCATCTAACCTGTTGTAGTCCCAAATTCTTACAGGGCAGAAAAAGCTAAAATATTCTCTGGACGTCTGTCTGTCAGCAGGCAGAAAGATGAAAAGTTTTCTTTACTGGACATCAAGTATCTTTAATCTTACATCTCATGCCAAAAAATATTTTCAGAGTGATTATTAATTGACTGTCTGAGAGGCTCAAAAACTATCAAAAGCACCTATCAGCTTTGGACATGATCTATCAGCACACACGTTGGGATTGTTTGAAACAGGAGTATGCATTATAATTGCTAATTGAATGGTTAGTGTAACTTTAATTTGGCTTTTTCTTTGTGTGCTTTTTGCCACAATTTCTCTTTTTATTCTTTTTTATTTAAAGACCTTGTGATTCTTTAACTATGTCCACTGTTTTGAGGGTAGTTCCCAATCCTGCTTTAAAATCTGATATCTGATGGACATATTTCAGATCTTATGTTCCCCAGTTACAGATTGGGAACATTTAAAATGCACACACATGAGCTTGAATTAATATTTCTGGTAATATAACGCCTTACTCATAACTGTCAATAGAACAGAAAAAAAGTGAAAATGGATAAATAAGTCATTTTTACTTGCTAACTTTTGTATCTTTACGGAGCAAAGAATGGTTTCATAGATTATAAACCAGTTGAGCTGCTGCAGCTTTCCGAGCCTTGAGTGTCAAAATGACCAAATTCATAAGAGAAGCAAGTCATGGACGGATGTTTCTGAACAGCCCCTGGAGTAGCCAATGCCACTAAAAGATGAATTGCTCCAAACAAAGTGTCAATGTGCTCCCTGAAGGGTTTAAAACTTGTAATTAATGAGAGTCCGTGGTGACAGATGAGAGGTAAACTCTCAGTTTAAAGCGGCTCACGTAATTTGCAAGCCTTTCCCGTCGTACAGTGATGTTCGCCTGCGGTGTGAACGCAAATGTCTCCAAAAGTTTTTTGGCAAACTTTTTCCCTATTGAGTGTGTTGCAGGGTGAGAGGTCTTAGACAGTAAAAAATGGTGGTGCTTTGTTATAACACTGGTAGTGTTTCAGGGTCTCGAACTCCCTGTAATGATATTTTTATTATTATTATTATTATTTTTAGGAAGTTGCTGCTGTTTTGTTGGTCTTTTGTCTTTATGTTTCAAATTGTCCTGTACATTGTCCTTGAGCTTTAAAAATGATGTAAATTAAAACAACATCCCATCTTCTGTATTTCGTTTCGACAGCATGCAGCCTCAGATCAGGAGACTTGATGAATTGATTACTGCAAAAGTTTCTTCAAAAATCTGCCTTAAAATAAATCAATCAGACAGCTACTCGTGTTCTCGCCAAAACCAAGAAAATAGAGCAATTCACTCCAGTCCTAAGGTCTTTACACTGGTTCCCCGTAGCTCAGAGAATAGACTAAAATTGTGTTAGTTTATAAATCACTAAATGGTTTAGTATCAACCTTCCAGACCACTCAGACCTTCTGGTTCAAGTCTACTCTGAATCTCCAGAACCAAAAACCAAACATGGAGAAGCAACATTCAGTAATATGAAACAAACTTTTAGAAAAAACTGCAGAACATCCGAAACACTCGTGGCCTTCAAATCTATTCTAAAATCCAACCTGTTTGTTTGCCTTTGAGCATTAAGAGGAACACCTGATTAATGTGTTTGATGTATATTTGATGATCCTTCTTGATTATTTTTGACAAAATGTATGGCTTGCTTCTTGTTTCATAAACGGTTACTGTATTATGTTTAGATAATGTAAAGCAATTTGAACTGTCCTGCTGATGAAATGTGCTAAGCAGCAAAAACAAAAACTCTTAAAAAATAGTTTCACTTAAAACAAGTTACTTTTCCATTGTTAAATAATGTGCCAATGGAACCAGTTACTTTTTCATCAAATTTAAGGAATTTACTTAAATTTACTGAAAGGTTGCTTGTGAGTTAGTTTTGCCTTATTTAAAGAGTAAAATTATACACTTTGCCTAGACACAAGACACTGGACCAAAGAATACTTGGTAAGATTTTGTATTTTTGCAGTGTATACAAATAAACATGACTTAATAGCACATCGCCAGTACTTAGGGTGTTAAAATTATTACTGCTATATGGAAAAGCAGCAACTTCCACAGGCTCCTCCTGACAATAAAACTAATGTTAACCAAACAAATCTTGTCCTCACGCCACGTTATGGGTCACCATTAGAAGGCAGCGAAGGCAAAAACAGCTAGCTGCTTTTCACTGAAATGAACAAAAGGTGAAAATAAAGAGGCAAAAATAAATAACAATTGAAGAGAAAGCAACTGGATCTGAATAAGCAGAGGCTGTAGGATAATTCACAGCTATTTCAAGGTGAACTAACAATGCAATGCACATTTATGCAAGTTTAAATTGGATTTCTAATTTGAAACTGTTTAATCCATATGAACTATATAAAGAACTAGAGCAAAGAACATTCTCTCGTCTATATATTGTTTTTCTTTCTCTGGGAATCTTTTTGTGTTCTGTAGGGAAAAGTTTAGAAATTTGTTGATTTCTCACATGGCCAAACATGCTAAAAGCTTGATTTCCTCCACTTTCTCCTTTCATAAAAAGGGAGATTTAGGTAAGAAACAAAGGACAAAAAGCAACGGATGAATGGACGGACGCGGCACATTCTGCACAATGTGTCACAACGAGAGCCTGGCTTTATGTAACCAGGCCGGCACGCTTTCTCTGCACACATTTGATTACAAATGGGGATTAGGGAGTCACAGCGCAGCGTTCCAAATGGTGGGGAAGAAAAAAAACTGAATAGATCGTTCTAAAGTGCAGGAAGATCCGGCGCTCTCCTGGGTAAACACTGTAAAACAAGTCCATGTCTCTGGTATATTTAGCAGCCAAGACTTTGTACTTCGTTCTCCTGCTCCCAGCCGCCGCCTCATTCTTTTTCTGTTTCATTTGTTTTTATTGTACTAAATTAATTTGTACAGTGCTGCGTCAGGCACCACTGAGCTGGCCTTGCGTTTCAGCACAACTCAGCACAAGTTTAGCACCGGGGGCAGGATGCTTTCATCTTTATTGGCAGGTAACAAAAAAAGGAAAAAAGAAAACGAGGACCGGGCTCCATTGCCGCTCTGTGTTTTGAGGGCAAATCGCCACAGCTGCAAACGAAGAGCATTAAAATTCCATCTACATTCCCAACCTCCGTAAACACTTTTCAGGAAATTGAAAGGAGACAGTTGTAATTATCATAAATCTATTTTTGAGAAAAGAAAAAAAAAAAATCCGTTCTGCCTCATCCTCTTCAAAGCACATGAAACGGTCGATAATGCGGAAAATACCGAACCAATTACTATGCACGATTCCAAAGTCATTTAACCTTCAGAAGGAGATAAGAGTTTAAAGACAAAGCCGAAATGAGGGGACTGAATAGACAGACATTGTTGGGACTGGAAAAGGATTCTGAATCTGCTGTCTCAGGCGTTTTGAAGCTCCAGCTCAAAACAAGCACACTTTGCCTCCAAATTTGACAAAAAAAACAAACAAAAAAAACAAACAAAAAAAACATCGCTGCCCTGATTCTGAAACAGCAAAACAGCTTAAACAGAAGCACGCAATGTCTGCAGAAACATTTAATGTATTTGTGTTGGACTAGTTTCTAAATACAAATACAGTTTATGCAATAAAAAAAAAACATTTTTTTTTCACTGTTCATTGGATTAAATGTAAAATTACGAATTTATCAGAGTAATTATGTAATCATAATAGGGCCATGGCTTAATAATACCCAACAGTTTAGCAACAGTTCTTATTAGACATTTTTATCTGAGGTATTTAAGCAGTGCAGGTGGTCAGGTTTAGCATTTCAGCAGAGTTTGAGGGATTGGTTGGGAGCAGAAGTTCCCTGTTTGGCTGGCTCCCTCTAACTGCTCTAGTTGTTGAACTTAAAGCTAATGTTGGACATTGAGAAACTGAGATCGTTGTCTAAATGTGGAAGCTTCTACATCCCAACAGGACAATGATTCCAAACTACGATTCAATTCTCTTGCCCTGATCCAATTAACTATTTTAGCTTTATTCACAACATGGCTAATTTTTAGCAGTGACTTTTCCAGCATCTTCTGATGAATAATCCAATGCAAAACCTAGAGCCTTTCATTGGCTGAATGGCTCCTCATCTCAAAGTCTGTTCTTAATCCAAGGACAAAGAAAAGTAACTGATCTTCATTAACAACACAAATCATAACCAAAGAAAATAAGTTAAAATTGTTCAATTCTTGCAGCTCAATTTCTCTATGATCTCTTCGAATCGTCGAGAGAGAGGGAGAGATATTTCTAAATGTGTCGTTTTTCTCAAGGGCAAATCCAACAAAACGTCTTTGATAAACTCCCCATCAGAAAATGGCTTACCATATCTTGCAATTTTGTGGGATACAACAAAGCTGGTCTTGACTGCTCTATTCCTGGAAGAGTGGAGCTTTCTAAAAACAAACCTTGTTGCTTTCTCAGTTTAGCTAGCAAGTCTGCCAATGCTCGTCCCCACGCTGCAAACGTCAGATTATTGTACGTCTCTCCGCGTTTATTCTCATAATGCTGGTTGAAACTGTTCACCATCCAATTGATTAAAATGATTAGAAGTCCATGCCTTGTTAAAAACTTTGCATTCTGCAAAAAAAATTTGCTTTTTTAACTTTACCCGACATATTTAAGTGCCAAGAAAGTGGTCAGCACCTTTACTTTAGCACATAAATGCACAGGTGACATTAAGACAGTAATATAATCTAGATGTATCTAGGCCAGTCACAAAAATCAATAAATTGCATAATATATTAAGCCAAATACAACTTCCATTGGCATGATTTTTTTGTTGATCTTTTTTTCTATCTCTCTACCAAAAACTGGATGATAAAAGTCTTTAGTTTGCTGCTTTGGTCTCTACCAGCCATTTTTAAGGACAATTTTGTTTGCAAAAACTTCAACTTCGTTTTATTCAATTTAGATATTTAAAATGTCTTCCAGTCCCAGTGTTAAATGTTCATTAGAATTTAAAGTTTGTTTAATCTTTTGGAATGTGTTCTTGCATTGTTATCTTGACATTACCGTTATATTACTTAAAAATGGTCTCAAAATGACAATATTATCACTTATCGCATTAGCTTCTGGGACAATTTATCATCCAGCAAAATTTAGTTATCATGAAAGGCCTAGCTATATCATTGTATTTTGTGCACCTATGATAAACTAGTGGGATTTACACGTTTAGTACAAACTCACACCGGCAAATCAAAGGTCGTCAGCCCAGGTCTGCTTTAGAGGGTCAACACTTTCAATCTTCTTATACTCTGTGCAGAGATGTCTATTAAAACGAATCAAGTTTTCATGTCTTTGTGTTTTCCCTCACATACATGAGGGAAAACCCAGAGGAAGGGATCCGAAGTTTGCTGTTGTGGCTTTCAAAAGCTCAGAGTGCAGTAGAGGCTTCAAGCGGAGCGTCGCAGTTCCTCGGAACGTTCGTTCCAAACTTAGTCAAGCGGTTCGCGGCATCACAGCCACTGCTGTCACGTTGTAAGATGCATGGACATGAAAGCATATTATTTATTTCTCTGTACCTGGATGTTGCGACAATGTTCCACACACCCACACACGCATACGCACAGATACACTTATGTCAATCCCACCGTTTGCTTGTTAGCTACACAGCAAAGGAGAAACAAATATATTTCACGTTGAGACAGGAAGACGGGTGATTTGTCATGTGTAATGCATGAGGTGAATAGATAAAATATGAAGTGTCAGTCCTCACTGCTCACAACAGGTCTGTATTATTATTGACTGTAGGGTGAGTATGATTAAGTGATATTAGGGATTAGCAAATACTTTAAATGTAACACCTGCTGAGGCACCACTGAGGCTTCACACTAGTAAACAAATCAATAATACCCTATTTCTGGCTATATTTGAGATAATAAAAAGCGTATGGACAGTTGGACCGTGAGGTTTAATGAAACTGCTGCCAGGATTCTTCAGATCTGCACACAAAGCTACTCATTTTTGCCCTTGTTTTGTACAATGCTTATACTCACTTTGAATATTGGCTACAACTACAATTCGCAAGTTTAAGACATTTTAAGTGCTTGAATGTCTTAAGTTTAAGACATTCAAGTTGCTTCCATGAGATAAGGACTTTCTGGGTGTGATTAAAGTTTGGTCAAGTCAACCAACAATGCCTGTGACCTCAATGACACTGAAATGTGCAAATCTGCAATCCAGTTGAGAGATGTCTCCAGTCATGTGGCACCAGGAAACTCTCTTACGCTGTTTACATCAACATCACCTGTTTGTTTGCCTGCAACATCCCAAAGACTTTTTCTCCCAAACATTCAGGAGAAGAGATTGAATTCCCTTATCCACAGAAGAAACTCTTGTAGCTAAATCCTGCAAGTAACTCTATTCTTTTATCACCTTTATACGTGGTCCTTGCCGTTATGTGAAGTAGTTATCATTTTCTTTTAGCCTACAACTCTTCCGCCCTGCCGCTTTACCTCACTTTGTGTCCCGGTCTCACTCTTTTCTCCTCTTTTCTCCCCGATGCGTCTGCCACGCTCCGTTTTACACCCGTTCCTCCTTGTTATCTCGTGTACAGCATGTACCAGTTTGCTGGCCTGTTAGCCCAGTTAGTCCTTTAAGTGTCATTTTCCCCGTCCGCCGGGACGAACGTCCCTCACACAGGTAGTTATTTTCTGTTAAAAGTGAAGAGCAGGGATGGGTGAGGGCAAGAGCGTCGCAAAGGCAACAGGGAATTACAGATTGTCAGGTTAATGAGCGGATCGGAGACGGGGAGGTGGCTTTTGGTTTTGGATCTTTATTTTATTTTTTTTGAGAAACAGAAAATGAACTAACAGACTTAAAAAAATGACACTGTCCACCTCCAATGAGACATTTATCCTTTAAAGAATGTTATTCTTAAATTGTACTTTTACAATGATGAACGAGGCTTTTCTAATTTAATAAATTTGATTGTAAACAACCAGGTAGACCACAACAGTAGAGAAATAGATTCTGTCTTGTACCTTCATCCATTTTGGGAAAAACATCCTGTTTTTGCTCATGTTGTCCTGTCCTTTATATTCCCTGTCATTATTAACACTCTTCACTATTCTAGGGTGTGCAGACTTTTGAGTGTTTTTGTGTCTATTGGAGAAGTATCTGAGGGTCCAATATAAAAGAAAACATTGAAAGTTAAGTTCTGTGCTAAGACAGCTGGATGTTTGTGACCTCGAGGCAATGTTCTTTGACTGAAATCAAACTGTCAGATGTTAGATGGAAGCTCTATGACCCCGTCAATAATGTGACCTTACTTACTCAAAACCCTATGTGCCTTTTTTTTTTTTTTAACCATTTTATTTTAGGATTTACACATTTTGTCAAATAAAAACCAAACTAGTGCAACCTGTTACTGTCAAGTACTTGAGCGAAGGTAAAGTATGACATTCACTTTTACCATTCAACAACATTCAAGGGTAAATGCACATAAACTGCCATAAAGTTGTATATGAAAGGTCTAACAAACAAACATCAAAAGATCTTCCACATTATTATTTACATTTTAGTTGATTTGGTCAGGCAGGACTTAGAATGTATTTCTGCCAAGAAAAACAAACTGGGAAATCTTCAAGGGAAATTTCATGATTTTTTAAAATGAGTTTCCGTGAAGTTATTACCAGCAACAGTTTTCATTCCTTGTCCAGACAGATTTATATTAAGAGTCCGTAGAAAAATAAATCAAAAACAAAACCAATATCTGGTCATTGCTTTATTAAAAAGGGGTATTTGTGGCCGTGCTGTGGTGGCGTAGGTGATAGCGCGACCCATGTTTGGAGGCCTTGAGTCCTCGATGTGGGTTGCAGGTTCGACTCCAGGACCCGACGATATTTGCTGCATGTCTTCCCCCTTTCCTGTCAGCCTACTTTCATATAAGGGATACCAGAGCCCACAAAAGAAAAAAAAAAGGGATATTTGTCCAAAACTTTAGCCTCCGAGTCTCTATAGGATCTACGTTTATTCATTATATAATAAACATAGATTTATAAATTATTCATATGATTCATGGTTTCAGATTTGAAATATTCTTATTCAAACAAGGAATTTGATTTTGACCCCCAAGAAAGAGACAAATGCCTCAAAAAGGATAAAACATTAAGAAAAACAAAACGAAAAGAATAATTTATTAGTTTTATTTACATTAAAAATAGCAACTCAATGTATTAATATCCTATTATATATTTCACTCACAAACTATTTTTTTCAGGTGCAGAAATGGAGTCCAAATCTACATATTGTGACATATGGAACCATTAAAATGATCAGTCTCAATCATGGAGGAACTATGAAAAGATACAAGAAATAAAAAGAGCTGCACATTTTCACTTCGTCTTGTGGGTAGAAAAGGAATCGAAACAAGCATTTGAAACATGTCTTTACCTCTGCTGGAAGGTGACGGTTAGCTTATCTCATCAGTTTTGCACTCCTTTCTGTACATTTTCAGTACTTTTTCACACACCAGACAGTGAAAGACAATAGGTGATGATTAGCTCTCACAGTTCCAGCGTTAAAATTAGGCTCTAAATGATCATCACATCTTGCTGCAGTGATAAAGCACGGTTAATTCTGTGGTATTGTTCCTTTGAAGTGGAACAATTTTGATGATGTTGGTAAAATTAAGGGTTTCCCCCCCCCTACATAAATCATAAAAGTTTCTTTTTTGAATGATTGTACCGTCTATTCCAGCAATTGCAGGTCAGGGAGGTTTAGGTTATTTCCAGGTTGCTAGATCTCATAAGGTGGCAACTTCAATGTCACCTCGCCTCTCTAACCTACAATTACTGTCTGCGATTAAACTGTAAGAGCTGATGGCAGCCTATTATTTTAACGCCACTATAAATGAACATGGAGCCAAGTGAGTGTAGATTTAGAAAGCTGGTGAATTGCATTTGAGTCTTTTGAGAACTGAAATGTGCGTAATTGGGGAGGTGTGAATGCATAATCAAACGCTGATGCGGACCAGAAAAAGTTAACTTTGGTCCAGTTCGATTTCATATGTGAATGCCAGGTGGACTGGAGGTCACTCCCAAAGCAGGAAGTGGGCTATAGTGTAGGGCATTCTGGGTAAACACAGCCAAAACAAATGTCTGGTCTAGGGCTAGCAGGAGATGCACCTCGTGGTCTTCTGTCAAAGGAAAAAGGAAAATCGTATAACCGAGAAAATCTGACGCTACTCTATTTTCGTTTACATTTTGCAAAGAAAGAAGTTGCAATCATGTCTTCTTCAGAGGTTTTCCTGTCTTTCTGCAGCGCCTCCTAAGGCGAGGGGGTGAACGCATCTTCCAAAAAATTTGGATGGTTTGACACAGCGCAGTGTGAAAGCAAACTGCACCAGCTGACATCGCAACAAATGTTGTAATTTTGGCCCCCAATCAAAATGAGCCTACCGGACTATCTTAAAAAAAAAAAAAAAGACTTGGAAAACTTTGTATTAGTTCTACTTAAAGCTCTTAGAATCATTTCTTTTTGATGGAATACAAACACCAAACATTAAATAAAGTTTTAACAGAGCATTGTCACTGGAAAATAAATACAATAAATATTGATACAGAGGAAGCTGGTTCTGTAACGAAAGATGTCATCTCTGATCTGTGGTGGACACACTTCCAGCCATCAGCTCAGACTTGGAGCCATTATCTCCGCCGTCCACAGACAGCCGGGAAAACACGGGCACTTACAGTATGTGGGCGGTGGCATATTGTCAGGGAAAATGCAATATGCACTAGACACAATTCAATCTGTCTCCGGTGGATTGAATGTGTGTGTTTGTACGGGTGGTGCTGGTGCTGGTGGGGTGTGTGAATGTGAGCGTGCGTGCAGCGCCGAGCCAGAAAGAGGAGAGTCTCAGTGGGATCGTCTGGCACTGGGCTGGCACACCGTCAGACAAACGCACTTCATTACAGGCCTATTTACCTGATTAACTGGGCTACTTTATCAGCTACACAGGACTCTGCAATGCACAACTGTCAGCACCACCCTGATTCCCTTAAAAGCTACTCTCCTACACCCGCTCCAACACATCCAAACACTAATGCGCAAGCTTCTCTTAATGTCTTACTGCCGACCGACTGACTGGCTTGCTGAACCGAATCCGAGGACGCCGTCTTCCCGCAGATGACATCAAATACACTTCCCTGTAGTCTTGAATTAATGTCATCTCTTACGAGCAGAGGCTCAAACGCGACCTGAATAATCTGTTGCAGTCGAGTCCCCCTTATGGGGGAATAATATTTGAGTAACCGTCTTTATGTAATGGGATGTAACAATCAAAAAGAAATAAAGCCCCGAGCTGTCTGCCAAAGATGAGAGAGGACAAAGCCCACCTTGGAACATTATCGTTATGGGAGAGTAATGACTTCCTCTTGCTTTAGCTCTGGGTGGGTCTGACTGCGAGCTATTCAGAAACAAAACTCATTTTTCAGTATCACTTTTAGGGTACCAGACAGAGCTAAACGTGCATGGATGACTAGGCAAATCAAAGCCAAGGGCACAGAGTTACCAGAAATGCTTTTTGCACCATTTTGCATCGTTAATGTTGGCAAAGTAGGATTTGAAATAGAGTGGTAGGTTTGAGATCCTCAACCACATTGTTCTGTGGTATTCAGTAACGAGAGACAGGTTACAGACAACAACGCATTCATGCTTCAATTAGCCAGTTATATTTACAGTCATGTTTTCACACTTTGGGAGGAAGGCAGAGAATCAAGAGAGATCTAATAATGTTATCTGGTATTTGTATTGTAGTTCTCATGCATATACCTAGTCAAAGTTTTGAAGTGTCCCTTGGGCACAGTACTATACGGTTTCACAAGGTTTACTACTATAGAACAAAAACATGATGCTAGCTGGTTATTCTGTTGACTCCTTGACAGACATGCTTTTGTGATTTGCTAATGCTACCTGTAGCTTGAAAGCCAACTAATCTCAATAAGAGAGTTGGGTAACGCTCCTTCATTGTGCGCATAAGACGGACATGACATTGTCCTAAACATGTTGTCATTAAGTGTCTTTCAGTAAATAATGACACTTTTATTGCAAATGTGGATTGAAAGTTGCACCTAAAGTGCACTAAAAGTATCAACTTAGCATTATTTTGTAAATAGTTAGATTTTTACGCAAAGCTGCATTAAAACTTACATTAAAAGTCATTTAAAAGAGTCAACTTTGCATTAAAAGTGTCACTATTTACAGAAGGATGCTTAATGATAACAGTTGTGAACATTCATGAAGACTCCTTCATGTTTTATGACGGTGTAATGTTGTACCCCTTCAAATAAAGTGCTACCAAAAACTTTAACCGTAGAAAAGGTATAATAAAGTTCACCTTATTCCCCCATAAAGTGAACATTTTAGCAACTTTCAAACAGTAACTATTTAAAACCTTAATTTATCTTCATACCACAACCCCCCCGCCCTCTTTAAATGTCTAAAAGTAAACAACTTATTCAACAAATTAATACTGGTCTCTCTTGTAACATAGCCCAAAGGCTACATTTGTGTGTACGTTTTGGTAATCTATTTAAACAGAGTTGTATTTTGAGCAAGCAGCTATTTTTTCCCCCCTCTCTCTGTTCCACGGAGCTCTGTCGGGGCTGCACCAAGCCAAGCTGCCGCATTGAAATTCAGATCACAAGCAGACAGGTTTCTTTGGCCGACCCAAAGTCCCGGTCACGACCTAGACAAAATGGGCCTACAAGGGCCAGAGCACAGGTATTTTGCACATGAACATTGCAGAGGCACTGGCAGGGCAGGTGGCAGGTAGGCACAAACAATAAAAATAACTTAAAAATTTTACCTGCTGGTTATCATCATTAAGACAATTATAATCATGCAAATAGATGTAAACAAGGTAAGGTCAAAGAGTGACGCCTTAAAAAAAAAAATAAAATAGAGATAATACTTAATTTTTATGTGTCATATCGAGCAGGTGCATAAAAGATAATATCCATGCGCAACCGTGCACAGTGACAGCCCGGCTCCCCATGCTGGCACCACATCTGTTTGGGTGATAGCAAGGCAGACCTCTGATCACAGGTGCTGTCATGTCTCATGGGTGGGATTAGGGAGACATGCCAAACAAAAGCTTGGCAATTTTTTGTGTCTATGCGTGTGTGGGTGTGTGTGTGTGTGTGTGTTGGTGTGACCAGGGGACAGGAGAGGGAAAATATGGAAACAGTGTAATGAAAAGTGAACTGTAGGAAGTGGAGCAGGAGCAGGTTTATGTGAAATACAAGGGAAAAAAAAAAAAAGAAAAGGGAAAAAACAGACTTGAGACAGAAATCAACGTCATAGTTGACTTGGCGGAGACGTGTCAGATAAAAACAGCGAGCAAACAGCTCTGTTGTTGTCTGTTAGTCGTCGCCTGCTACCATCTTTGATCATTTCAAAAACTCTAAAATATCTGTCACGTTGCATTTTTTTTTTTTTTGTAACTTTTTATTCCCCCACCTCCCCTTCTGGTAAACGGAGTGAGAAAATTGCCAGCGTTTTAAGCTCCCACCAGAGGAGCAGGAACGTCACGCGCAGCGGTGTGCGCCGCTCAGTACAAACATGATGAGATCATTCCCAGACTTCTTTTTGTTGACTCCAGAAACATGAACAGAGAGGAAGGAAATGTAGTCTGTGAAATCAGGAGTAGTTTGGGATTGTTTTGGGAAATCCCATAGTATACATAATGTTTCTGTTATCTTTCAGTACTTTGAGGGCTCTCAAAAATACCCCATTAAACGACCAAGGTGGTCGTTGGTCCAAGTATATTTTTGAATTTATGTCACAAGACAATGCTGTGAAAAGTTCTCTAATTTTCATCTCTTGAGCTTTACCATTTTTGCCACTCATTATTAAATTGTAATAGAGATATTATTGGGCAGTTTGAATAAATTAATTTCTTTAACAAGGTTTTGTGTCATAAAATAAAAATGTTAATAGTCAGAGTATATACACTTCCGCAGAGGGAAAGACTTTTACCCTTATCTATTTACGTTCCAAGTGTTACCGTGGCAACAAGGTTTTTTTTGTTGGGTTCCCACCCCCACACCCTAAATGTGAGCAGCAAATTGACCTTCTAGCATGTCATTACTTAATCTTCAGTCAGAGGCCTCTCAGGATTTGTTGCAAGACTGACTGCTACTGAAGATCCTTCTTGCCCACAGCGTCACCAACCACAGTGACTGTTTGAAGATACGACAACATTTAATTTCCCTTTGGAATAAATAAAGTATTACTGAATTAAAGAAACCAAAAGCTATCCCAATCAACCCACCACTATGTGAAACAGCAATTGTCTTCCCTTGGATGATGAATGAACCGCGCTAATGACGCAGACATCGTTAAAATATTTGAAAAGTAACACATCGCCCACAGGAGGAAATGCAAACACAGAGGCGAAATAAAGTCATTATTATCAGTACATACAAAGGTACAAAAGAACCAAGAATATGGTTCATGATTCAGAACTGAGAAAGAAACTGGACAAAATGTCATCTGTGGGAGAGTTCAAAAAAGAAAAACACCAAGAAATGTTTCAGCATTTTAAAAATATATCCTGTTTTTCCCAGAGACATTTCAACTGATTAGATAAAAGTGAAACATTTTGGAAAGGATGTGTCCAGTTACATCTGGCATAACAGCATTTCACCAAAAGGAAATAATACCCATGGTTTACCCAGTCATAGTTTTTGTTCTTTCTGAACCAAAGATTTTCTGCTCATATCAATTTGTATTCTGAAGTTTAAGAGACCTAGTCCAACTTGAATCCAATCAAAATGGTTTGGAAATCAACTCTAATCATTTTTTTACCATTGCAATCTATAACCGATATTAACATTTGCCGTGTAAGATATAAGACTTTTTATTTATCATTATGTTTCTAGAACACAACAAAAACAGAGTGTGGCACCCTCAATGATAAATAGATAAAATCTTATTCACTCCTTATAAGCAGAAACATTTGATTGTAATAAAAAGGCAAAAATCTGAATGCTGCCAATACTTTTTCACAGTATTGCTCATGCTGTAGCAGCTACATTAAATTTAATGTAGCACATTAGCCTACAATTTAGCATGAATGCTAGTAAACACACATGCCGTCCTTTTGGAGTCTGCCCGTTTCTACAGCAATTTTCCAGTAGATTCAAAGCTGTTTTTTTTTTTCCTCTCCCAGAGCAAATACAAACACATCAACTCTTCTGCACATCAACACACAATCCTATTTCTCTGTTAATGGCTTTAGCGAGCCGATAGCTGACCTCCATTTCTTGTGGCTCAGTCATATGTGGGAGACAGGCAGTCATATAGCTGAATGATGGAAAAACAGAGAGGAACGCTGCAGTGCAATATTGGGCAGCAAACAGCTTGGCGTGCATCTTCTAAGCTTTATGGTGATAAATGCAACAGATTGTTAAAGAAAAAAATCTTCGCGGAGAGTCAACACAGAAAAACTCATGATCAAGATTAATCAGAGAACCTTATTGGTGGATTTTATATATTAAACTGGAGGGCAGCATTATATATAGTGAATAAATGACTGACCTTGTGAGCTGGATGTGTTATTACAAATAAATATCAAGGTAAAACAAATCTTTCTAAAAGTATGAGTGGATGAAGGTTATTGTATCTGAACAGATCGATGCAGCGTACCTTAGTTGATGAAATAATTAAGAAAAAACAAACAACAAGCAGATAGTAAGGAAGGGAAAACATGCTCCCTTTCCTGTTCAGTTATTTACTCGGTATTTGGTGATGAAATGCTCTCCACGTCTGCATCAGCAGACTCTGTGTTTGCCTGTCATAGAAACACCAACACAGATATTCTTTTTTGCAACCGTTTCTCAGCCACAACAACATAAAAAGCCTGAAAAGATGGATGGAGCTTCTTCTTCTTTTTTTTTTTTTTTTTACTTTTTTTGTAATGTTATCGAGATAGTACAACTGTCTTAAAAAGGATGCCAATTCCAATAATGAAAATGAAAATGACAAATGCCAGAGCTAAAACCAGCTATTAGGAATCTGTAAGAGGAAACAAGTAGCAGGCAATGTCACTGCTGCAAAGATAAACTCAATTTCAAGTAGCAGTGCATGCTTCTTTGCTTCCTTATATAACATAATATCTTTATCTGATAGCTACTATATTGGACCAAGTCACAAAGCTCAAAATGTCTGAGACAGATTTTGGTTTTCATCCGCCGTCACCATATCTCACTCTAACAAAGGGTCTTTGGGAATGAAATATTTGTACCATTGATGTGCATTTGATGACTCTACAGCAACTAATGAACAACTAAAGAGGAGTCCTTTCAAAGAGGTCATCTGCAGTAGATAACTCTTATTTCCTTCACTTTAAAGAAACAGAATGGAAGCAGCCAGTCTAAGGGCTACAAAGGGACAAAAGATCAATTCTGCCAACATAGACCAATATCAGTCTCCATTATGTTTAAATGCATAAAACTGTGCCACACCAATATTCCCTGGATGCTACAATAAAGATCATGGTTTTTGTGACATTTCCTATAAACTACACTGTTGGGCATATCCAACCAGATTAATGTGCTTCAAAAAACAAATCGAAGTCGAACAAGCAAGCCTTTACGTAAGATAGCTTTATTCATTCCCAACATGCAAAACCCATTACTGAAACAAAAAATCCATCTCTGCACAATGACAAGGTGCCCAACATGGCCCCATTCCAGGCCTGGAGACACTTTCTGCCTGTAGCTAAACAGTGAATTGTTTTTTAGGTGAAAAATACATTTCAAATCAGAATGTGTTCACATCTAATGGCAAATTAAGTCAGTTTTTGTCACATACCAAGTCATTTGCAATGTGGTAACTTAAAAGCATATTGAGCACTCTGGAGAGTTTTCTCTCTAGAGTGCCAGTTTGATAGGTCTCTAATGCTTTGTTCCACTCATCAGTACCTCTAGAACTGGTGTGGTTTGGTACGCTGTTTCCTCTGTTTCTATTACAAAAGCCACTCGTACAACTGACCTGTAGCTCAACCTGTACAAAATAGTTATAGGTCTGGAGGGCAGTGGCACGAATTAGTTAGGGTGGAGCAACTGCACAGTCCACTGACTACGAGACAGAAAAACATCACTGCTTGCCACAAGCACATCCATCACATTTGTCGTCGCACTAATATGACGCCATGCTAGCAGTTTGGGTTTAATGATTAAGCTGCTAATGCTACATAAGAAACCCATTTAAAGACTCCTGGAGCGAAATCCAATTCAATCAAACAACGTAGCAAAACGGTGTTAGACTGATCTCCAACTGCTTCAAGCCGCAGACAGACAAACATTTATATTCTTTCAGCAATTCACCACTGAAGGCCAAACGTTGTCATGTAAATTCATAACCTCTGTTCCATCCACCGGGAGAGCATTGATCTCATCATTTCTACCCTCTCTCTCTCATCACACAAGTGCAAGCATAGCTCTCAGCTACAAATGTACTGTATAGCTTCGATGAGATCATGAGCCAGTACCACGTGTGAATACATCTCAGTGGCTGTTTGATATTGTCACCAGGGAGCTCTGGGGCACCGAGCAAGAGGAGAAAGAGCTGCTCTGCCAGTTTGACTACAAGATTTCAAGTCGCTCCTTTTGAAAAGACAAAATACCGCACAAGGTTTCACACCCAACATCTCAATCCAAAGGGCTCTCGTCATTCTGAGGGGTAAAATTTTATCACTAGACGAGAATGAAATTGACAAACTTGCGTTCTGGAGAGTACTGCAAATTTAGGGATGAAAAGCGGGCCAACATGTTGACAAGAAAATGACAAAAATCCCTTTTAAGGGTCATTATGAGGCCAAGAAACAGAATACAACTTTAAGCTTCAAAGATTTTCTTGCCGGAGAATAAGCCCGGTATGAGTCTTTAGCTGAAAATAAAGCTCTCGGGTTTTCTGATTCTACTTCAACTGTTTCCTTGCGGTTACAGGCATTGGGATCACTGACACCAGCACTCTGAGAAGACATCCCTCTGCATGCTTGATGGCCTCACTCTACTGTGGGTGAGAATGAGAGGAGGAAAGTGATACAGCATCCGTATCGAGCCGTGGTATATTTGTACAAACAGAAGGTAGTTCAGTGTGTTGAGACCTGACCACCAAGCAGACCAAGGCACCTTTAACGATCACTGATCTTCCAACGTGAACAAGAGGAAGATGTGGGAAGGAAACGAGACCCAGGCAGCTTCCATCATTGGCGGTAAGTTAGAAGAATGTTAATCCATCCCAGTTTTTTACAGACCTTTCAAAGACAAGGAGGCTCTTTGCCAATTAAAAGTAGGAAGATGTGCTGCCAAAGGAAAATAACACTCCCATATTGTGTTACAAGGCATTTGACACTAGAGAAATGCCATTTTGTTATGCGAGTACCATGTACAAAAGCAAATGTGCAACCAATCAGATAAAAATTAGACCCACTATACTCAATCCAACCATCCCATCCAGATGTAACCTTTCGTTCAATGTAATTATTTCTTGAGAGTTAAAGTGACACAACTTTATTAATTTGGTTAATCTGAGAACTTGAATATATTTAAAGAGCACTACAATTTAACTCTCAAAGGGTCATGTAGTCATTAATAATAATTTTCAAAAGTGATGGTGATTCCACATAAAAAGCAATGTGTCCCATCTTAACTCCTAGTAAATTCCACACTTATACATCCATAGAATTGAAAGGGGGACTAAATGCAAAATTGACATTAGTACTTCAAGGACATGACAGAATCTCATTTCCCACAAAATCTCCTTTACTTGATCACATTTAGAATTGTGTCAAATTATGTGCCATAGTAATGCAAACCTTTCAATATAATAGCATGAAAGGCAAAATAGGAAATGACTTCAATTCTTAAAAAGAAAAAAGGTTGATGTGGTATGTCCATATCTATTAGATATTGTCATATTGGCTTGTATTTTATATCCCAACTGGAGAGCATGAACTTCAATATTTTTCTCACTCAGTGAGTGAAGAGCTAAATTTTCCATTGAGTCAAGAAGAAGCCCAAAGTTGCATAAAAATAAGTTATTTCAGTCTCAACACAAAAATAAATTAGATGTCTCTGTAGCAGCATGTTCTGAATCAAGGGTTTCATAAGTCAAAGAAGAAGAAGAAGAAGCTAGAAACAATTAACAGGTTATTAACAGGTTCAGTCCAGGTCTTTAACTCATGGAAGGCATACAATTGGTTTTTGTTTTTCTACTTTTGTTGAGGAAAAGTGCCAACTTTTTGGTCTAAAGTCCCCAGTGACTTAGGGATTAATATGACTTATCATTGACGTAACCAGAATCTGTCATTAAGTTGGTAATTATCTGATAACAGTTCTATTCAAGTCTTATATTTTACGGATGTTGCCTTACAGAGGTCAATTTGAATTAATGCTACTTTACTGTTGATTGTTTTCCTTTAAGACTTTTTAAGCCATAATGTATTATTCACACAACATAATTTCCCTCAGATCAGTGGTACTTTCAATCTAATTGATATTAAGCAATTAATAATTAAAATTCACCTTTCATCTGCTTCTGTGAGAATCTGGTTTTCTTTTAAATGATCCATAATTACCTGTTGATGCAGGTTGGTTTAATCTGGTGATGAATATTCATTATTTAATCATTTAAATTCTCAGATTTTCTGCATTTATTAGAAAAACAATGCCAAGAAGTCATACTTAATATGTCTGATTACCCCAAACGTTTATGTATCTCAATTAAAAAGAGTAACATCCGTAGCGTACATTAGGTCTAACAGGAGAGTAGAAATCCTTCTCTGTACAGGCTGAAGCTTTTTTGTTCTCCACCTCCAGAAGTTGAAGGCAGACTTGCCGTCCTACGGGTTTTCACCCAGCGGCAACGGCGCTCATTGAAAACAGATATATGACCGTTCAGAGACCGATGTGTGGGAGGAAGCGGAACGGGACAACAGAAGAATAATGTGAGGGTGTGGAGTGGTGGGGGCATAAAACTTAATGTTTTTCTTCCTGTGGGTGGAAGACAGGCCACACTGGTGTTCATTTGTGTGTGTGTGTGTGTGTGTGTGTGTGTGTGTGTGTGTGTGTGTGTGTGTGTGTGTGTTGCTGTGCATCAGAAACAGTGTATTGCCCCCCCATTTCTTTGGATCAGGAATGTTAGAGAGAAAGCAAGAAATTTTATTACAAGAATACAATTTTTAAAAATATGAGAATAAAGTTGTAATAATGAGAAAAAAATTATTTTTCTATAATAAAGTCTAAAAAATACAAGAAAAAGCTTGCCATAAAAGGAAAATAGTCAAAATATTACGAGAATAAACCAATATTACGCAAATAAAGTCGCAGAAGAAAGTCCTAATATGACAAGAATAAAGAGAAAACATTACTAAATTATTATAATGTCATAATGTGAGAATAGTCATAAAATTACAAGAATAAAGTCATGTTAATATGAATATACATATACTGCTTTATCTGGGACTTAAGTACAAATTTTGCACCACAAGCAAGCGATTGCGAAATGGTATGACGATACAAGAATCCTTGAGTGTTATGATTTTATTCTCGTAACTTTATTGTATTACTCTTGCGATTTCTTTTTCATTTTCTTGCCATGACCCCAATAGTCCATCATATTTCATGAAATGAAAATATATTCAAAGTTGCCCGCGCCTCTGCTTTCCCTTGAGCTGACTTTCCGTCAACTTTCTCAGAACATCACCAACACTAAACAAGCCCTACTTCTGTGTGTATGTGAGACGCAGCGTTTCAGGTTGTACATGCTGATATTCTCCACTGACTCCGTTAATGACAAATTATCCTCTCTCCACCTAATGTCACCGCTTGATACAACAGTCTGGTCTCCAGATGCTCATTACTCGCCATACAAGCAAGGTTCTTTACAGGCCCCGGGCTCTTGTGAGAGTGCTGCGAGACCTCTGCTGAATCGAGCAAATCTCTGTAAAATCGTGAAAAAGCCAGGAACAATCTGAACAATAGCCTGATAACACACTCTCCCACAGCCTGGAGTGTCCCCCCATCTCCTCTGCTTCATAAAAACTTTATGCAGCCAATCTCTTAAAAACTGAGACAAGAGCAGCCCATTTCACCAGCAGGAAGTTCAATTTCTCCAGGCAGGGCGTCACGAACGACAAGAAAAACCTGGCAAAGGAAAGTGAAATCCTATTAAATCTTTCAGCAAAACCCTTCCATAAATAATGCGAGGGGAAGTGTCCCGGGTCGCATTCCTGGCTTTTTGCTGAAACGGTATGCCGTCCACTTCTGTAGAAAAGCTATTGTTAGTCGGCCACCTCCGTCACGTCTGCGAGATTTGAGGAAGGAGGACATTTATTTTCAGTCATTTTAGCTTTACTGTGAATGCTTAAATGCACACTAGGCTTTGCCCAGTGATCTGCGTTGGTCAATTTTCATCTTCATCGCTGATCTTTTTCCAATCCGTGAACAAAAAAAAAACAACAAAAAAAACAAAAAAAAAAACCCTCTTTGGTGAGGAAGGTGATGCTGTGAGAAGCTTGGTATTAAAGAATGTAATAAGGACAGGGTTCACACACATTTCAATATTGTCCGCATTTTCAGGTTAGAAGTGTTTAAATTTTATTCTGATGTTCTTACAACATTATTGACATTTTATTTTAAAAAATATTAACCTTTGTATATTATTGATTTTTGATTTGATATGGAGCCATTTAACTACGTTGGCATTTGGACCCACATAGATCAGAAAAATTTCCAAACTGGATTGTCTCACACTAAATGCAGATTCTTTAAAGCCTACTCTCTGAACTTTGAACTTAGAAATAATTTGCATAAGATTAAGAAAAAAAATTATGCTTTTGCATTTCAGCTACACCCACTTACAGACTCAATTTAAGGTTTTATAGAGTCCAAAAAAGTAGAGAAATTATATTTTCTTTGATTTGTAAATGCGTGTCGGTCATTTAATCAGTGAGTCAAAAAATAAATAAAAAAGACTAATGGAAAAAATCAATTATTCAACATGTACGTTTCCAATCAGAAATAAAACATGTCAGTGGAATAAAGATCAACCAAACAAACGACTGCAATATTGAGAATTATTAGATTTTTGTGTGAATGAAACATTTACTTTTTTCTCCACACTTACTCAGTTCTGAAAAGAAATCATGAAATCAAACTCTGTATTTATCCAGGCTGCTAACAGTGAATAGGAGTTTTGTAAACTGACAGAAAACTAGGTGCTAGCAATTCTCTTCCTTCACTGTTTAATACTTTTGAAAGCTTTCTACCTCAATTTTGCAAGCATAAAAAGGAGCCAACAATTTGTACCCACCTTGGGGAGGCATTATTAAACTGCTTTGTCAGTGGACTGACCCAGAGCAGCAATCAGCAGATAACAGGGTTGAAAATATGTCAGGAAAGATGCCATTATTAGGCCTTCATGTGCTCTCTGCTTAAAACACTGAAGTTTGCTCTCACATGTGAAAATTTGCATTTTTATATGTGGAGCACATTTTTCCCCCCTCTAAAATCTCACACTTAAAAAGAAACTTCATCATAGGGAAAGGTCAGACATTTTTTGAAGTGGGTCTCTGTGAAGAGGCTTAAGAAGAGTTCCACCTAATCGGCAGTAGATAACTCTCTTTGTGACAGCACTTTAAAGAAACAGGAAGGAGGGGCCGGTCTGAGCCAGTCAGAGACAAAGGAGGATTTATTTTAAAATAATCTCAATTATGTTGTAGCGCCTCAAACACATAAAAAGAGTATCACTGCCACATTAGATGGATATTTACGGTGAAAACGAAGGTAGTTTGTGGCCCATGACGATCACCTTCTCGTGGGAAGCACATAGTGCAGAACTGAACTTGTTCGGTGCTTCTACCCATAAAGCCTGCATGAAATCTGCAATAACTAATAAATATGTTCTCTCTCCCGGAGCTGCAGGAAAAGGGCAGCGTCATTCTTTTCCTGTAGGTTGTAGTTTGGGGTTTTCACAGCTTGTTCTTCATATCTTGGCAGAACTCTCGTCTCATGCGGCGTTCTGCACGTGTTTTACAGGCTACACGATTCTACAGGTGTACGTTGCTAACATGAGATGTTATGAACAGCTGAAATGTAAACGGCACTCGCTAGCTGCGTTCCCATTAGAAATGTGTGCAAACATTGTGTAAAAAACACAATTCCGCATTTGAGGTGTTTCCATTAAGCAAGAAATATGTTTTGTTCGCGCAATAAGTCATTAAAAACATCACGCGCCATCGTCCCCCAGCTACTTCCTGTCTTCTTCTCGGTTTACGACAGTGGGAACATCTGGTTGTTAATCATGGCTCAGGTGTAAAAAAGTGTTTTGCCAGATAAATCAATTTTATTCCAACCAAAAAGTAAACCTACTTCAAGCACCAAAACATTTGACTGAAAAACAGGACTTTTTTTCAAAATCGCTATGCTTCTATTAAGCAAATTTATTTTCAAAAAGTCAAAGTGTGCAATGACGTGGATAATGGAAACGTGGCCACTGTCTTAAAAAATAAAGCAAAATCCCTCTCCGTCTGTCCCACATAGTGCGGCATCGCTTCTCATTTGAAAATAAATCATTATCATTAACGACAGAAAAGCTAGATAAAATTTTTAATGCTGTTAATGATAGTTCTTCAGGGGAAAGTGGAAAAATCTTTGATCAATGCACCTCAAACACACACACACACAAAACAGCTTGCAGCCTATAAAAAAAATAAAAAAATAAAAAATAAACTTGCTTTATGCTCTTTCAGCCTCCTTAACTGAGAAATCAATAAACCTCTGCTTGTTGAAAACAACCTCTGCTTGAAAACAAACAGATTTATAAAGTTAATCTCTCAACTGATAGCAAAAATTAAGAGTTTACAAAGCAGGAGTTCAAAGACGACTGACCTCTCTCGCAGGTGCTGTCCCAGAAGCCCGTTCCGGTACAGTCGCAGATAAACCGGTTCCATCCCTCCTTACACGCGCCGCTGTTCTTGCAGGGGCTGCTGTCGCACTGCTTCCCAGTCATCTTGCTGCACGACGACTTGATGCCGGTCGCGTTCTGCGACTGCGAGATCTGCCGGATGTCCTTGCTGCGTCCGTCGATGAACAGGTCCCGGATGCAGCCCACGTAGCCGTAGTCGAGCATAGCGGTCCAGAGCTCGGTAGGGAGCACCAAGCCCGCCCGGCTGTCGGGCAAACCTCCCAGGTAGAGGTCCCCTTCCAAGTCCAAGATCTCGTTTTCCCCGCTGGCTGTGAAAGGGGTCCGGCGGCTGTTCACCGAGATGATGCCTGGGTTGAAGAGAAGTGATAATTATTCTTTTTTTTACGTAATTCTTCTTAAATCGAATATTGTTTGCTGTAGTATTCTTGCTCCCCCAAACCTTTACTTTTCAAGCTGTCATATTTCGAGTCATCAACTTTAGGCCAGAGGTGTTGAATGTTTTACCCAAAGAATTAAGACAAAGCAGAGAAGCACCTGGAGGTGTAAAAAGGCGTGATGATAAGAGTACAACGCTTTGCTCTGACGGTGCTGAACCGTCGTCTGTACAGATGGTGCTGCAGACCCATTTCTGGAACCCTGATTTTCTTTAATCGCTGACACTCTACTTCAGGGAACCACTAATGAGTCCCAAAACCACAGAAGAAGAGAACAAAATAAGAATAAATAATTACGCACTGTTTCTTTGTGTCAGGCGTCAAGTCTCTATTCAATCAAAATATAAAATTTGCCTTGCAAAAAGATCGGAGGACGTCCACTAAAATTCTTTGCCCTCTTTTTAGTTTGAAAGTATTAAAAAAATTCCTCCTTTAAAAGATGCTTACTTGACATTTCTAGAACTGCAAAAAAAAAAATAAAAAAATAAAAAAGATTTAAGCCCAATGAGAGAAAGTGTGGATTTTAGGAACATTCAGCTCCATTCTTCTGACCACATAAAGTGCACACAATGCAGTTTTCTTAGGTATGACTTACTTTTGTGAAACTCTGCTGTGGAAATGCACTTTGTTACCCAGTTATGGTTTTTTGTGTCAGTGTGTGATTGTTGGCAAAATAAAAAATATGCCACTTGATCGTACTTTTGATTTTTGTCAATGTTCATCTTATTATTAGAAGTAACAAGTCGCATAATTTCCAACAATTCCCACAATTGTCTTGTCAGCCTACAGAATATTTTTCCCAAAAGTCTTAGGGAACATCAAGATGCTTTTTTTATTTTTTGCTGAATGGGTAGCAGGCCTTTGTGTTTATTTTTGAAGAGTTTTTCATCTCGAAACGCTCTCATGGATGCCATTTTTGCCAAGTCTTTCTTCTATTGTTGAATCATGAACACTGGCCTTAAATGACAAGAGTGAGATCCGGATTGAGGCTTTTCAGGGCTCTTTTGTGAATCTTATTTTCATTCGCTGGAGTCCAAAATCCCAGGAAATTGCTTTGTAGCCCTTTCCAGCCTATAAAATGTCAATAACTAATACTTCTCTACAGTCCTTGAGTCCTTTAGATTGGACCACGAGGTATGTAGGCTTGTATTCCAAATTTTTACAAAAACTTTTTCCATCGTGTATCTGAAAAAAATCCACATTTACACATCAATGGAATGAAAACGCAAATAGGAGTGGAAATCATGCAGTGAGCGTAGAAAGCCTGTAGGAGGTGGTGAAAGTTTGAAGAGTTTCTGATCCACAGGAATTTTGTCAAAATGCTTGGATTGTATAGAGGTGCCTGTGCAATCTGTATATACTTTAATGCCAACATCAATATTTCAAACTGAGCTGATTTAGCTTAAACACGTCAAATATTCCAGTCCACTGTCATTGTGAATGCGTTGTGTGAAAACTGGATGAATGATGGCGTGACTGGCATCATCGTTTGTTTATGTTTTTGATTTACCGTTGTAGTTTTGTCCATCCAAAACATCGTTACCATGTGAACGAGAGGACAAAGCATTTGTGTTTTACTGTCCTGACGTTGTAGTGTCAACGGAGCCTTAGCCTAATAAATGTCACAGATTCTATTCAAGGGATTTCTTAAAGTGTTTGGATGTGGCCAGTGGAATGAAAGAAAAAAATATGTGTGTTCTCAGTTAAATCATGATTTAAAAAGGGAGGCATTCCATTTACTTACATAGGGTCAGGTTAGTTCGGATAACTTTTTTTCTTAAATGGAATCTGAAAAGAGCTTTTCGTGTCGACTTATGTCATCTTTGTTCGGTGTTGAAATTTGCTTCACAAGCTCAGATATGCCAGTGTGACAAGTAATGAAAGCGTAGGAATATTCTAAGAAGACAGATGTCTGGGCCTGTATTACTTTCATGAGTTTTGCCTTATAGTTGTTATATCTTAATTGCCACCTTAAATATTTTACTTTTTTTTTTTTTTTTTATAGAAGCGGATGTATTATTCAGCAGGCGGACTCTGCTCGTATCACATAACCTATGCTGTATAGGATATCTTCTTCAGGCTCCATTGAGGTCCAAAGCATATGGTATAGGAGATAAAGAAAAGGTCTCTGTTTTTATCCCCTCACAGCCTACCATTAGCTTGCATGAGAACAGTGAAATATGAGTTCCCAAATATTATATTCATCTTGCAGCGCGGCAGAAAGCCAAGCTCTTTGTGGACATGAAATTTAATTCACCCAGACTCCTTATTAACATTTCACTCATGCCACAAGTGTGATTATGCCTGTTCTTAACCATCTTTCAGTCTGCTATCCATTTATCTGTCTCATTTCTCTTTTTCCCAGCGAAGAAATCCAACTTTCTGCTCCACTATCGCACTTGGGGGCTGTGCCGGTGATTAATCAAAGCAGCGAGCTCTGACACACGGCTAAATTGGCTGCTCCAACCTGATATATAACACGGCAACTAACACAATCGTGTTCTCTGGAGGATCTCTCTCCTAATGCAGAGATTGTATTGAGTCTGGAGCTTAAGGCAAGAGAAGTTTCAACCCCTGTTCGCTAATACAATCTTCCTCGAGCATTTTCTATGTATTTAGCCATGTTTTGAAGTCAGGGAACCAACAAATGGAAGGAAGCCAGAAAAAAATTGAAGGGGCTGGGTTGTTATTTAGAGAAGAAATAACTTTACCCTGGCAATAAATCATTTTGAGCCATCTATCTCTATTAAAGCTTTATGACATTCTAAGGTTGGGAATCCCAGGAAGCTAAAACAAGCTAGTGCATAATTACTTTACAGAGTGCCGTGATAAGGAAAATGTCTCCAATAATTTCATAGTAACTTAATGTGCAGCAGTGGTTCAAAGTTTTGACAAGATAATAATTGTTGTGTCTGCAAGCTGCAGTTTTTGTTGGGGTTTGGTTGTTAGATCTTTACACTATATTATTCATTATTCATTTTATTAACTGATAAAAACATCTGACAGCTGGGGGCTGTCAAATATGGGACCCCATATTTGGGGTTAAACAAATATTTTTAATATTTGTGTTTTTTCCATATTTGTTAAAACAGCCACTATGTCGTGACAGTGTAGTATGAGACAGATAATCTGTGAAAAAGACTGAGCTCCTCTACCTTCTCCTAATGCTAGCTACCTCAATGCACAGCTCGGTCAGAAAAAAGACAATCACAGCCAGGAGGAAGGACTTGGCGCTGTCTATCATGTCCTCTGCTACGCCACAGCTTCTTCCTGTCAGCAGAATCTGCCATGAATGCTCAGGCTAAGAAGAACAGCCAACGATAATGGTGGATGAACAGTTTTCCTGTAATGGTAAGTTGTTTATCCGCCATTAGCACACTGAGCAGCGCATATCTGAGGTTGATTGACAGCGTATGACCCTCCTCCTGGCCCTGATTGGTTGGTTTAGACCAGAAGTGGTTAATTTCTCCAGATGCCAATAGCAGCCCAGAGAGACGGTGGAAGACTTTATTTTTTTCACACATTATTTGTCTCATACTGTGATGATGATGGTTTCTGTGATGATGGTTTTACCAAAATGTAAAAGAAAAGACCCCAACATATTTCTTTAAAAAGCTACCTACTGTAGCTCTAAATCCTGAAAACTGCACAACAAAATCTTCTCAAAGTACTCCCTCCTCTACTTTATTGTTTTCAGCATCCTTACCAGAGCGGCCGTCCCTCTGGATGTCCACGTGGTGCCAGGCCCCGTCGCTGACTTTAGCCTGAGTGGCCTTGACCTTGATGGTCCCAGAGCCCATGTCCAGAAGAAGGTACAGCCCTCCATCTAGCAGCTCCACCGCAAAGAAGTCCACCTTGTTGTTCTTCTGGCCCTTGGCGTCGCGCCGGTTTTGTGGTTTGCCGTGGGTGAAGAGTATCAACCCGTTGGGTTCCGAAGTGCGGAAGTCAAAGGATATGGAGCCGACGCGCTTGGTGTTCCACTTGGGCAAGGCCAGGAAGGAGTCGGGGGTCTCGAAGTTGATGGGGTCGAGCGTGGGAACGTTTTCACACTTGAAAACCACGTCTCCTTGGAGCTTCATCTTCGGGTCAACGATGCGGGCCAGGCGAGAGAGCTCCAGTCGGATATCGTTGTTCTTGTACACCACCTGAGGCGGGAAGAGAAAAACAAACAAAAACAGAAAGGAGAAACTTAAATGTGAACGGCAAGCTGAAAACCTGATGTGAGGAGCATTTTCCTTTAATAATCTTTTAGTACAGTCATGAGCGAAAATTTAATCTCTCTCTATAAATGAATTGAACTCCATTGCCAACTGTGATATTATGGAATCACGCTCTGGTATTATTAGACGTTGCAGATGCGAGGACAGCCGGATCGATAAAACTAATATCTTCGAGGATTTGTTTGTCTCAGAGATCTTCTATTTCAGCTTCAATTTATTCAAGATGGGAAAAAAAAGGAGATTGTAAACAAATGCAGGAGTGCATTTCTGTTCGATTGAACATCTACTCACCGAGTGAAGTGATGGCAAAATTATTGGTGAGTCATTCTTTGCGAGGCCGGGGGAAAAAAACAAAACAACAACCACCAAAAAATAAAAGAGTTTGCGAATTGAAAGTGAAGGCCCGAGGGAAATTCATGACTCCCGGAGAATATTGCCATTTACTCACAATAAATTCACACCAACCCTATAATCATTCACAGAAGAAATCAGCATCACATGCAAGTCAAATACAACAAAACACCAAAGAAGAAATGGAGAAAAATAGCATCAAATTGGAATCCACTGATGCAGAAAATTAATATTCCCCCCCAACTCCCCTTTTTTTTTTTTTTCTCAGAAAGGAGTTGGGCTTTTTTCTGGTATGTAGGGCAGAGTTTGTACAGGAAGCAACAACACTGTTAGGAAGAGCACAGCTGTCGGCAAACAGATTTTACTGCTGTGGGATTACTGGTAATCCTAGAAGATTTGTCATTAGATAGACATAGGTGACCCCTATTTCTGAAGTGGACTCATGAGGCAGGGGCCAAACAGAGAGAGGAGGAGAAATGTGTAAGACATTAATATCCATATTGGCGTGGATATTGAAAAAAAAAAATGGGGGTATCAGTGACAGTGTGCCCAATCCATAAGGATGGATCTATTCACTCTAATTCTTTGTACTCTGAGCGATATCATGCTTTATTACTATTTAATATTATATTTATAATTCCCAATTGGACTTTCTGAACCCTTTGAAAGAAGATTTGTTACAGTTTATTTTTTTTACAGTTTTTCTATTGCTTATCTTAATTTCGCTGTTTTATTCCTATTATCACTGGCTGAAAAAATTCAAGTTGTTTTTACATGTTTGACCAAGCTCAAGAAGCTATTGGCGTATTTAAGCAAGTTGTTCTGGTGCAGAATTATCTCAAATTTCTGATTCAATACATTCATGGCTGTGTTAAAAAAAAAAAAAAAAAAAAAAAAAAAAAAAACTCCAAACATTTCAAGTCATTTCAACTTGTTTTTGATTTTTCTGTATGCAGTCGGAATCAGCCAATACTAAACCTCGGGTGCCTGTATCGGAAGTGGAAAAAAGGGGATCAGTGCATCTCTAAATGTTAATACAAGTATTTTAAAACAATCTTCATTCTCCTGGCAATAATGTGTATAATGGCACATTTGAGCTTTAAAAGGTACGGCAGAGAGAAGTGAAAAATCTATTTTCTTTTTTGTTGATTGTGCTGTGCGGATCTTCAGTGCTGTGTGTTTTGTATCTTTTACTGTGCTGGAAGAAGTCAAAACCCGACTTCTCTGTGGTCAACAACAAGGTTGACCTGGAAAGAATGATCAAGTTTTGGTCTTAATTTTATCTGGATATTTGATGATGCTGTTCTCATGAAATGGTAGAGCTCACTTCTGCCATAGCCAGGACTTTCAAGCAACGTCCAAAATGTTTCTACAGAGTTCAGGTTGGAAGTTAAGTGGATCTGTGTTATTGTCCTGCTACAGTATTCCATTGGCTCCAAGTTTTAACCCAGCTGGCCCAAAATGTGTCCCTCAGATGGATTGAAATGGGTCAGGATGTTCTAATACAAACCAGGAATCGCATAAATCCATGCCTACCATAAGCCAGAAACAGCTGAAACAGCAGTATCTTTGTCCGCAGTGAATCCACTTTTATATCAGCAATACCTGACAGAACACCAACCAAGAGAGAAGCACCTCCACACCATGAAGCACCACTGAAATCTTAAGCTGACCTCATGCCCAATACAAATTTCTCTATAGGAAAGGCTGTATTGTAGATTACAGGTTGAGTAATTTACTTTACCTCAAATACAAAGAATGATGGTTGATTCTTAGACAAAATTGATTGTCAATGATGCCAGACAAACATCAAAACTGATTTTGGAATAAATGAAACAAGTTGACTTTAAACTACTGGCATATATCCAAACTCAGCCCACACAAAGCACATAAAATGTGGGTCTAATTAGGAAGACCGATGAATTCACGTAAATCGTACCACTATTTCCAATACGAACGGTCAACATTGGGCCAGAATTATGCCAGAAACTTGCTGGTGAAAACAAAAAGTGTGCAGTTTCTCTACAGGCAGCCTAGTGGAAATATTCCAAATATCACATGAAAATATGCATATTTTGGAACTTTTACCTGTAATTGTGATCTTGTGTGCATTCTCAAATCTCATTTCCGATTTTTGATTTTGGATACAATTACAGTTAGTGTTTTTTTGTACAATCATAGAAAAGGCCGGTTTCTATGGCACCGTAACAGTAGCTGCACTAACTATCAAGTGCAGGAAAACGTAGGTCTGGCAAATATTTAGTCTGTTTTATCTTGATCAAGTTGCACAAAGGACATTTGATTTGATGAAACTTCATCAGAAACTACATCCTTTAAAGTCAAGAGCCTTGTTTCTGAAACACACCTCATTGTGAAACTGCTTCCAGATAATACCATGTGTGTGCAGATTTTAAAATCAATACCACTGCCTCAAAACGCAATTACACAAACAGCTAAATGTAGATTGAATTAATAAATAAACAAAAGCAGAGAAACAGATGGATTTTTAGCTATGCAAGATAACTTGGCGCAAAAGGATTGAGAAATGGGTCTACTTATACACCAGTAAACATTAGCGGTCCCTGAGTACTTGTTATCCTCTAATCCCTTCATTCTCATGCTCTACCCAGCTCCTCGCAGAGTCTTAATGCTGTATTCACTCCAATTAGACTATAGCTGATGACCACCATTAGGTAAAATGAAAAACCTTATCTCAACAGAGAGGCACCTGGAAATGCCAGGCAATAAACCTTCTGCCCTTCGTTTTGGTTGGATGAAAGTGGAAGGATATGAACTAGAAGCAAAGGTGGATTGGACAGTAAGGTGGCATGTTCACAACTCAACCTACTGTAGGAGGATTCAGATGTCAAAAACATAAATCTTGTTAAATCTGTGAAAGGGTGATTAATGCAAGAGGGGACTAAAGGCTGGCAGTTGAAGTCCATTGAATATAGTAACCAGAATACAGGGAAGATTGATGCTGGTCTCTGTAGAGAGGAGTCGGACCAGACAAAACACTTCAGTTAAATCTTCAATCTGCCTACTTGTGTAAAAATAAACCCTTTTTACATTAAACAATTACCAACTTCTTAAAAACCCACTAACCACCACTATACTCAGTTGAACAGTATGTTTTGGTATTTAGTCATTTGGGGAAAAGTTCAGGGCAGCGCACATTAGCAGTGTTACACACACGCAAAAATACACTATTATTTTCTATCAAACACACCAGTAGAGTCTGGTAGCAGTGTGATGCCCCAGCCTCACACCCTGTGAGCCTCTGTACACCTGTCTTGTTCAGAAGTGTTGACACCTCCGATGAAACTATTCAAGGCTGAACCCCAGTAAAAACTGTTACGTCTTTTCAGCAAAACACATCTAATGTGTTTTAAAAGACGCCAACCGCCGAATGTTAAATGACGAGACGAAAATAAGTTCCCTTTTAACCCTCTGCTTTTTTTTTCTTTTTTTTTTTTAATAATCAACAAATAAGTAAAACCAAAGAGTTTGTAACGTGACCAAAAAGCCAGAGTCTGACGACAGTGAATAGGTAATTTTGAACAAGCCGGGGGGAAAAAAGTGCTCAAAACTATCAAGATAGAGGGATGGTCACATAGATGTAAACTAATTGAACATCATTATGATTTATAAATAGACTTTACAGGTAAATTTTACTGACAGTTGTGACACAGCTATAAATGTGTAAGCAACGGATATGAAGACGGCCCACAAATTGAGTTGCCAATAAAAGCATAGATGTTTAGAGATTGGTATGTTGAATGTTTTAGTGATTTCAATAGACACCATGTAACGTCACATCATGTAATAACGTAATGAAATTGGGTTTTAAAATGTAAAACATAATTAATACAGCATTATGTAATAAAATTCTTGAACGCATTCTTAATCGTTTTGCTCTGAACAACATCAAGGCTTCCCTGAGAAAACTTGCGTAGCCCGGTGGTCGGGGCGCCGAGGCGGTCCACCGGCGGCCCACCGAGGCGGCCCACCGGCGGTCCACCGTGCTATTTTCTTAAAAGATGTTACGCAGACAGGAAACATAAAAACATTACAGGGCAATTATATGTTATGGGAAGACATCGCCAGTGAAACAATATTTAGACCCACATCTAGACTTAAAAACAACAAATCAAAAAACACAACAAAAATGAATATCAATTATTTGCACTTCTGTTTAATCCAAATTAAGTCAGCAGCTCCATGAGGCCCCCAGAGGTTCAGGGGCCCTATAAATGCTAATATTTTAACACAGACCATAGACACATAAATGTAACATTTGTTCATTGAGATTATCAATGCTGCTAAGACAACAGCTTGTATAGCTTGTATATAAAATGCAATGCCATGGCGTAAAACATAATGATTTCTTTACTATGACATTTACCAACTACATAATCACTACGAAGCCAAGCATGTTTTGTCTCATGCATAAATATATTTAGATAAGAAGTCATTTATATTTCACCATCATCCAATTTAAAAGCATATCTTCAGAGGGGGAAATTATGTAAAGTATAAGAATGTCTGCCTGCTTTCTGAGATCCTTCACAGTCTAGCTTCCCGGTTTCAAGCATATTTAGTTTATTCCAACTAATGAACTGTACGCAGAGATGCAAGAGGAGCAATGAAGGACTGGACTAACTAGCAAAGAAAAATGGCACTCAAGTTTTTCTCTCTTTTTTTGATGTTGTTTATAACCCATAACATGATGCTCCACTTTAGTTTGGCCTTCAAGTTCTCCTGATCTCAAACCAAACAAACAACCCTAACCCCTAACCTGAGATCTAATGACAGCTCAACTCACAATTAATGTAATTTGAAGGATCTGACACTGACCTAGATATTACACACCATCTTTAGAGCTATAATGGAAATGATGGCTCAATTAGTTGGGGACAGCTTCAGCAAAAAACAATGTTAGCAAACTTTAGGGAGGACTCATAAATGGGAGGTAGAATGGTAATTTTGGAGACTTTCCAATTTATTGAAAAGTTTATGTGTCTGTAATTGAGCCTCTTGAAAGCTCATTTTGAAATATGGTTTATGTAATCACAACATTTCTTACGATATTTTGTTTTTCAATGAAGTGCTGTGCACATCATCTATGTCGCTGCCACCTGCGGTGACAGACGGAAGACAAGAACATCGCACTGTGTACTGGAGAAAACTGGTTTAAAGCGTTTGTTTTGCCAGACAAACTTCAATTCTGTAATATTACTAAGGATTAATTAACTGCTAGATGATTTTTTGTTGCAGGTCAATAAAAAAAACTAATGTTTTATGAAAACACAGGCTGACAAAATTCTCTTGATCCTTTAGGCTGCACAGGCTGCAAATTTGAAAATCCAACCTTTACGACTATTCGGTTTTTGTGCGAGCTAATATGATTTGTTTCTGCTCGTTGCGTTCGTTTGCTCCTGCTTCCAGCTAACCGCTCACTCGGAGAAAATCAAGGCATCACTTTATAAGTAGCAATTAACCAAGCAACCACTCAAATGAGATCATAGTGCCAAATCATAAACGGGGATTTCACACAAAATGCTGCTGGAGCTCTGTAGGTGAAATCTGAACCCTGGTTATCTCTCTCTCTCTCTCTCTCTCTCTTTCTTTCTTCAAAGCACTTTAACACCTTGTATTCTACTTCCAGCACACTTTTTCAGACCTCTCTCGGGTGGGAGAACAACATAAATATTACATGAAAACAGAAGGAGAGGCGCTTTAATGTTTCTCATTTGCTATGAAGAACATTTTACTCACAGCTCTGTGATGGTCACCGTACATGTCTTAGGTGCAAAGTTGCTCAGAGACCCTCCATCAAGACACACCTGGCAAAATTTAAACAACGTGGAGCGAATATTTATGAAGAGTAAAACCTTACAACAGGCTTTACAGCCTTCAGATTTGCTGTGAAAAAAAAAATCTTTGCAAACAAAGATACGGCCATGTTGTTGTGATATGTACTAATCAAGCATCCCATTTCTACGATTTCATCCGGCCTGTTGCGGGCCGATCGATAATGCAATCGAAAGGATGTCATAAAAGAAGCAAAGAGTACTGCAGCTTATATTTATAAATTTATATACACCTCCATCTTAGGGTTTGTCATGGCTGAACTATCCGTTAGCTTATCAACAGTCTTATGGGCCTCATTCGTAATGCCACACACAGGAGGCCTGAAACGACTCCATAAAGCCAAGACGTAGCATCTCTGCTTCCAGGACGGTTCATCGATCTAGCCTTGGTGAGGCTGCAAGGAGCGAGGTGAGGGTAGGGAAAAGGGCAAGTGGGTTGGAGTGCCAAGGAGGCGCACAGGACACGTAGCACGCAATCACACAACCTAATCTGCTCCAGATCAGTGATCGTGTCCCTTTTGGCCGCGGCTGCAGCTGCTGTCTGTTGCTGATTTAACCTCGGTGTTAATGAAGGAGCTAGGTAATCGCACTGAGGTAAACTGAAGATACGAGAAGGTGAGGCTCTGCAGAGGAGACGGATCGTTCAGATGCACAGATAGATACATGAGAAGCAAATGTCTTTAGTTGCCTGCAAGCAATTTAACGCGTTGACATTGGGCCTGAGTCCCTTTAAAAAACTCCTGCTCTTTCTGAAACTACGCCTTCAGGAAGTCATCATAACATGGCCTCTCCATTAAACCTTTAACAACATTTTTACCAACATTGTGCAAAGAAGCAGCTTGTACAATCAGCTTAGCTGATGTACAGTTCCTCCAGTTGTTTGCTAATTACTGCTGGCTAGTCTGAAGGAGCTGAGTGGGGTGAGTCAGGGAGTTGGGCTGCTCTATGAGGCGAAAGCTTGGAAACTGCAGCTCAGAGGACGAGCTGCTTCCTGAAGGCGGGGTTAGGTCCACCCAGGTGTTTTTCACAGCTGAATAGTTGCCGTGGGAGAGTCAAGGAGTTCCTAAAACATCCATGTATGAATCAAGGCAACACGGCAGTTATGTATTTGATGAGGGAATGACATAATAAAATGATGTAAAGCTCAAAAACGTCAATTGTATGTGATACTGCCCCTTCAAATATAGAATGCAGTGTCTTGAGGCACACATTTGAATCCATTGACAAGACAACAAATGTCATCTAACAGACGAAAACGTAAATAGCTACAATACCTCAAAGCATATGTATATTAATATGGCCCTGCCAAAGTCCAGACCTGAATCCAATTCTTCTGTAGTACAGCCCCATCCAACCAGACTGATTATCTTAAAAATAGCAGTGGATAAAATATCCACTGTTTTCCAGGTGCAGCTACAGGAAAATACTCAAACTGACATTTGGTTCAAATTGCAGTGGAATGTAGCTATACAAAATATTCACTTACATATCTTAGGTTTATATTAGTAAAATAAATAAATAAAAATCATGAATCATTTTCTTTTCAAATTCATAGCTAAAACTGCATTGGAATATCACATAGAATCCCATTAAAATAAATCAAAGTCAAATGTGGCAAAGTGAATAAAGGGTAAGGGCTGAGAATACTTTTGCAAGGCACTGTATAAAAAGACTAAATCTAGTTTGTAGAGTTGAACTTAAGAAAAAGAAAAAAGAGAGATAATTGTAAAAAGCACTGCAGTGGCAAGTCACTCCAAAACAACATCCTTGTGACAGTGTGAAGATATATTTTGTGATTTGTGTGAAATGAGCCTTTAATTTGACAAAATAAAGAGAATGGGGCTAAGCTCGTCTAAGCAGGAAACCTCACCGTTGCCACATGATGCACTATTCACGACGACGTGCATGGCGCCACCACTACCCTCCAACCACAAATCCATGCACACACACACACAGATAAAGCGTCCCTTTCAATCTGTCACATTAACTTGTCCATGAACTCACAGAGAATGCTGCTGAGGCTGCAGCTCAAAACAAAACCCTTCACCCTCCACAGCGCAGTTCCCCTCACCCCCCAACTCTAACATCCTTCAGAATCTCAGCTGCAAGTTGGCTTTTCATTACTATTGTGTAAAAACAAACAAACAAAAAAAAAACAATCAGAAACCGAAAAAAAATAATGTTTACCCCGTCAGTTACAAAAATCATCTCTGACATACTTAATATGCAATAGTTTGAGTTCCTCCTGCATCTACAAGAGTGTTTTCACGACATGGCGCTAGGCATTCCAAACAGCAGCTGCTTATTTATTCATACAGAATTAGATTAACCAACCCCGAGAGAGGATGCCATGATTGGAAGCAAATTCAACTTGTCATCTTTGTAAATTACCAAAAAATGACTTTTGTTCTAAACAAATCACTTCATGAAAGACTTTCACCCTTCTGCCGCTGGCAGGATTACAGAGTTGTAATTTTTTTTGCTTCTTCCTGAGAATAATACCCAGATGCCCACGTGATTTGCCTTATTTTTTTTGTTTGTTCTATTAGTTTTGTTCACACATTAGGTGAAAATTGTGTAAAAAAAAAAAAAACACAAACAAAAAAAAGTTTAGACAGACTTTTATTCTTTCCACATTACCACAACTACCCATGAATATGACAGAGCGGAGTGTAGACTTCAGCTTCAGTTATCTGGGTAATTATTTCCACTGACAATTTGCTTATTAAATCCAACAAAAACACGTGTATTGTCTTATTCACAATTAAGTGGTTTTATGTGCTGGTTTTCAAACTTTCTGTAGCTGCTAATGAAGACATAATGCTAAAGCCAAATTGTACGAAAACAGGAAGTTGATGTTTGGCTTGAAAAACTTTTCCATATTATTAATCTCCCATATGTTAGTGTTACTACAAACAGCATTTCATTACCGTTTTCCATGATGATAATATACAATGTTCTTTGCCACTGTAACATTTCTGCTGTGTTAAGTTGCTATGTCCCTAAATTACCACAAGGGGGTGTGCAGCTTAAGAAGCCCTCCATTTCCTGAGCTAATTGCTGTCTCTTGTGTATTTTGGTCCAAAGGCCTCATGGCGTACCCTGAAGCAGAGGTAAAGTCAAAATAAAACACTCCCTGGTTTGAAATTACAATATGAATTGATGATCACAGTCTCTAAACAAACTTTTTCTTTATTTGTGCGAGTGTGCTAATGTAAGCTCTCCAGGTGGATTGTTGAAATTTAACAACACAGAATTTCATACTTTACTAAAACAGAAAAATGGAAACGAACTCTCATGACACTCGAAACACTTCCAGATACCTGACAAGCAGCCCACTGATTGTTTTTGATTTAGTATCGGCAAAAGGATTTCATTGTAAGTGGCAGTGAAAGTAATTTCTGAATATCTATAAGAACACTGGGGTTTCGCTGCGGCCCCAGGCAGAGTACAAAAAACAAATACTCATGTCCCAGCTATAAATAGGGCTCACAATGGAAGGTAACGATTTTCTTTTGCTTGTTCCACCTGCGCCCACACCAATGCAGTGCTAGCCAAGGCTACAGACCTCTCAGAGCTCCCAGGTGGGAGAAGTCTGGGAGAACCCAAACCAGGCAAGCAAGGTGACCTGCCAGCCTACCCATGACCCCAAAAACCATGCAGGCTCCAGCAGGCACAACCAGCCTCCCACCCATTAGGGCATAACTCCTTGTCCCCAGAATGCTATTCTATCACAATTATGCCCCGACCACTTCAGTCACCATGGATTCAATGCCACCTCACAGCAGCATGTCGATGTCCGGTCCACTTAGGGAAAGTACCACCCCTTCGTCCCCCTCCCTAGATCCTTTGGTAATGATGTTTAGTTAAGGTCTTTACTTCAAACATATCTTTTCCTCTATGCATCACCTCCATTCGGAGAGTACTGAAAGTGTTGGCATTTTGTTTAGAACAGCCTGCAACATATTGTGTGACTAAACCCACAACAATGTTCCTCAGGACCATTTCATCCACTTTGAAAATCATATTTTACTCTCATCTATCCGACATGTACCTGTCTTTTCCTGTCATCTGCCATCCTCCTTTTGCCAATAATCTACTTCCACATTACAGTGTTTGTCTCTCACTCATGTGGCTCTTCCTCTTCCTGCCTCCGTTCAAGGCTTTCGTGTTTTCAGAAGGACCCACAATGAAAAGTGCAAGATTGAAGGTGCACTGTGCGGATGGTACTTCTTCCTTGAGTGGCTCATTGGTGAAAGAAGACCAAACACTTGAAAGAGTTGTAATGGTAGTGACAAAACATTTTTGTAAGAGTCATATCTTGTCAGGAAGAATGTTTACGTTGCAGTGCCTTGCAAAATTGTCCATGCTGAACACTAATACATTTTCTCCTTTTTTTTTATGGGGATGTTGTATGGTACAAAGTAGAACACAGTTATAAAGGTGAAAGAAAGGAAATCATATCCAGTACATTTTAACTCTACTGCTCCTAATTAGTGATGGAAAATTAGTAATTAGCAATTGATAATGAGACTCAAAAGCATCTTTTGCAAAAGTGAAGTGAGGTGTTCCGCAACAGGGAGTCCAAGCTCAAATCATTTAAACTTGGGTGACAAATTACACACAATGCCATCTGGGGTCTGTCGCTAATGGAGAAATGTGGCAGCTCAAGGCAAGCAAAGCACATTTGCCCCCCAATGCAATTGAATTCGACCCACAAGATGATTTCATATATCTATTATTAATGGCCTACCAGACCAACCAAACTACAAATACCATAGTGCACTGAAACAGCTTCTAGCAGCTATGGAGACCTCCTGAGACGATGCCCAAACTCCGCCTCACAAATGGTTAGCATGAATGGTTAGCATGTTCAGTAGCTACATACCTGGGCTAACAATTGTTTTTGCCGATGGCGATGAACAAGATGGGTTTCCAAAGTTCAGAAGTTGCGAGTGAAGGGAGTTTTTACCAAGAAATGATGCCAAGCATGACGTAAGCAGATGAAAAAACAAATATATCTTTGTTCAAATTGGGGTATTGTGGTGTTTTTGCATGTTCCTTTCCCTGAATCTACCCCCATACTTTTCGTATGCTCATCCTACAATTCAAATACATATCTTTAAAAAATCCAACTAATTTACTTTCATGAACATAAAATAATAATTGTTGGGCTTTTCTCATTCTGAAGACCTGTGAGTGACAAAAGTGATAAAAGTCAGCAACAAGGACAATAGAAATGACAGATTACTGACAAAACAAGAACTTCAGTAAAAAAAAGGACAATAACTAATATTAAAAATCAAAATCTAAAAGTAGAATTCAACATTGAACCACATGATGAGACATAAAGAAACAGCACTTCCACTTTTCTTTAGATGTCATTATTACGTAAAAAGTTCATCTCACTATGGAAGAGGATTAGAACCACTGAAATATTGTTTTACTCAGATTTCTGACCAATCACTGAATTTTGACTTATTCTCAGAATTCTGAGATTAAAGTATTTATTCCCCCCCCCCCCCCCCCAATCCCCATCCACTCTAATCCTCCTACGTAGTCAAGGTTATCATTAGAAAGCATTAGTCAGCAAATAGCATCCAGATTTACAATGATCTGGTTAAAGTTCACTTCTAAATACAATTGAGAATCTGTGGCAAGTAGGCCTGTCACAATTAACAATAAATCAATTAATGATAAATTAAAATGAGTTCAATCATTTTCCTTTGCATGATTTATCATTTTTGTCTATATACTAAAATCTGGATGATAAAAGTCTTAAGTTTGGTGCTTTTGTCTTAACTTGTCCTTTTTTTGTTAGGACAAAAAAAGGACAAAAAAATTATGAAATTCATAATTAATTTTATTAGTTTTTTCTGTTTATGTTGGATATTTAAAATCTCTTCAAGGTCCAGTTTTAAATGTTCATTAAAATTCTAAGTTTATTAGCCTCTGAGGATGTGTTCTTTCATTATTATGCCTTATTGTTTGGAAATTGTCTCTAAGCAACAATGTTATCGTTTATCGCAATAACTTCTGGGACAATTTATCGTCCAGTAAATATTTGTTATTGTGACAGACCTAGTGGCAAAGCCTGAAAATTGATATTCTCAGACACTCTGCATCCAATCAGACTGAGTTTGATCCATTTAGAAGAACTGCAGTGCAAAACCAGTAGAAGTATACCCTCAACACACAGCAGCTGTAATTACAAAAAAAGACAATTCTACAAAGGGTTTGAATACAAATGCATGCTCACAATGGAAGATGTTCAAGTTTGCGACTGCAGTATGACAAAATGTGGGAAAAAGTTAAAGAGGTACAAAACACTTTACAGATTATGTACACCGCCTGAGAGAAATCCTGACTTGCTGTTCTGAGTAAAGGAGAACAGAACATTTAGTCGTTTTAACGGGAAACTGAATTAGAAGACAAATAAAGGGGCAGGAAGGAATGAATATGATTTGAGGAGCAAAAGCCATAATGCAAATGGATTACATGTGTAAATACATGGCAGAGAATCAAACAAGATGAAAGAAACAATACCTAGAGTAAAAGGCAAATCACATGGTGTGGTGTGATCTAGAGAGCAGACAGCATCATGTCACTCTAATGGAACAACATATGATAAACAGTCAGCGATCAAGCAGCACCATCACGACTCCAGAGTCCGCTGATTCACGTCCGCAAAGTCAAGGGCAAGCTCACGCTGAGTCACACTTCCTCACATAATATTGGGAACACGCAAAAGGACACAAATGCCTATGCAAAGCCAGGGGAAAGTTAGCGAGCGCTTAATGAACACAGCTAAACACCGAGCTGCTAAAGAGCCAGATATTTCCCCCAGGAAGCGACGGGAGCCAAAGCGCAGCTCGAAGGAGAGCGAATATTGAATATTTCCAGCACATCTCTCGGTTCTGCTGGAGGCCAGACTCCAAATTACCGCTAACATCTGGATATGTAAACAGACAACTGGCTGCCGAAGTGCGTGATTTAAATTATGGAAGAACCAAGCGGTTCATTGAAGAGCACTGCACACATGTGACCGGGGAAAAAAAGAAATAATCAATCTATTCACCTGGAGGCAATTTTAAAGAAATTGTGAAAGTTAAATGAGGTCTGCGTTAATGATTTCTACTAAACCAGATGTTCTATGAACTTTTTTTGATGGTAATCTGTTATGAATCATAGGTGAATCCTTGAAAATGAATGTTTCCTTACTGCTCAAAGTGCCTGATTGGGCCCATATTTGTGTTTTGGATTGAGTGCATACATACATTATATAACATAATTAACATGACGAATTATGAGTAGACAGAAGCTGCGCTGGAATATTGGTGAGAAAGCTTGGATGTGAACTCACTGTGCATCAGTAAGCAAAACACTGGGCCACACGACGTCTCCACAGAACTTTCATTAATCATTTGGAGCAAATTAAAAGACTGTGGGATTATTCTAAGGCAAGCAATTAGCCCAAACTTGTGGAGTTTATACAGCTGAGTCTGTTGGAAGCTTATCTGAACAACACATTGCATATTTTAGCTGCTGGACGAAGCTAAATCCTTTCAGGATGCAAAAAGGAAGCGAAGACACATTTTTCAAGGATGAAAACTTTATCGAGTGATATTGATCAGAAGGAAGAAATTATTGCTCCTTAATGTGTTTCTTTATCAATATTTACCATGAGGTCATAGATTAGGATTAGGTTATAGAACATAGAGATTAATGACCGATGAAACAACAGGCAGTCTGAAGAAATTCACATCACTGTGGACAAGGTGACTTTTCATAAACCATACCAAACCAGCTGTAGCTGCTGTATACTCTCATATATACTCTGATATATATGAGAGTATATTGTTTTTTGTGTACCAGGTGTGTACCATCCTGTTTTTGGTTGGTAGCTCACTCAGCCAGTCAGAACATTAATAGATGTACCAGGTTTGAAAAAAAAAAAAGAAGTAGTAAATAAAACACCCAGGATAAATAGGGTGAAAAATTGTGTTGATAACATAAGAATTTATATTAATGCCAAAAGAATAAACCTAAAGATATGAGAAAGTGTTTTGAAATACAGTTACAAAAACTAAAAAAAACCACTTTGATATCTTTATACAGAAAACTAAAATAAATTGTACTATGGACTTGAAGCACAAAATCAGATTGATCTGTTCTGTTAGCTTCAGGGGAAAAGATTGTGCTAAAATGTAAACTTACAGTTATTGACGTTATATGGTTATATGTTTTAAGGCAGCGATTCCACAGCTATCCTCTGAGACATAGGTTCACACTGACATGACAGCATCATGACGTTACATAATATTTTCTGTTATTGTAAGAGGGGGAAAAAAAAGAGGTTCATTTTTCAAAGTCTTACTTATACCATCGTATTCCTTAAAGTCAAACTAAATATTTAATTGGTCAGTTAATTATTTAGCTATGTTGTGGCTAAGTGTTTAATTAGCTAAATTATAAGCAAATATGCAAATGTACTTGCCAATGAGCAGAAGTAGACTATCAAAATAAAAGCCAGGTCTTGCAGGCCTCTGGGTAAACTCATGTGGGTCAGGCTGGTAGAGATCTGTACTGTATTTAAAATGGCTCATCCTCTGTTTTAAGCTAAAATGTTCAAAAACGGAGGGAAAAACACAAAGATAAAGAGGCAACTCCTGAACCTTGCGAGCAGGAGTTTAAGAAAAGAGGTTAGCGAGACCCAGGTTTATTTTAGTAGTCAATTTCTTTTAAACTTTTAGCAAAATGTTTAGCTTCAAACTAAATATTATGCTTGCTTAATAAATTTGTCATTTGTATAAACAGCATGGTGGAAATATGACTATGGAAAATGAAACCCTGTGTTTTTTCCTCTTACAACAAACAACTGAAATTATTTTATTATTTTTGATTGTGTAACTATAGAAACGACACCCTGTATGATGTTGTCTCGTGGTTCTAAGGGGCCAAATAAAATCCATCACGTCATTATTACAATGAGGGACTGAGAAGTTTAAACGAACGTAAAAGGCGATACAATTACTCAAACAGCAGAGATTACTTCAGAGTTAGCAAGGTGGAGAAATGTTTAAAACACCAGCAATTAGTACATGCTTTCTCACAACTGGTGAGCTCAAAGAGCCAACATGTATAGAATGAGTTGTCCAGTTTTGCCTTGTATCATCAGAAGCAAATATCTCTTTGAAAACGCTGCCCATCGGGAGGCGTTTTAGCCACACACTCAAGCCAATTCTGCAAATTGCCTGTGACAGAAGCAATTTTGGGGTATTTTTCTTGCTCACCAACTGCAGTAAGTGTTATGAATTAGATTAAGTGAAGGGATATTGAAAGTCTGATTCCTCCTCTGCTAACTCAGCGCCTTTAATTGATAATTCAATTTTATCCTGCCCCACCCTTCATCCCCACTTACCCTCCTGGGCCTTTCAAAGGGTTTTGATAGCCATTTTTGTGCATTTCAAAAACAACTTTTCTGTTTAACAGAGCGCTAACAGCTGCTTAAATGACAGCACGGCTCCAAAATCGTTGTTTGTGCGACTGCACTGAGCATATGAAGCAGTAATACATCGATATATACTGCTCTCTTAATAATGTCTCTTTACCTCTTTGAGGCAGCCCATGAAATTGTTGCTAACTGGAGATCCCGGCAGGTCCGCCGTGCTGGGGCTCCCGCCCACGTAGAAGAAGTCGTCGGAGCCCAGCATGGTGTAGTCCTCCTGAGTGTAGCCGGTGGTGGTGAGGATGCCGTCCACGGAGATTGTCACCTGTTGGGGAGCAACACATAGCCAAAGCCAAGCTATTACACTCTGGAATTCGCTCCTGTGTTGTGTACAAAGCACATTTCCTTCCTTGGTCTGCATTTCAACTCAGGTTCATGAACTTTTTTCTTTTCTTTTGGTACCTTGAAGCTTTTTCTTGTTTTGGACCAGAGAATGGTTAGATTTTTTATTTTTTTGGGGGGGAGAAAGAGGGTTAATGGGATTTTTTGTTGCCAAAGGATTCACAGGACAGGTAAAGAAAATATGACACAGGCATATTTTCTTTATCTTTGATGGGGGTAAGAGTATGGATCTTAGGTTTGATTCTGAAACTTCAGGTTGGGAGAGGGTTAGTACAATGTTCAAACCAAGGACAAATTGATCCCACTTGTCTTAGGTTTCGGGATTTATCTCTTACTGCAGACACACGCATACATACACAGACCAACACACACCTTCTCTCATTCAAACTGTCTCACACACTCCTCTGGACATCTACATCTGTAAATCCACGCACATGCAAAACAAAGGGAGGCTTTTCTTAATTTTTTTTTTAACACCACATCAATGTGCAAACCAAAGGCAAAACTCTTAGAAAAGCAAATTAAGCACACTTTAACTGGAGATGGAACGTGGATTTGATGGTGGCATACAGATCTGGAACATGCACACATGGTACAGAGGCTCATGCAAGACCGGAACCCATACACGAGCAAGATCGCAGAACAGCAGAGTCTGATCTCTGATCAGGTTTAGATCGAGTGTCATGTTTTTTTTTTGTTTTTTGTTTTCTAGAGACGCACCAATCAACTGGCCCAATTAGCCAGGTCAAATACTGCAAAATTGTATGTTTCTTTATCGTTTTTGTAAAACATATCCAAACTCATAACTGCAACTCGTCTCGATTTCTAACCTCACCAACATATTTTGTATGCTTTTAGTTGGATTTACACGAAAGTTAAGCTGTCTATGCAGTCTTAGACGGTGGAAAAGGACAGAATCTTATTTTATCACCGTAAAAGTCTTAATGAGTTTCCAGGCTCTAGTTCTTATTCAGTTCCTTAAAACATCAAATTTAATTTCATACAAAAATGAATACTTATTTTACATTGATTAATATTTGTAATATATTTACTAAACTTTTAGTTTTGTTCCAGTTACACACTTTTATTTTTTTTTATAAATCACAAAAATAGTTATGTTAATTATGTTTTTTTTTGCCTGTTGATTATTTTAACTCGGGCTTTAATCTGGAGTCAAGGCTACTGAATTCAGCTTTGTTAAGGTGTTCTGAAGCAGAAGTAAATATTGCAATCCTTTTTTTAATTTGGAAAAAGTAGAGTATTAATGATCACTGACGCATGAATTGGGATAATCTTATAATTTTCTACTTTATTTAAAACTACTATATATACTGAAAAGAAACGGAGGTTATGCCATATTCTATTTTCAAACGATGAATTGAACAACACTTTACGAGATGTTCAAAAACTTGGGACCTTTTGGAATTCAATCCTGCTTTAAACATCCCAACAATTGATCATTATGACTATGTTTGTTCACCTAGGATATCTAACAAAGCTTCACAGATCATTTATAAATATTTTGACATTAAAATACATGTGAATTCTGATTGTTAAACACAACTAGTGTTTTAAAGATACATAGTAACCCAGTACAAATTTCTCTAAGTATTTTAAAATGGTGTACATTGGTTTATATGCCAAAAAGTTACTTAAAGCTCTTTTCTACACTGATGAATCGGTACCAACTTTAATATTTTATTTCATTATCTGAGCAGAAAAAAAAAACGTATAAAAAAATCATTTACTCCCCTAATGACAGAGAATTCAAATAATTGAAATGTAGGTTTTTTTAATAACACTGGAAGAGATTTATTCCCATTTTTTGTTGGATTTATAGCAACTACATAAATTCTATTTATCCTTTTATATTTCAAAAATGAATTGGTCAAAAAAAAAAAAAAAAAAAAAAAAAAAAAAACACAAAAAAAACCCTGGACATCTCAGTATCAGCCAGTAAAAGCCTCGATCGCTGCATCTCTAGTATTTTTTCAGTCAGTGTCACCAGACCAGACCGGTAATCCAAGATCAGTGTGCTGGTTCTTTGAAATGTTACGCATATGGGCCCAGGGGTTATCGAAACACACAGACACCTTTTCACCAGCATGCTACAAAAACCTACAGACAGGGAGGGCAGAGTGAGTGGTACAGTGATAGGTGGAGGGTGAGTGAATGGATTAGAGTGTTAGTGGTTATTGTGGGTGGTAGGGCTGAGGATCTATGAGTTTGGCAGATGACAGGTCGATTGATGAGGTGTGGGCATGCCATGCGCCATAGTGAGTTGGAAACAACTGTCAGAGCTCCCGCAATTGAGGTTAAGGGATGCCATGTTTTTTTTTTTTTTTTATGGCGGCGTCTCTTTTAGGGCTCGGTGTCACCAACTTGGAGATTGTGGTAAGCTTCTGTCAGTTCTTGACGACAGTCCTCACAAAAAATGGGGACTTTCTTGTGTGAAAAATTAACATAAAAAGTACTTTGCCCCTGTTAAAGGCAAAGAAGTAATTTCTTTTTCTTTTCCTTTATTTAACTTGTCGGAAATCTGTAGTAATGTGGAAGAAACAAAGAGGAAAAAAAAGTAAAAGCCAAAGTGAAAAGAACAGGATGGGGGATCGTGGGGTAAAGAAGGAGGTTCTTGGCAGGTCAGGGAGGAAATTGAGAAGAAGCGAAGAAAGAATTGCCTGGTAATACAAACCCATCTCCTCATTTTTTGATAAGAGTGTCTAGGATGGAACTCAAAGAGAACGAATAAAAGAAGAGAGGGGGAAGGGGACACACGGCAAACCCAAAAAAAAGACAATAAGAATGATATCTACCAGACAATGTAGTTTGTTTACCATAGCGTGTCCAATGCCTGATTGCTTTCCAGAAAAAGGGGAAGAAAGGAAATCAACAGAATAGTGAACAAAAAAGGTTGTTAATAAGGATGGACAGAAAACAAAAAACCAAAAGCAACGATGAAGAATTAGGATGTCAGTTAGTACATTAGTTGGTTAGAAATTGGTTAGTAGTAAAGAAAACAAAATATATGGAATTCAACATGGATGAGTTAGTATAGCGGTGAGTAAACACTACGTGATTCGTCAGAGATCAGGCAGCGGTAATCCGGTGCCTTCGCGCCATCCGAAGCAAATTTCCTACACCGGAGTCCTGCGAGAACTCAAGCTAAACGGACGTCCTGTCAGATATTTGCATGGGATGGCTCGGATTCCAGCAAAACCTGCAGTGTTTTTCCACCTTTGGTCTAACAAAGTGCTCCTTTGAAAGAGGAAAGGAAATGACAGAGAAAGAAAGAGAGACAGTGAGGAAAAGTGACAAGCTTCAGCTCTTAGCCTATAACCAAGCCTCTGTTGGGAATTTCTGCTACAACTACTTTCTAACCTGTGGGACAAGGCTTACTGTCAGAAAGGGATAGAAAAGCAGCATTTACTCATATTTCTGCTCTGACAGCAACACTAAATGCTGTCTTACCTGACAAACTAAAGATCAACTGGGACAATGGACAAACCCAACATCCTGCTAGAGTTATCTTCACGTACCGCTAGCTCTGTTAAGTCCGTTGGCATCTTTCTACAGCCGTCACAAGGACTCCGCTGACTCATATTAGCTCCACTGAACCGCAAAATACAAGCTAATTATAAATAATTGGAAAATATAAAACAGTAATTGTAGCAAAGCAGTAATGGATGACTCAAACACTTCCTACTTGGCTTTAAATTAAAATTTAAACGCTATACTTCAACAGAAACCGGTTTCCTAATTAAGGCAAGGAGACAGCAAAGGAACCCAGAAACAGTGTCAGCTTACATAATTACAAAAGTACAAGAGCGTTATTGGACATCGTTGAGCTGCAGAAAACAACAGCCCCTATGCCAACAGAAAGAATTTCCTAACTCATAACTTCAAGTAGAGATTTGAATATTTCACTCGCTTGTAAAAGAAACAAGCTGCCAAGCAGAAGGTTTAGCACCCAGAAGTCTGTGTTGGACCTAATGTGGTTCACATCAAGACCAGAGATGGGCCTCGAAAGGCTTTTATTTGAAAAGAGCTGTCAAATGATGTGATCAAGCAGTAGTGAGGGAATCTTAGCATTTAGTGCCACAGATCTCTTCTTTGTAGATGCATTACAATTATTTTGTGGGGTTATTTACAGCTGAGTGGTCTTGTTGTACAGCTATACATGGAGGGAATTACCTTTAAATGTACAGCCAGAGGTACAACAGTTCAGTGTCTTTCCCTGCATAAAGACGGACTTTCAACCCTGTTTTTTGGACTATCCTGTATTTCACTTCATCCATCTTCTTAATAATGCTAACAAGCCTCTCTGTTCTGCCAAAGAATGGTTTGGTATGCCAGTCTCTACTAGCGAGGACGCTGCTACTAGCAGACGACTAGCTGTGTAGCTTGCTATCAGAAAGCAAGTTGCTGCTATCTGATAACTGAATCTAGCAGAAACAGGCGTCACAAAATCAATTCTTTATATGAGGAAATTAAAAGACAGGGACATGGATTACATTGGTCCTTTGCAGTGCATCCCTGCTCTATCATCCTATCTTTTGCTGCTCAAACAGGTTTCCTTGTAGCATTACCCCGACAACTCACAGCAGTTTCTTAGTTCTATTAGAGAACATTATTCCTCAATTATGACACTGATCTGGGCTGTAAAACTCTTTGGCAACTCCATTCTAAAACTACTCCTTTACTCATCATGCTAGGTCAATACAAATCAAAAAAGTACCAATAACTGGTCTGTATGTGGACCAAATTACACACAAATCCTTCCTGATTTTCTTTTCTTTTTTTATTAGTGAGTGTAATAATCAAATCTCATCCCCTTATACAGTGCTACTTTGCCTATCCACTAAATTACCATATAATAAACAAGGCAATGAATATAGCATAAAAGGAATTCAACACAACCAAACTAAAAATGAAATCTGTTTTCTTAATAATGTTTCCAAACTGTAGAGATGAAATGACAACCAATAAGATAAAAATGAGTTTCTTAATGCTTTCTCCAAAGCTCTTCAAGGTAGCTTCTCTACAGAACAACAAAAATAAAAGAAAACCTCAAACGCCATCCATCACCGTCACCCCCGATTACCTGTCTCAGGTTGCGTGTCACTTTGATGTCGTGCCAGGAGTTGTCATTGAATTTTCCATTGACTGGCTCTACGATGGCCTCAAAGGCCCCAGAACCGAGGTTGATGACAAGGGAAACCGCCCCGTCTTTCAGGGCCAGATTGACGTAGTCGGCCGACTTCCCCGTGTGCAGGAGGAGGCCGTTCCGCTGCCACGTCTTGAAAGACAGCGTGATCTCGTCGCTGCTGCTCTGAATGGGGTTCTGCGACAAGTCGTAGCAGAAGTACTCCGAGCCGCGGAAGGTGGCCACATTCTCCTCTCGTGCTGAAATGACAAGATAGGGAAGCCTGATTGTTACTGTTGCGCATTACCAACTGGAATCGACTCCATCTTACTGGTCGTAACCACAAATATTTGTCAATTTATCTTAGGATCTTGAAAGGTCCTGAAATACCTATTAGCACCTTAAAAGTCAGGTGTAATTACAAACTGCGACAAAGAGTTAATAAATAAAATGCATTGCAAAAGTATTGAAACTCATCTTCACATCATGACATGTTGTAAGGACAAACTTGATACATCCTTATTTAATGTGTTTGACTGTCGGTGGGTTATAGTTTCTTTAGGGGTATCAAAAGTATAAATGTATGCCACATCTTCCATACTTTAGATGTAAAGCACCTGTAATTTGTCTTCTACTTCACAATTCTGCACTGTTTTGTGTTGGTCTATCACAAAAAAATCACACACAAACTCTGAAATTATTGGTGGTAACGAGGCAAAATGTGCAATAGGTTTAAGGGGTGAAAACATCTTTTAAAAAAAATTTTAATGGAGTTATATCCAAGATGACTATCAATCTGGTACACACCAACAAAAACCCACACACATACACTGCTCCACATAATTAGAGCTGCAATAAACCCATCATTCAGTTCAGATCATAAAATCCTATCTGTATGACCAAGGCTTCAGGTTTCACATACGGCCCTTAGACACACAGACTACTTATGATGGAACACAATTCCTCGCTAATGGCATGCATAAATCAAACATAGTCCGATTTTACAGTTTTTACATTACCCTGTTGTTACAAGGTCACTTCCTGATCCTGTTTCTTTTCAGATAAGCACACAGCGTAACGTGAGATGAGGCGGGCGCTCAATTCTGAGCAAAAATAAAGTTGCCGTTTTGACGGAACGTGAACGAGGGGTACTGTTTCCATAAAGTAAAGAACTATATGTGCTAATGGTTGACAGTTTCTATGATTTCTTTTTTTTTTATGTAGATCAGGTTAGCTCAGGCAGGAAGTATTAATTACATCCTGTGCTGAACCTTCGCATCCAAAAAGAACATTTGGATCTATTCCATTCTTTGAAAAGTTCTCGATTAAGCCGTTTTCATCCCAACTCAAATTTTCTTAGGAAACCCCACATCTGTGTGAAGACTTAGTCTGAATACAAAACGTACTGCTGCACACTGCCTCAAGATTTTTTTTCAGAATCCTAATTATTACCTTCAACACCTTCGCTCATGATTTTCTTTTATCACAACCTCAAGGTGGAGACGGGAAAGTCATATGGATATCAAGAGATTTGTTCTAGAGTTAGTTGAGAACTTATTTAGGGACAGAAGCTTTGTACTTAGCAAAAGACAAATATTGTTCACCAATAATAAAAGTTTTCCATGTGGCATTCCACAAGGTTCTACTCTAAGCCCTGTTTTGATCTCATTATATTTTGCCTCTAAAATCTTTTTATAAATGTGATGCTTCATTTGACTCTTGAACCAGAATTGAAACACGGATGAAATAAAGATGATCTTCATCCACACAACTAAATGAAAGTAACTTCATTTGAGAGATCAGACTCCTTGCAACTTTCTTTTCATACTAAATATATTTTGTTTTGACTACAGATTTATCAGAGTTTCCCACAATGTATTATAAGCCTGGTAGGCCACCAGGCTTTACTTGTGCCCCCACCAGGCTTAACATTGCTTATTTATTTTAGTTGGATATTTTTAAATTATTGCCTTTTTAAGACTTTGTAGTTGGTGTTTAGGCATTAATATTCTGATCTTCCAATAACATATAGCTATAGAGTGATATTTTAAAGTTTTCTGTCAACTTTAAACATTTTTAACTCAAAAGCATGGTGGCCGGGTTTAGCAAGTTTTCTGGGGGAAACCCTGTATATGATTGGACAGCTCATTTAGAATCATCAGTATGAGTTTTATATCATGATTTTGGCTCCATCATATTTAAGGATTAGAAATCATTACACAGCCACATGAACAAGGACACCAAGAAACCATTTACTCTCAGATGTTCTTAGGTTCAAACAGAAAAGCAGACTTGATTTCTCTTTCTCAGTTGCTGCTCCATAATTCCTGAATAATTTACAAATCCATAAAAAGAGACTTTGAAGACTCTTCTAATGTCCCACCTCTAATCTTTGGTTTTCCACTTAATAGAGTCTGACATTTGGATTTTATAACCACAGCTTGTCATTATAGGATACTCTGTCTTGATCTTAGAGAAAAAAAAATGCTGAAATCTCTTTTAGATTGAGAAGGTAATGCAACAGAAAGAAGGAACACTAAAGTGGTGTGAATACTTTCTGTGACTGAAGTTGACAAGCACAGAGCACCCATTGTGAGTCTCTTCAAAAGAAGACATGTTAGCAAACCAAACCAATGTGTTGCTATGGCATTCTGATATGGTGAAGTCATTACCTGCCAGCAGACAGGAAAATAGAAGTTCAAATAGTCATTTCATTTCCACTGTGTCCTGCAATTTCCTTTGTGTGGCCAGAAGAAAAATGACACAGAGCGCAAGACTGGGGGAAAACTGAAATGAAAGGAATACCTAGCAGATGCGTCCGTTTGTTGTGCTGGATCAGTCAGTCTGTAAACATGAGGGAGCGGTGTTGTGCAGCTGGCAAAGACACAGATGAATGAAAAAACGAGAAGGTAAACACCGCGAGGAAAACAAATGGGACGAGGCGGCGGTGCTGCTGGGACGACGGGCCGCGCGTTCCAGCCATGGAAAAATTCTCCCCGCAGTTTCAAAACCAAAGTTTTCACGCGGCAGACAAAAGGATATATTACAGGAGGCAACAAAGGCACAGTAAAATAATTCCTTCCTGTGCCAGGAGGATAAATAGAAAGCCGTTATTAAAACCGAGGCATGGAGACAGAGGGATACACAGACGATTCCCCGTCTTCTCATTCTCGCACGGGATCTAAGAAAATTATCAGCCGTCGACAGCGCCGCAAAATCCTTGCTGATTACGCTCGGGTAATATTGTACTTTTCTGTGTCCAACAATTGGGTTGAACACCGACGGCAAAACGATAATACTGCAGTTACTCAATATGAGACATGCCAGTTCCATCATCATCATCATCTGCCAGAGCCATTTCTCCAAAAAGTCTTTCAGAAGACTAATGAAATATTGATGCTTATCTCAACAATGTGGTTATACTGGCTCGATGCCCGAGCTGGCGTCACTGAGCATCCGGAGTAGAGTGAACCCAGAGACGGTGGTGAGACAATTTCTCCCTAGAAACTACAATTAGTTTTTTTTTTTTTTAAAAGCACAGTTTTCCTTACAAATTTCTTCTATTTTTGTCAGTAAAAGGTAAATCTCAAACCTTAAAGATAAATACATAGAAATTACTTTTCAATTGGTTATTTCATTTATTAAGCTATTAGCCAATGCCATTAAAACATTTGATGGCATTATTTCAGATGAAATAACGTCCGTTTTAGGGTTATACCTAAAACGGAGGTTGAAGTCAGCTTAAAAAGATGTTGCTAATGATAGTTAATTGATGAGTTACTAGTTGGTTTGAATAGCTTTTGCCTTTAATACATGAAAATATTCATTTGGAAGCTCCATTTCCTTTTTTCTCACATCCTCTCTGACTGATATTACATGACTTACTTTCACAAGAATGGTGATAGTTTCTCAACTTTACTTATAAAAGCAAAACTAACTAAAAGCTAATTATGAAGTGTGTTTCTCTGCAAAGCAACAGCATCAAAATCCTTCTCATCTAAGCCAGAAACCCGAGCCCCGTGCTGGTCTCACCTGACCCAAGCTGCAAAGGTGATCGCCATGGCAACTCTTCTTATCTATCCTCCTTTCTCTAATTAGCTCGTCGGAGGACCGCAGCTCAGATTGCAAAACAGGTTTCCGTAGTTCAGAAGGATTCCTCTTGACAGGATTATTATAATCAAATGTAGCATTTTTGTTTACTTCTTCTCAGCTGGCAGCATTTCAGGGGAGGAATGAACTGAAGCCAAAGCTGGAGTGCCAGACATCGCAGTGAGTCAATCCTCAGGCTGAAATGCTCAACTTGGTTGTGGAAATAATCCTCTGAACAGCCAAATACCCAAAAAATTAAATAAATACTGGTTTGATCTCAGAGCTAGTTTTTAAGATTAGCTCTGATCTTTGCATAAAAATCAGGATTTAATGCCTCTTGTACAAATGAGATTAGGTCCCAGGTATGAGTTTGTGACAGAAAAAGCAACATTCGCTTTAAAACTATGATTCAGATCCAGCTCGGTCGTTCCATTTGCCCCAAACCGCAGCAATAGAAAAAGAAGCAACCATCGAGAACATGTCTTCCATACGCACATTAAGTATTACGATGGAATTACAAACCATCAAATAATTACGATGCAATTACAAACCATCAATAACGCATCGCTGCTGCGAATAAAAGAGAGTGCAAATTGATACAAGGTAGCATTTGCGCACCTCAGCAGAGTCATATCTGGGCGTAAGTGTACACTGATCCATAAAAACCGGGGGGAAATGTATTGCCTGTTGAGACACGTTGCACACAGATATGTGGCTTTCATATTGACCATAAAGCGGGGTCATTTTCCCCCTTATTTTCGCCACGGTCATCAATATTCCATTTGTGTGCTGCCTGGACCGAGCACTGGGGGCCGGAGTTCGATTTCAAAATCCACTGGAAGCAATTAGCTCCTTCATTACCATCTCCCTTTCTCTTCCGCTCACCCCCACCCTCTGCTACACACAAAATGCCTGAGCAAATTTTTTTTATTAATTACCCCCCCCCCAATTTGACCTCAAGGACTGTTAAGGAAGAAGATGTGCCTCTTCCCTCTTCTACCTCTTTCTAAGATCACAAACATTGGTTTGAAGCCAAGTGGCACCTTGCTTTGGCAATTTCATGCTGGTATAAGAGAGCTGTTGGTAAACACGGGGTTTAAAGTTGGGTTTAAAGGGTCGGGCTGAATGGTTTGGAAAAAGATTCTTAAGATTTTTTTCATACCTGATTAAATTTTGTTACATTATTTTCCTGCTTCAACCCTCCCAAGATAAAAATTTCAAATAAAAGAAAATCTTTTCAAAAAGTGTCGATTTAAATCATCCCCTACGGGAGTCGTACGAGGGCCACGCTACGAGGACCTTTGCTTAATAACAAAACTATAGTCATAATAGGAGAAAGAAGATGCAAATTTACCTTCTAGAAAAAAAAAACATTTTAAAATGACAAGAAAAAAAAATTTGTTTTGATGAGAAAAAAAAAAAAAGCTTCAACAGAGTAATCAGGATGTGATGCAATCAGCTCGGTTTCTTGTTCTTCTTCGAAATAGACAAAGTTATTGACACTACCCTTTCAAAGTCCTGCTTCTGTTAATGACTCAATGCTAATGTGTCAAAATATCAAATATTTCTATCAAGTACTACCTGTACAACTTAAGCCAAAGTGTAGCTTCACAAGATGCTCAACTTTCCTTATTTTAATTGTTATTTCTCTCATAAAACTGCTGTCTTGAGGAACGCATATATAACCAAAACTCTTGCAGTTGCAGATAGAAGTATTTCTGCTGACTTATGGGACTAAATACAAATGTGTGCCACATCCTTTTTACAATACTGGATTTTTTAAAAAGTAGAAAGATAACGCTAAAGAAAGTCGTTTAGAGCCGCAAACAATACGAAAGAAATTTTATTTCTACTTTTTAGGTTTTAAGATAGAGAAAAACAAAACTTTTGTAAAGAAAAAGTTTGATACATCTTCTGCTAAATGTTGACATTTGTACAAAATGCAAAAAAACAACAACAAAAAAACAACACAAGAGCACAATTTACAGCCCGATGACAGAAGAAAATAGATCAACAAAAATATTATTGGCACTTTTAGAATCATTCCATTATAAAAACAAAAACATAAAACCTGCATTTGGTATTATGATATTTTAGCCAAAATTATTACTAGCCATTCTAAAAGGTCCAAACAGCTACATGCTGCTTCAGAGCTGAAGGTTGCACATAACATCTCCATTAAAAAAAACCCCAACACAAATACATCGCAGATGTAGTTAGACAAAATGTAAAAAAAAGAAAACAAAATAAAAAAATCCAGGGAAAAGAAGAGGACTTTAATATGACACTGGGTTTGCCATTGATTTTTTTCTGGAGATGCTACAGGTCTAACAGCCTTCCTCCACGCGGAAAGCCCGCCCGGTTCCCTGGGAGACGTCCCCTATGAAGTGAACTGTAATGACGTCCAACACGTCAAACGCATGTTTGCACCACAATCGCAGCCGAACAGGCCTCAAGTGTGTGACCTAAGCAGCGAGCGCTTACATCTGCTTTTAGTTGCAGCCTTCAGTGAGACATCCTCGGGGATGGAGGTCATTCAAGGTTGCAAACTTGCGAGATGTCACACACACACACACACACACACCCACACACGCACAAAACAACAAACTGACATGCTATGCCTCCCTGCAAAGGCATTCTCTAATTTTTTTCCCCTTGTAAGACAAAGAAATTACAGCTCATCTTTTGAAATTAAGACTGGAATTAGCATGGCTAGCTAAAATGAAAGAATGCATTGTGCAGTTTTTCAGTAGGGGAGGTAAAGCAAACCACCCAACTGCGATTTTAAGCTCAATGGCAACCCACAACATGTCAAGTGAATTTGGAGCATCATGGGTGATGTCTTTCTTCAAATGCAGGCGGCACTATCAGACAGGATTATGTTGGAGGGAGATTTGCTAGAATATGTTACACGTTAAAACGCTACAGTCCAACCTTTCTAATGGATTTTTTTGTATGCAGCAGTTAAAAATCAGTCAGCGTACAAAAGTTTTGATGTTAGTTCTTGTGAATGCAATTTCTTTTCGGATTTCTACCAGTCGAACTGTGAAAACCGTGCCGACTGCGTCCTGACGGCCTCAAAAATGTCAAAAGACATATCTAAGAGGTTAAAGTGAATATTCACCCTGACACGTCTCTCCTCGTCTGGTTTTTCATGTAACCTTGTGAAGCTCCGGCAGACTACCTGTCCAAGTCTGCCTCGGATCTCTGCACGCCCCGACCGGCAAGGGGAGAGTGACAGAGAGACGGCAGGAGAGATAAATGTAAACAGAAGTGACATGGAGAAAACAAAAGAGACAAGGACAAAAAGGAAGCTGGAGACAGAAGTCGAAGGAGTGAAGAGGGGAAGGGAAGAGTAAAAAAAAAAAACAAAGACTTCGGGGGACAAGAGTAGCAGACGGAGTCGGTGGAGGGGGGGGCAGGAGAGGCAGGTGGAAGGGAGGAGAGGTGGAGGAGCATCCATTGGCTCTCAGGAGAAACAAAGTGACACAGTGTGTTAGGATGAGCAGAGCAGAGCTGTCCCTTTGGTTTGGGATTCTGAAATGCTGCACCTGATAACCGAATGTCTCTCTTCCTCTGTTTCTGCAACTCTCACTGTCATGTTCAAAATAACAGTGTGTTCAAAAAACGTAAGCAAAAAAGCTCAAAATGCTACTTATTACGTTAACTACCATAGATAAAAAACAACTAGAAATATATCAGTTCAACATAAAGGTGAGCAAATTGGAATTATTGTGGCAATTTCGGGGTCAGTGGAGAGCAGCGGAGTTGAGCCTTTTTTCATTCAGTGTCATCAGCAGAAAGAGAAAAAGGCCGGAAGAGACGATAAAGCCGATAATTAAAATGACGTCGATAGTTTTAATTTATCGTACGATTAATTGATTTATCATTTATCGCGACAGGCCTGTAGACGAGTAATATGGAGGAACGTCCACATCCAATGCCTCAATAATTCCAAGTGACTAGTTGCATGTACAGACTTATTCTTGTGCGAATTCAATTCCATTTCTTATTTAAAATTTTAATTGTGTGAGGCGGTGGGGGGTTGACAGCATTATTAGACTGAAAGTAGAAAAGGCATACTAGGTTGTTCGTTCTTCTTTTAAAAGCTCAAAAATTAGTTGTGTGAACTGACACAAAAAAATCTTTAGTGGTAAAATCATTGTTACTTTTATATCCCAAAACCATCAACAACCAACGTTATGATACCTCATCGTAATCATTGTACATTACTGTTCTGAACAATGTCAGGAATGATTCATCTTATGATTTACATAAAGGAATTCACTGAGTTCCACCTGTTTGTAACTCGAGTCTGTCTGTTGGGTTTGTTGTTTTAAATTATTTGCCATGTAAAAATATTATTTCAAATTCTTTCAACCCAAAAAGGAACTGATCTGGTTATTGGCAACGGCTTCTGTCGCAAGTACAGCGAAGATGATGGATATCCAAAGGAATTCAGCAACATTTAGAGCTTTCCCATTAGAAAAACCTTTGTGAATCATGAAATAATTCTGGTGGATTGCTTTTAAACAACATTTGGATGATTCAGACAGAGATTCATAAGTTGAAAAAATGTATTTAGAGTACAGAAGTATTATTCATATAACTACAAAACTTCAACCGTCTTGCATTATTCAAAAAGTGCATGAATAAAGTAAAGGGTCTTTGAACTTAAGGCTTCGGGTAAGAGGGAAAGAAGTAAGGCTGCAGAAAGCAACATCTTGACTTGTTTGACTTGTCATACAAACCGCACATGGAGTACAAGTAATACAGTTACCTTCAACTGTAAAAAGCTTTTCAACCTGACAGAAGCATAATCTCACTGAAAAAGCTTTACTTTACCTGGAGGTTGCTTTTTTATCGAGTACTTTATACCACAGGGGATAGGGGCGTGGAATACCATTATTGCTCTCACACCACTGCATAATCTGCCTTTCTTTTCAATAAAAAAACATGGTGAAACACAATGCAATATGATTATATTGCAATTGCAAGACCTTTGCATGCGTCTAATGCTATACCATATGCACTCAGATCATCAGCAACAACAGGCTGCTGAATGGTTTGTTTTTTTAAAGTTGAAGACGTCTGCCAGGTGAACTCTGAAGCACTCACTGCAAACTGAAAGTGACACTGGCAGCATGGCCAACTTTTGTGTTGAATTTGACTACTTAACTGCACACATTGAGTATTTACATGGATTTTCTACAATGCCAGTTAAACGTACAGTACAGACCAAAAGTTTGGACACACCTTCTAATTGAATTCAATAAAAATTCAATTAGAAGGTGTGTCCAAACTTTTGGTCTTTACTCAGTACAGACGTAGAGTTAGGGGTCTGTGATGTTTTTGTCCTTCTTATACAAAGAAGGTCTTTATTATTACCATATTACCATAAAGACTTTTTGACACCTAAAATCTTAAATAGGCTATCTCAAGATGAAGTCTGGTCTCCAGTACATGTGAGGTACACCAATAATTGTAAAAGTTTTGATAATTGTGCCAATAATTTTACTTGTTTTGATAATTATTTACCACCTTGCTGTTTGCTGGCATATTCAAAATCATGTTTTCCAAAGTAAATGCGTCCAGTTCTGAATATTGCATGTCTTCTTGTGCCAAAGGTGTGAAAGTTGGGGGGGTTCTGATTCACCAGATGTTATCACTGTCTCATTTTAATCCTTCGCTTATTTTCTTCTTTCATTTACAGTACAGACCAAAGGTTTGAACACAACCGTGTGTCCTAACTCTACTTATCAATGGACATGAGGCACTTTCCACATTGTCCTTCTTTGCTTAAAAACAAAATTATTATTATTAGTGTTTATTCTTATTTCATTTTAGTCGTATCAGGCCTGAGTATACAGTTCAAGTAGAGCTCAGCATGGCAGGACAGAAAAGTTTTTTGTTTGTTTCTGTTTTTCTGAAGTGTCTCTTAATTAGTGTGTAATGGTTGTCATGGAGACTTGGTTATCCCTTTGCTACTGTTTTCCAAGACTAAACTTTGGCCGTTTTTTTTTTTTTTTCTTTCTGCACTGCCATCCTGTTTAGAATGTAAAGTGGCAAGATAATTATGCGCTGTCATTCATTCTTGTTTATGACGGCTCTTCTTTAATTACTGTTCTGACTGGGGACATTTGTGGCTTTTTCTTCTGTATCAGTTTTATGGTTGATGCATACCAACACACTGGTGCTCAACTTGAATCTCAATTTTTTCTTTTTTTACCCATTTAAGGGAGATATGTGCCTCTGTGTCACAGAAGTCTTGCGTAATCCCTTAAAAGTGCGTAGATACTCTGACTAACACAAAAATGCAAGCAATAAATTAATCAATGCCTAATTTACAAGTGTTTTTAAAGGGATTTTTGGTTGTACCAACAAGTATGCCATCAGCAATTTTGCTAAAAACAATGATTTCATACTATGGGACTTTTTTCACTCAAATGAAACATTTATTATGCTACTTCAATTAAAGATTGGTTTATTTCAAGCTATTTTACATTTCACCAAGGGTATCATGCACTTTTTCATGTCTGTATTTAAAAATCGATTACCTGTAAGTTGATGCTGTTTTTTTTTTATGCATGGGAGAGTTGAAAATATTTCTTTCTTTCAAGAGAATGGAGCTTTAGAGCTTTGATGTGAAAAAAATATATATATAATAATAATCTTCCAGCAGAAGTAATCAATACTTTTACATTAACAATGGATCAGATTTCTAGAAAATGTCAGTTTTCCAAATTTTTTTGATAATTAGGCATGAAATTTGGCGTATTGCCTTCCATCTTTAAGATGTTCGACTTGTTGGTCTTTGGTTCGTCGTTCTGAGACTGACATAACCTTTCAGATCCAAGAGGGAACGAGCTTCTAGAAATGTCATAAAGCCTCCGCCTCCAGCAGGATAATATGAAGTTCCTTCTTTGTAAATAGCAAAAGTGAATTGGAAATCTTTGGAGTGATAAATGACTATTTTTTTCTTTTTTTTTTCCTAATTCATCAGCATTAGTCTGAAGATGGCCAGAGGCAGCCCTCTGGCTACTGGCTGTGACAAGCTACTCACTGTCAGTTTCTCTGAGTATACGTCTATATATGAGCTGGATGAGCGCTACCGGGGCTCCTTATTTCACTGCTGATGGTGAAGTCTAATGGAGTGAGCTATAAGGTTTGGAGTGACAGCAAAAGGGTGGGTGGGGACTGGAGGGGTTTGAAAGGCAGGAGAGTGAAAAACAGAGGGATGGAGGGTGTCTGAAGAATGGGGGCAGGCGCCTGAGGTCCAATTCCATCAAGTGAGGAAATTGTGCGGAGAGAACGGAGAGAATGAGGAGGAGGTGGCTGAGGATGAGATCAGAAAGGGGAGAAAAAAAAGAGACACTGCGACTGCAGAGTCCCCATAGGTAACGTTGAGAAGTTATTAGTAGAAGTTATGTTTCGGGATAACCCTTTCTTCTGATGCATATTCAGTGTGAAAGGCCAGCTGTTTTTTCCCCTTGTATCCAAATATTAAAAGTTCTTCCGTATCTACTCAAAGCAGACTAAGTTTCTTGTTATCTCTAAATATTCATGCTCAGTCCAGTAGTTGATTAATTTCAAATTAATATTTCAATGGATCAATTCAAATTCAAAGCACTCAATTGTGACCTTTAAAACACTGGGAACACATTTGCATAGTTACCTATACCTATTGAAACTTTTAACAGTTTTCCAAATTAGAGCCACAAATGTTTCGATTTTATAAAAAAAACTTAATTTTATATAATCATAGTGTTCCTTCCAAATCCTATTTCCACCAATTTGTGTTCGTTTCTTATGTAAAAATCACATTACATTTATCAAAGTTTGAGGTTTTTATGTGACAAAATGTAAACTAGTGTCACAAAGAATATTTTAAATTGGTTCCTTCACCATTTTATTAGCCCCATCTTGTTTTAAGTGAGCATTATGTTCTATTTGTACTGTTCAATATTTTGCTGCAGCTTTTAAATATTTTAAATCTAACACCAATAAAACTGATCCCACTTTTTTACGGTAAATTGTAATTTCGCTCTTTCAAGAAAATTTTCCTTCCAAACCAAAACCCACCTTGGTCTTAAATACCTTTGTCAGAACATGAGTTGTCAGAACATCTGAAGCACCAGCTTAAAAACTGTTCATTCTCATGGTTTGCACAGAGAAAGCAACCTGAAGCTCATTGTAGATCATGCATGCAACTCAAGGTACAATGATAATGTAAAATAGTTTATCTCTGTTCCTTTGAATTTAGACACACAGAACAACAGCATGTCAATGAATAATGGGCATGTAGACAATGGACAGTAGCCTACGTGGAAGGTTGTACTTCTTGATTTGCCGTAAGAAAATAAGATTTATTACAGGGAATTTTGACTTCCCAGTTAGATAAAACAACTCAAAACGCCCTTCAAAGTTTTGAATTTGGGAGCATTTTCATCTATCCATAATTACGACTTGTAAGGACAACTTTGTCTCAATATGGCCGGTCCTTGTATCAACAGTAGTAAGTTGTGGCGGAAGCTTGCTTGTATTCTTCCATAGGTTCTACGTGAAGTTAGAGGTAAAATTATACAAGGTTTTCCAAGTGGAAGTTTCAAACTCTACAACTTCAGAGTTTAATATGAGCAATTACTGACAGTGAGCTGTGAACGCAGCATTCGGGAACCACTTAAGCACTTCCTGTTTTGAATGACTGGCTGCGGAAAACAATGAAGTCATCAGCAGCCCGTATTATTTCCATCTCCAGTTCAAAAACCTCTTGACAGTGTGTCACCGGAATGTCGACCGTTGCATCAGCCTGACAGCTGCCATCCTCGGTCAAAATGGAGGGTGACGTCTGCCAGGATTGCAGAGGTTTCATATTCTCCAGCACTCTGCGGATCGGTGTCTTTTGATAGACTTGCATCACTTTTCATCGGTTTGGGTTTGTGGGCTCATCACTGCATGCCTGACATACTTGTTTTTTACTTAAAAGTCTTTAAGCAGGATAACTATTACCTTACAGAAAACTTGGGGTGTTACAATTGTGCCCACATGCATTTACTGAACAGTGAAGAAATGTGTCTTCAATTGGGAAGGTTTGCCTGTGCAAGGCAAACAAGGATCTGTTTTTGTGGGTGTGTGTCATTGTTTGAGCAGAGTCTTGCCGTATGAATCAGGCCGTCCATGGAGCCTGTCAATCATCCAGAGTGGCGGCGCCTTATTGGCTATTATCTGTGCTGTCAGGGGCCCGGCCATGCCTCCCCCTAAACACATCAGTCTCTGTCAGCTCACACGCTGCTTGTGGATGGAGCTGTGGAGCATGAAGCCGCATGCTACTGTTATCATTATTTAAAGTGGCAGATGCTGCTTCAAGATGAAATTTCAACAACAAATAGGTCTTGATGTAGAGTCTGCCTTCCCATCTTTGGCTCCCCCCCCCCCCCCCCCACACACACACAAATAAATGGAGTTGGAGTAGATGCGGAAACAATTAACATGCAATGCGGTGGAATTGCACTAAATGTATTCAAACTGCTGCAACAGAAGGATAACTCCATTTCCTTTGGTGTTTATTAACTGGATTTTTCAGTCAAATCAAATCCTGCACTGAGTCTGATCCCCGTGTACAGTAGGATTCACTGTATTTCTATGGCTATCATTATGCCAAGAACATAGCAGACTCTTCTGTATGTTTACTGCCGAGGCTGACACAGATTCCAAATTTGTAATGCCTCGTGGGAAATATAAGAGCCAAATTTAAATTAACTCTTGCAATTACTGGGATGCAGTTTGGGTAATGGTTTCCTAGGAAGCTATACTCTCAAGACTCCCCTAATGTGTCTCAGTCCAACATGTGCTGACACAACAGTAGGCGACAAAAAGACAAAAGCTGCAACACAAAAAGCACTGATACCCAATATATTCGCGCTGATCTTGAGCTGTTTTTGCAAAATATATCAGTCAGACTGAATGGAGAAGCATCTGGAAACATTTTCTTTCACACAGATTCTCAATTTAATCCGGATCTGGACCTTAACTGAAATATACTGCAACTCTGGATGTATGTTTAGTGTCATTAATCTGTGAGACGTTGTACCTCCAACCTCGTCTCAAGTCTTTTGCAGCTTTTAACAGAAGTTCTCAGTTTTTAGCTCTTTACATCACCTCTGACCTACTTGGCTGCTCCAAGGGGACAGTGCAAATCCTTGCAACGTATCTTTCTCTACGTGATGCTACAGAGGAACTGGGAGTAAACACAAATCAACAGAACACTTTTAAGAATTTTATTTGCAAAAAGTAGTTAAAATGTGGCTGAAAAATGTATTGCGATACGAGTCGTTATTGATAATTATTGACTCATTTTTGTTTTAGATTTCTGAAATACTGACAAACAAAGGGTTTGTAAAAATATAAAAATGAGATTGCATATTTAAAACAACACTGCCAGTGACCGCAAAAGAAGTCCATTAATATATCCCTGCGCCAGCACTTGTGGGGGGGGGGGAATAAAAAATTATCAGGCATTTCAAGTCAAACTGAAGCCATCTAATATTTATTACCTGCATAACTGGCTCTCTTGTGTACTGCTAGAACATTTAGCCGCTTGCAGGAAGATGAGAGGTTAAAAGGGGAACAGCGGTGCCATAAAAGAAACAATGAAATAAACATGACTCACGGTGGAAGAGCCGACATAACCTCGACAGCAAGGAGGACCGCGCTGCTGCCGGCAGCGAACAACAAGCCGTCGTCTCAAGCTCAAACTTTGACCTTGTCTCATGACACAATCAGACAACTGTTATGTTATAGGAAAAAAAAAACCTGCAACAAATTGGTTCCATTAGGGCTGATATGAAGGGGTAATATTCCCTTTACAATGCAATTTCTTTGGATAAAAATATTAATGAAGACTAAAATGAAAGAATCTCTACTTCCTTATACAAATGTATGCACAATAGTTTTTTTCTAAAGCAGCGGAATATTTAGAGAGGAAGCCGCAGATGACCCAGGGAAACAGCTTCAGCACTAACCTTAACAAAATGAGGAGCAAATAAAAAAAAAAAAGAAAGAAGCTTCTGTAGCTTTAAATCCAGCTGGAACCAGTTGTAGCCTGTAGCCAAAACAATGTGGGTCTCTCTCACTGTGTGTGTATGAACCCATGAAGCTAATGTGTGTAGCCATTCGCAACAAAATGCTTCTTTAAGAGATAAGAAAACGATGGATTTCGCTCACCTCTTTTTCCGCTTTGTTTTTTTAATCTTTATCTGCAGAGCCGCTTGAACGCAAGGATACAGTGTCTTCTGAAAGTATTAATAACCTGAAACTTCTTCATAGTTTGGAATTTTTAATGACAAAACTACACAAAGTGGTACTTCATTTCAAAGTGAAAGTTTGCAGTTTGTCACAGATTATAAGCTGAAACTTGATTTGATAACTTGTGACCAAATAATGCAATAGATTTCTGTTGGATCATCTGTTCTACTTTTTCAGTGTACAGACAGACGCCATGCCTGTGGAGGAAGGTCATCCAAATTGGAACATTTTTATGGTGGAGAGAAACACTGCACAACTCTTTAAATGCACCATGCAGAACACAGTAGTGGCAGCATTGTGCTGGATGGAGGTAGAAGGGGAAATTTAGGAAGACAATCTTTTAGAAGATGTAAAAGACTTGAGACTGGAATGCTACTTCACCCGAAATATGAAACATCTGCAAGAAGAAAAACCAAAACAATATTCAAACTACATAACTACCTAAATAACTAGCTTCAGATTATTTGGATCAATTTACAGCAAATGTCATCTTTAGCCACTTTTTTGCAAATAATTATTTAACCAATCCAATCCAGTAACAGCTGTAACTACGTTCTTTTTGGTGCATTGCATACAAACCATACAGCCTCCAATAAAAAAACATTTAGGCTTATGGTTGTTATGGGGAAAAATGAGAGCAAGTTCAAAGAGATTGAGTATTTTCTGTAACAAGCACAAGTATAATAGCTTTGTCTTTCATATTTTGTCTGAATTCATGCATTTACACGTTTGTGCTGCACCAGTTCCATTTCTTGAAGTGTTCTCCAAGAAATGGAAACGGTTTAAGCCTCGTCGTTGCATCCCGAGCTTGAGCTAGCTGCTCCAAAGACAGCAATTTCATCCTAAGGCATCTGTCCACTCATCTAAAATTAGAGAAGATCCAAAGTCTTTTCAAGGAGAACCAGCATGAGTCAGCGGTCTCCTGGGAACATCGGAACGTTTAGCCCCTATCAATCATTTTACGCCCAATTTGCAGCGAGCTTGAAACGGGAATTTTTGCTTCGTACCTCGCGCGGCAATGCAGAGATGATGCAATGTATGAGACAAGAGAGCGATAGAGAAAGAGAGTGGTTATTGGTTTACAAAAAAAACAACAACAAAAAAAACACTAGCTGCTTTCCCAAATCCTGTTTGACTACAATCAAATCAAGTGATACTGAAATGCAGAGTTGAATATGGAATTACTGTCTACTGTCAGAGAGGAAAGTAGTATTTACTATTTGTGGAGCTCGGCTCACCAGAACTATGCTAATCCAAGATTGTTAGTGCAGCGCCACTGACAGTGTAGCCTTGTGCTGAGTGAGAATCGTTAAGCTTTACTTGTGTGGACTGCAAGTGAAACAAAGAGCACATAAAAAATGAAATAAATAAATAAATAATTGATCTGGACAACAACTGCAAATCAAGCATCTCAAACCAAGTCCACGGCCTGCCAGACGCTGTATGTCTGTCAAGAACATCATCTTGGTACATCTCTAATGCCAAAAATGTCCGTCTTGTATAAAACTGACGCAGGGATAAATCAGCATGCTGACAGGATGGGTGTGAAAGGGGGAGTGGGAGAGAATAGGAATGAAAATACAAATCACAAAAAAGAGGATAAGGGAGAGAGAATCACTCCCGGGCTCGGACTCTGACGCAGAGAGTCGGTTAAGTCAGGGTGGTATGACTTCAGAAGATGTGAAGACAAGTCTCTCTGAAATGCGCAGACTGATGTTCAATCTCACAAATCTTTTATTTCTTTTATTTTATTTTATTTTTTTTTTTTGAATGCCGCACCCAGGAGTTTCTCTCTCCCTCTCTTTCGCGCTCTCCTTTTTGCTTCATCAAATAGCAAAAGGTGCTTTATATGGTCTGGTGCTCTAAAAGCATCTCTTTTGTCTATTTCGCCAGCTCCCCTCTCCGTTTCACCCTGCTCTCTCTCCCAGGGGAGGCTTCAAACTACAAGGGAAGAGGAACAAACGCCAGAGGGATTACTGCCTGTTGGATAACAGAGAGCGAACGCCTCGTTTTACTTCTGTGCCCCGTTTCACTTCTGTGCCCCGTTTCCACCAGCGCTAAGGACATTATATTAAAAAACCTTCGGCATGTCTTAGGAAGTCAAAGAGAGAGAAAAAAAGGGAGCGACTCGACATGTTTCCTCATAATTTCGCATTTCATATCTAAGCAACAGTGGACGAAGCACTTCAAAGTTGAGAAATAGGCGTGCATGTTTACAACTTTTATTCATGAGAAAGACTGAAAATAAACTGCAAGCTTTGAAAAGTGCTTTTACCTTCTTTACCGTCTTCCTCACTTTGCATGGTAGCAAGTTCTAAGTAGATCCTCATCTATCCTCTTGTTAGAGAAATAGTTAGAATTTGAAACTAGGGCAAAAGGCCAAAGGCTCTCTTCATGTGTCCACTTACTGGTATTTGCTTTTCGTGAATAACTTTTTTCTTGTTTCACCCATTTTGATGAGCAGCGAAGAATATGCAACCCTCACTGTCATACGATATTTAAACAAACTGCTAATTAAAATCTCGTATATCAAATGTAACAAACGTAAAAAATACATTTTTAAATTTCGAAATAACTCTGCGGAACTATGGATTTGAAAAACCTTTTAGTAGTTTGTAATATACACACACACCCCAAAAGAGTGGGTGTTTGTTGCTTTCAGCATTTACTGGCTGTGTCCCAGTAAACTAGATGGACCTAATTATATCTACGCTGCCTACATGTAGGGCAGGATACGAGTACAAAGGCATGTATAATATGATATCAGCTATACAGTCTGTGAAATATAAAGTACACCCCCTTTTAGTTGACTTTATGAAAGTGATAATAAAAATAACATGCCTATTTGAGAAGTCAGAATTTTTAACTTGATCCTGTAGAGTACCTGAACACAGATTTCACACTGTCATTATTTAACAAGTTAAAACTAAACTGAGTGTAGGTAGCGCATGTATACAACACAACTCAATGAGTTAATCCAGCTGGTGGGTGAGATCATTTATTTCACATATGGTTTCTTGCTATAAAGACACAAATTTGTCTTTTGTCAAGTAATTACAAGAGTTAATTTGATGCAGACGACTGGACGACAGATTTAGGGGGGGAAAAAATGGCTTTTTTTCTTTTTCTTCTAATATTGCAATAAATACAAAAAATATTCTCAAGTGCCAACATTTCAATCACACTGAAGTCTTGACTGTGACTCTGCCACAGCAATTTTCTTGTACAGCAGCCAATTGCCAAAGCTCATGCTTGTAATATAGACATGGTTCCACTTGATGACTATTTAATGTAGTGCCATTTGATTAGCAGCACTTTGGTGCCACTGTTGATACCTTAGTTGGATAAAGTCAGAATTTGACCTGCAGAAAAACAGTCTCTTGGATTTATTCTGAGCAAAAGAAACGCAACAGAAGCAGCAAAGACGTACTTATAACTGTACATCTTTGCAAGTTTTTGTTTAGAATAAATGGATATGGTTGAGGTTGTGTATTTAAATAGACTTGAGGAGAGATCTAATTAATTTAGGTAAACACTACCAGATTTTTTACAATTTTTTTGTTCTTTTTTACATATAGAACATTCCTAGCGGTGCGTTTTATGAATGAGTGAAATTTATAACAATGTGTGCTTATGCATACGTTTGAACCGGTCAACATTAAAGCCAATTCCTGTGGGAGAGTTAGTTCTTCGGTACAGCGGTCAGCTCAATCCTGAGGGCTATCGCTCCAAAATGTCTATTTCTGGAATCTGCTTGCGAGCGCGTCTCTGTGCATGAGTGTTTCACCCGTTACGAGAGGGTGGCCATGATAATGCGTCGCTCTCGCCGTGGTCCGGGTGTGCCAATTACGAGGCCGTACGAGCGTGACGGTATTAGGAGGCTGAGCACCGGGCGCAGTTGCAGGATTTGCGGTTTACGGAGTAAAAACGGTGAGCTTCAGTGTCATAGTCACCAGCACTAAGTGATTTCACGTAACACAAAGAGTTAGTCTGCTTCTTTTTTTTCCTCCCTACACCTACACCACTTCATTGGTTTAAAGCTGTGAAAGCACAGCGGTGAGACTCTCTCTCACTCACACGCAGAGAGTTGTGAAAAAGGATTCAAAGTATTTTTTTTGGTCGTACTTTGAGGCCAACCTAATTACTGTAGTAGACTAAGATAACCGCGGCGAATTTAAAATGAAGCTCGCCAATTATTTGATTTATTCAGGGCAAAATAAGGTTAGAAAATGAACCAAGCTGTACGTGAAAATAAGCACCCCCGTCTTTGGTAAATCCTGAATTAAATCGAGATTAGCAAAATTACTCTTTCGCTGGTTTTACTAGACATAAAGAAAAAAGGGAAACATTTTACATCTGGAGTAAAACCAGTATAGCGCTGCAGAAAAACAGCATTGTGACTTGAAAATTCAGACATAAATTGTCATTTGAAAACATTTTATATTTATTTGGCTATCCTTGTCTAATGTGAACATTTATTTGACAATTTGGAAAAATGGAATAGTGACTAGACAGCAAAATCAGAAGAAGTCTGCAAGGTGAAAAAAACATTTTCACAGCAGTGATTCCATGATTCAGCAGCTGAGCTGAGGATAATCATAATGGTTCATTTTATTTTGTCAAGGCATTACTGTAAGAGCTGGAGGAGGTAGTTTACACTGAGAAGAACCATAGAGAAGAGAAGAAAAAAAAACAGGACCCTAATGGTGTGCACGATCATGAAAACAAAGCTCATGATCTGTGACTTTGTGTGTTTAGTCAAACACTTTAACCTCTTTGTACGAGAGATGAAACATTAATCAGCAGCGGTGAGGTGAGAGGATGGAAATTCTCCCGAGTGTCTAAATGAACACATTTCATGTGTAATTATTGATGGTGAAATGTTTAGTCTGATGTCGCTCAGGCAGGGAGACAATCTGGAAGCTTTTCAGGAGAAGCTATCACTACCAAAATGAGCAGGATGCTAAAACTGAAGCGACCATGTTGGTTAGACTCTCCAAGTTTCAGTGGAATTCTGGGAGAAAAGCTACAACTGTCGGATCGCTGCTCCTGGCTAGCTGCCAAAATGGAGGAACTAAACCTAACAATGTGTAACAAGTTACTCAAATTTAACAGTGCAATTGATATACAGCAACTAACAAGATAGAGATATTTTATTTGTTGATGATAATTTTGGTTACTATTATTTCCTGCTAACTTCCCCCCAAAGTCCAAAAATATGACTTAATTGGTCACTCTAAATTGCCCTTGTGTGGGTGTGTGTGTGTGTGTGTGTGTGTATGTTTTCTTGCGATGGACTGGAGATCTGTCCAAGGTGCACTGTGCCTCCCTGTACGACTGCAACCAAACTCTTAAATAGCCTTTGCTTCATAATCGTCTCAAGACTGCAGTTATCGCTCGTAATTTCTTTTCAACCACACTTTTTTCTTCCACTTAACTTTCCAATAATATGCTCGGACAGAGCCATCTTTTCAGCAATGACGCTTTGTGGTTTTCTCAACTTTTGATGCCTGATGACAAATTAAGCAGAACAATTTTATTTCTATTCTATAGTTAATTACGATTTTGTGTAAAATAAATTTCTTGGAAAATACATTTTGGGATTTCTTTAGATGCAAGACGATGTTAAAGTATAACAGATACAAAACCTTGAGCTCCAGTTTTTGAATTAAATTACTGAAATAACTTGTCAAAATAATTTTTGGGGGGTACAACTGCATGTTTGACAAAAGCATTTCTATTTATTTTTTCTAACTGATGTTATTTGGGAAATAAAAAGACATTTTTATGATGGGAAAAAGCAGCAGGTTATTTTATTCTAAGCTGTTAGTGACATGCACTGAGTAACAAAGAAAATTCTTCTACTTTTAAAGGTTGAAGGGTTTTTTTTTGTCTCGTTTCAATCTTTTTTTTTCTTTTCCCATCATAGCTCTGAATGTTGCATCCAGTAAATTCAACGGAGATGTCATTTTTCAAAGAATCACTTGCATGAGGATCAGTATTATGCAAAGGTTTTAGTTTTATACATGAACTTAGCTGAATAATATTCAAGCAGGTAGTGGATGACTATTAAAATGAGCAATAGTATAGACCATTTATATTTATGTTCCGTCATGCTTTCATGAAGAACTAAATATAGTTTTCATATATACACAAAAAGGCATAAGCTCTCGCAAATCACAATAAGATGAACTCACCAGCAAGAACAGTAAATGGTAGATGTCAGAGATTAATGCCTTTTTCCTAACGTTCACATGAAAGGACTTACAGGATAGAACACAGCATAAATGGTCCCAAACTTATTGGACCATAAATTCATGCCAGTAATTCATAAAAGATGACCTCAAAGGCAGTGATAGCTGAGCATAACAAATGAGGAGCGCCAAGGCCGGGGGCTGGGAGAGAAATCTCAAGGCGACCCGTGGGGGCCGGTGTGTTTGTGCATTTGAATGGCGTTCTTGCACTGAACTTTCAGTTTCAATTTATGATCCATTAGCTTATAATAAGTGTCGCGCATTCCCTCCTGCCCTGAGTGGCAACAGCCGGGGGTTGGAAGGGAGGGGGAGCGAGCGGGAGAAGTGAAAGGGCATTTGGAAGTCGGTGGCACGGCAACGCAATCCAGTGATTAGAGCACTTCTGGTAAATAGTGTGACATTTAACAACATAGTACGCATGGCTCAAATGCAGGACATGCAGAGGTCCCTCAACAACGCTTCCTCTATGCGGAGGTTGATCGTGGCGCACGTCAAAATAAAAGCCGCAATAGCTTCAGAATGAAGTCTTTTAGTTGTTTGGAGTTTTTTGTGTTTTTTTTACATACATTTACTAAAACGTAAAGCAAATGATAAATATATCCCTATCATGTATAGTGGTCACTGAAGTGGAAAGCCATCTAAAAGTAATTTTCTTGTGCTTTCTGTGGATTTGTATGTTATAAATGCACACAGACCACTTAAGTGGACACTAGTGCATCGTACAACACACTATCAACTACTGGCCATCCACTGCAAATGCAGGAACATTTGTGCTAAATACAATATGGCAGACAGATGAAAAAGCAACTCAGGGATATCAGTTCCTCTTTCTATCATAGAGGACTCTTGCATGTAAAAAAGAAAAAATATTGTGACATCAAGTAACCCCTAAAGACCAATAGTACTGATTTATTTTCCAAATAACTTTGTATTAGGCGAAAATTACAACCGATCACATAGAAAACAAAATTCTAGAAATTGTTTTTCTACCTTTTGTTATGCCTGAAGAAAATCAACCTAACTCTAACCCTAGCTTACATTTGTGCACTTCAACTAAACATAATCAAGAGTTTGAAGTGAACTTAAAAACCCTTTGACTGCCGACTCCAGCCTGTCAGGCTTTAAAGTTAGCTACTGTGTGCTGCTTTCAGGAGTGAAGAAAAACTAGAGACAAAATCCAAAGTAGAGGAAGAGAAAAGGCGAAAGATGTACACAAGGAAAGTTAAGTGGAGCACATTTTTAGTTAAAGCCTGAGACTGTAATGTTTTTAACGACAGTAATGTAACTCATAGAGTTTGTCCTTCATCTGTAATGTTTCAAATATGTTTTTAAGGCTTCGACCACCAGTGGTTTAAAACACAAAACTCCTAGAAGAAATCCAGCCTCATCCATGATTCAAAATCCTTGGGGTCCAAGCACAAGCTGCCGCCATGTAGCTATCATTTTATTATCTGTAATAAGTAATCTCCTGGCCTCAACACCAGACAGAGTGATCCGCTTCAAACGCAGCCTCACTCTGTATCTCCTCGATCTTCGCAGCCTTTAATGTTGCAGAGAAAATTATTAGTAGCTTGATTTCGAGATCAAATGAACAGAGGTACTCCTCCACTAGCTTGTCCTCTCATCAGCGAGGCTCATTGAGGAGAAAGTCCTCCCGGTTGAGGGCTGCATTCATCCAGCGCCCCTCCAGAATGACAGCAGGCGCCTGCCTGTCAGCATCCGTTTTCTTGGTTCCAGGACTGATCCTCTCCTGTGAAGTTTCTTGTATTCGGGGAGCATGCAGAGAGCAGACTGAGATTTGACAGTTCCTTTGTTGTTACTCTCTCTTTTTTTTTTTTTTTCCACGACAAAGATGAGAAATGGAGGAGGATAAGATGAGCGTTCCTCGAGTTGTCTGACCACCTGCAATTATGTCTTGCACATAAAACCAGGACAGATGTAGTAGTCAAGACAACACTCATACACTCATGTTTACTTACATGTATACAGATATCTAGTACAGGTTGGGGAATCTATCTATGCATTTAAAAAAAACTAGGCTTTATGAAAAGGCAGCAACATGTTCCCCTGTAAAACAGCAAATCTCCTTTTGCAATGCAACAGACTAATTATTAGAAAGGAAGCAGGTAAAGACTTATAAGAATATGAACGCAGGTGAACGCAAGTCCAAGCATTGAACAAACTAAAGGTAGCAGTATGTTTGAGAAGTTGCATAATATTTCATCAAGTTGACTTGTGTGCAAATTCTCCTAAGTATAAGTTCTGTGACGTTAGCGGAGGTCCATAGAAAATGCTGTGGATTGAACATCACTCTCAATAAAACATGGTGGTGGCACAATAATGCTGTGGGGATGTTGGGAAGAGACATGAAAAAGGAAGTGCAAAAGCCACATCAATAATAAATGCCATAACAGCAATTGCACTAGCATATCATTTATGCTAAAACTGATTTTATGCTACGATAAACTTACAAGCACAAAACAAACTTTTGCACAACTTCGCATTGTGGGATTTTGCTGTTGCGTTGTTGACCCTTCTGGGATACTGTAGGATAACAACCCTAAACATACAGCCTATGTTACAACACAATGGTTTAGATCAAATAGTATCCACGTGTTAAAGAGGCCCAAACATGTTTAATGTCCAGACATAAATCCAATTAAGGATTTGATGTTCACAGAAGCTCTCTGCTCAACTAAGATTTGACTCAAGCTTCTTCGTAAAGAAGAATGAACAAAAAAATTATAGTCTCTTCTATGAGCACCAGTTTCATAGAAACATATTCCAACTGCAAAGAAAGACCTCCACAAACTCTTGACTCAAAGTAGCTTCATACAGATAAATGCTACACTTGAAATAATGTATGTTTTGTCTTCACTTGAATTTTCTAATACCCTTTGTTGGTTCGCTTCATTAAAGTCCAACAAAAACACTTACAAATCTGTAGCTGTAATGAGACAGGATGAGAAGAAAAACATTCAAGGGGTATTGACCTAAAGGGCCTCAAAGTAGTTTGTGCACTCACAAAAATAAACTCTTCATATCTACGTGACTCTACACACTGCTGCTTTTTGTCAGTTTGACGCCTCAATACAATGAGTCAAGATGTGACCTCTGTGCAAAATTAATTTTTGTACATTTTTTTGTTCTGTTTTTGCGCTCTACTAGTAGTCCAGTTTCAACGTGACGAGTCCTACACAGGTCCAGGCCCCTTTTTTCTTCTTCATCTGCGAGTTCATCGAGTGGAACAAGTGGAATGTTTTAATTAAACTGCACAAATCAAGTTCAAGGTGTGAAAGTGCCAAGACTGAAGTAATTCACCGCATTAAAAAAAAAAAATAAAAATGCAAACCAAGATTCTTAAAACCAGCACATTTCAACGGGCGAGGCAGATTGTGACAGCTACACGCCGAGGCCGCGCAGCGGGCAGAATAATAGACAGAAACCAAGCTGGAATCCTTGAGCACATTAACATTTAAAGTAGGTCAGAATCTCCCCATTGTTCGGCCCAATTTTCAAACATGAAATTACAATTGGTCGTGAGCAGGGCTTTGCGGTCATCCGCAGCATATGTAATCTGAGGAGAGGATTATGTGTTTTTAAACTGCGGCAAATGAAAACCAGAACCAAACGTAATATGATGAAAAGCTTATTTTATCAGTTTGATTCCTCTGAAAGGCAGAATTAAGGGGGGAAAAAAAGAGAGAAAAATACTTTTCTTTTAAAAAAGGCTGTAAACATTTTCAACAACACCCTTAGGCTGCCTCTGATTCTTGCTTTTTTTCTACCTAATTAAAGTCTGTCAAGATGTTTTGCTCTGTGGTGGACACGCAATCTGCTGTGTACATCTATTCATGGAAGAGTCAATAATAGACTATTTTTGTTGTTATGAGTCATGGCAGGTATTGAGTAAAATATTCAAAGGGATTGAATGTCTTCCCATTTTGGAATCTCAAACAACAGTGTATATTACTAATTATTATTGATAAGTGATTTAGTGATTTCTTAGGTTATCAAACTGTTTAGCTTTTTTTTTTTTTTTTTTTTTTAGGAAAAAACAATCAGGACAGCATGCAGAGGATTATTCACCCACTTTCAATGCCATTACAGCTGTGGGTCTTTTTGCTCATTCTTTCATAAATAGCTCAGGCCCAGGCAGATTGGGTGGAAAGCACCTTTGAACATCCATCCATCCATCCATTTTCTATACACCCTTCTTCCCTAAATGGGGTCAGGAGGGTTGCTGGTGCCTATCTCCAGCTGCGACCCGGGCGAGAGGCGGGGTTCACCCTGGACAGGTCGCCAGTCTGTCGCAGGGCAACACAGAGACATACAAGACAAACAACCACGCACACACACACTCACACCTAGGGAGAATTTAGAGGAAGGGAGGAAGTCGGAGAACCCGGAGAACCCACGCATGCACAGGGAGAACATACAAACTCCATGCAGGAAGATCCCCGGCCGGGAATCGAACCCAGGACCTTCTTGCTGCAAGGCAACAGCTCTACCAACTGCGCCACTGTGCAGCCCCACCTTTGAACATCCGTGTTTAAATCTTCCACAGTCCCAACTACAGCCCTTTTCCACTAGCACCTACACAGGGCATTGGAAGCATTTGAAATGTGGGAGGGACATATTGGCTAGGGCAGACCAGCCAACACCTGGCTTTCTGACCACATGAGACTTTTCATTGTCTCGCTTGCGCCAACTTAACTGGTTTGTCTTGGTTCTCATTTTAACTGCATTTTATGTAGAGTATTTTTGAAAAATATTAACTTCCGGCTCTGTAAGACTTCTTCTAGGCACACGTGACATTCAAAGAACTCTATCATGGCTTCATCAGTTGAACCATTAGCACAGTAAAACCAGAAAGTTCAACCACTTTTGTGACACAAGCTGTGTGAGACGTCGGTGGGACTGACATTTTGTCCGGTTTTTGGCAGCTTGTGCTAGTTGCTTTTTGTTCATGTTCTTAGCAAGCACTGCAGTGAGCTGCTGTAGAAAATCAGAAAAACCTGGAGTGGAGGTATCAATCAATTGTGATGCAATAGAAACAGAATTTTGTTGTAAATGTGAGGCGGTCCAAATTAATATGTTTCAAATGTTATTGGGACACATCCCCCTTCATACATAGTTATTGTAATGCCAATGGCACTTACTCTGTTCTATGCCGTGACAAGGGTTTTCCACTAGTAACTGCTTTGGGTTATCAGTCCTCTTCTTTTTTTCTTTTTTTTTTTCCCGCCAGGGGCTCTTTTGTGGGCTCTAGTGTCCCTTATGTGAAAGTAGGCTATCAGTCCTCTTTTTGAGAACCCACTTCAGTGGGGTTCCGAGATTCGGGCTCACTATGCGATGTCAAAATCGGTTAGTACTGGAGTCACTAGTTGTGTCACAAGAGCAGCTCCCTTACAAGATTCCCACCTGTCATTAAAAAAATAAAAAATAAATAAAAAAAAAAAACGTCTCCAGAGAGTTTCGTCTCACTGCCTTAGTGTAATTTGCTTTTTTTTTGAGTTTGACTTTTCAGACTCTGGGATTGTCCTGCTGTGATGAACTCACCCAATATAGCTGTTAATCATTGTAATGGAAAACCACCCAAATCATATAAAGTAGGATTGAAATGCATCAATCCACACTGGGAAGGTATAATATAAAATAAACTTTAGATTCTGTACTATAACCGGGTTATTTAGGTACAATTTATTTTAATCAAAACACATTACTGTTGAAAGGGGAACCTCCATTCCAGTCTAAGCTATTTTGTGTCTTCTGACAATTTTTCAGCCTAAACAGGTTCGAATCCCAGCCTTATGAACTTCGTCACATCTCTTCCCCCTCTCTCACAGTCCCCTTTCTACTGCGACAACTGTCAAATGAAGGCAACTGGAGCCGACAAAACCTTTAAAAAAGTAAAATAAATAAGGGTACTTCAAAAGCAATAACTACCAGTAACTAGGCAACTTTTTTCCTGACCTGATGTGGTCCGTGGTCTTCATGTTACTGTTTCTTCTCTAAGGTTTATACTCATTACATTACACACAGGTGGTCTGTATTTAACAATAAGGTGATCATTGGGGGAAATTTGTTAAACCTTATTTCAGGATTAAAAAGCAAAGGGGGTTGTAAAAATGTGCATGCAAAAAGTTTTTGTTTTTTTTGTTTTTTTCAGAAAACATTTTAAACCTTTTGATCCGCTTCAACTGTATATGTTCTCGTTAGTGTTAATCTGATACATAAAACCCCATTAAAAGGGTTTTAGGTCTAAAGTTTGTGGCTGAATCACAAAAACATTCCCACAAATTTAAGTGGAATAAATACTCTCAAGCTGCTGTACTGTATGTTACAGAACTGTTGCTTGTCAGTTACATAAGCTCACATTACGTTGCCACGTAATATTTACATGAAAAGTGAAGTGAAAGTGTAACTGCTGTTTAAAACGGGGGGAGAAAATCCGTAATTTAATTTCCACAGAGCCCACTGGCAGGCGAAATGATGACAAGGGTATTATTCAGGTCTACAGAGGTAATCACTGCATTTTCTTGAGCAAATGCCAAAGAAAAGAAAAGAAAAGAAAAGCATGGAAGGCTAAAAAAAGAAAAATCAAATACTGGCTAGATTAACAAACTTGAAACCATTGGTGCTATGAATATTCCCTGGTATCCCTGGAGGGCAAGGCTACACAAGGATCCATTTACTCTCGCTCCCCTCTTTCCCTCCTTCTCCAGTATGACTTCAAAGGCCGACTCCCCTTTGCAGAATCCAGAGTCAGGTGGGGTGGGTGCGGCGCACAAATAGCAGAATCACACATCTCACGCCCCTTTTAAGTGCTAATCACCATCACTTGCCGAATCGAGTGGAGGACGAATTAGAATATAACGAAGGTTTAGGTCATGGGAAGTGACGGGTGCCGCGCCCACCGCTAACCCTCCCCAACAAAACATCCGTGACATCTGCTTGCTCCGTGTTTTGCAATCACTTATGTTGCTATCGGCAAAAAGTTTGGCATATGGCTCTGAAAAAGGAAAACATTTCGTCCCATCAAGTTCCATCACAAACCGTGAAGGCAGCGGTAAACTGCTGACACCTCGACTAGTGAATCTTTGAAACATTCTGAGGTAAAAGTTGGGAGGCACCTTCCTCACACTAGTGAGAGGAAGGTGATGGGGGCATGGATAAGAAAAGGATTTCTTATACATTATGAGGAAGCGCCTCTCTTTTGGGATAAAAAGAAAAAAAAAAAGCAAAGCTTTAAACTGGCAGGCAAAAAGCCCTATCAGGGCCGAGGCACACATCTATCAGGAAAAGGCACTAAGGCAACTGGGGATAAAGCACAGAGGCATGAAGAGAGGCTATTTCCATGGGGAGTCCTTGGAGAGGCCAGACCCAAACTACTACTGAAGCCTAGCAATGAGAGGTCTCTCTCAGGGGGGGCTGCAAAGGATAAGAGGCCCTGGTGGAAGAACTCTCACGTCAGCACTTCAATCACGTCTAATCCCTGCTTAGTAAACCCACCGCTATGGCAAGGAGAGTGAGGGAAAGGAGGGGTGGTGAGGATGATGAGAGGGGAGGCCAGGAGAGAGACAGATGAACTGGAGCAAAGGAAGGATAAAGGAGAAAAAGATTAAGAGGAGGAGGGAGATGGAAGACAAAGGGAAAAATTGCCAATGGGGGCATCAAAGGTGAGCAAGAAGGGGAGGGATGCTTTGGAAACAGAATAATACCATCATGTGTGTGTTTTAAAAAAAAAAATAAATTAAAGCAGCCAAGTACCACATATACCAGTTCAAAACCTTGATCTGGATCAGAAGAAAACCATAGCAAACGCAAGTAATGGATATGGTTTCTTTTAGACTACATTGTTTCTCTTACTTATCTTTGGTTTTTAGCTTTTTTGCTACATTTAAAAGTTTCAGATCATGAAGCAAACTTTACTCCAGAGAATGATAACCTGAATAAAACCAAAAAACCTTGCACACCCAATTTTGATTCCCAGACCTATAGAATCAACATCTTAGGTGATTCTAACCTAAGATGTTGATTAGGTTAGGATGTTGGTTAGCTAACCTTCCTAAGCAAGCAATGAACCTTCCTAAAAGGAGGCCAGCCCACCAAAGTTCCTGCAAGAGTTCACAGATGACTCAAAAGGCATCCAAAGCACTACAGACCGTACTTAACTCAGTCAAAGTCAGAGTTGACTAAACAATAAGACAAAGACTTACACTTCGCAACAAACTCTTTCATGATCTCAAAAACATTTGGGACAATATTCTTTGACTGAGGAGGAAAAACTAAAACTTTTAAGAACAAGTGAGTCTTGTTACACCTTGTGTACAAATGACAGCTATTCTGAAAAATATTATACAGGCTGTCAAAACCGGTGGTATTGTCAGGGGCTTCTTTGTTTCCTGGAGGTCATCCAAATGTGCTTGCTCTCTGCTAGAGAGGGAACCGTGAGTTCTGCTCTCTACCAGAAAGTCATGAAGTAAAGTTTCTGGCTGTCAGTTTGTGACTCAAGTAACTTAAGCTCAAGTACACTTAGTTGATGCAACAAGATTCAACAAGCAAGTCTCTGGATGGATGGAAAAAAAAATAAAAATAAAGTCGCCACTGAAATTTAATCGAGGTCTTCTGGCATGTACATAAAAATGCCAGCCCATGCCTGAAAACTATTCAATGTGGCTCAAAGAAACCGAATTTGCAAAGACTGGGACCAATTTTAACTACAGTAGTGTAAAAAAAATTATTTAATTTTAATATAGGTTTCCAACCAAATTAAATGTTTTAACATATAGGAGGCTATATGCCTTTTTCACATTAGATTACATTGTTTTGGAGATCTACATTTTGGATTTAATCAGATTATGTCTGATTATATAAGAATTGATAGGATGGTTTGAAAGATTTAGGTCTAGCAAAAAAGCAACATGGTAGCACCGTATAATTGTAATCACAGAATCAAGATACTCTAAATTATTCTGATTTTGGAAATTTAACTAAAGTAAATAATGGGGAATAACCAACAGAAAGCACGTAAAAACTAATCCAGCGAACACTTTTCACATTTATACTTCTGTGATGCCCGCTTATTTACATGCCCATATGCATCTACATGCGCACAATTTTATTTTCTATTTTTTGTGCCCAAATTGAGTGGTCGGACAGGGGAAGGGGAGGAGAGAAAAAGAAGGATGGAGATGAAGCAGATGGACGAGGGGAGATCAGGGAAAGAGGATTACGGCACGTCAAACCATCATCGCACTCATAAAAATCAGTCCGCCCACATTGCCTGAGAGGGTTTGGAGCCAATGTGGAGCAGGGGATGATTTAAGGCTCTAAGTCCATCTCCCTGTCTCGCCCCACGTAGTAAACTGGTTTTGGAAGGAAGACGGTTTAAATTAAGTGTAGGGATTCAGAAAGAAAGGGCAACAGAGAATATGTTGGGTAAAATTGTGAAGTGTGATTGTGGAGAGGATTTTCATCCAAGAGGTCCCAGTTGGATAGAAATCCAGGCGGAATGAAGTTGCAAAAGTGCAAATATTTGTTTAAATCTGCACTTGATCTTTGATTTACACTGATCTGCGGTGCTTTGCAAACGTGGTTAATCCTCTTGAACTTTTCACAGTTTCTCGTGTTATATAGCCACAAACGTCAGCTTACCTCTAAGGAAAACGATAAATAGTAACCAAAGTCTTTACAAGTACATCTCTGTAGCATGTATTTTTATTCAATTTCCCATCTGCTAACACTTTGTAGAACCTTCTTTTGCTGCAAGTACAGCTGCAGGTCTTATGGGTTACGTTTTGTCCAGGTTTGCATGTCCAGGAACTGACATTTTTACTCTACGCAAAACTCGCTTTTAAATTCAGCAGCCCGATACAATGGACTACACATCTGCTGTAGATATGCATGCATTTATAAAAGGAATGTGAGCAATCCAGAGAGGAATAACAACAGCATGAGCTGACATTATAGACCTACGTGAGGGATTTCCTGGCAGCAAACATGGTGCTGAGGTTATATCTCACAGTTTTTACTGCCACAGGGAGCAGGTTTCTTCTACTTGCAGCCTTGCCAAAAAGCAAGCATATCTGACTCTCCCGGTCAATTATGTAAACATGCTTATCCCATCCCACTGTCCAACCTACCACCTTGCCTGTGAACGAATAAACAGCAGGCTGAGTGACAACAGGAGGCCTCAGGCGAGCCTTATTCTTATTTATTGATGTATTCCTAAGCTATTGGGTCACACACGACACTTTAGACACTCTGACAAGCTGAACAACATGTATGCTATATTGGACACAGAGTACATGTTTTCACATTATTACAGACAGGGTTTTAAGATTCCAGTATTACACCGCTCACGGTGGCATCATGTTGGAGAAGTTCTGTTAGGTCTGATTTGTTCTTTTTCGAGACTTATCGATGTCTGTGTCTAAAATGTTTTTGGTGTAAGCATTGCATGGCATTGTATGTTCAGACCGTTGTTCCCTCTGGCTTTAGATGCTGGGAGAATTTTTGCTCTTACTATTTTACTTCTGGATATTTGTTGCGATGAGTAACCATGCCGACAAGACAGTGTTTTTAAACCTGGTAGCAGCTGATTGAGGAAGCTATATCTCAAAAGTCTAAATAATAACTCAGCTCCGAACCCAAATTCCAGGGGAGTTGAAATGGAAGTCATCGTGGACGCAGAGCGGGACCAAAAAGAAGAGTGAAGAGGAAGAGGTTCAAACCATCACTTCCATCAATACTAACAGGCAAGGATGATGTATCCCGGACTTCAACATCTCTCTGCCCAGATTTTTCACCATATGGCTACACAGAAATTTAGAGAGGAGCAGCAAAAGCAAAGCATTAGAAGTGCTTACAAACAGCTGATGTAACTGTAATTATTATCTCTGCTGCTCAGAAATTGAGCCGTTAGCAATTCATGATATTCATGAGACTGTCAGTCAGAGACTTCTTTAGATTTGTTGCAAGTCATCCACAACAACTTTTGAAGATTTTTGGATGATGTAATCTACAGCAACATTTATTGACCTTTTGGGATTATTAAAATATTGAATTAAAATGGATCATGGTCTATTTTTACATTTACAACAGCCCGCATATTAATGGTTGATGATTTACGCCATCTGCAGTGAGCAGCAAAATGCCAACACCCCAAAATGGAACGGTTGGAGCATTCCAGCTCCATCTGTGTCTTCACATATAGATACATAGACAAGGGAGGAATACACATGTTGTGTGTGTACACAAATAAGAAAGTGATGCACATAAATCATCAAACCACAAACAGATCAGGACAGAATGAGGAGTGGGCATAAACTGGCACCAAACGTCAGTAATTAAAAAAATAAATAAATAAAAATCTGGTTTGATTTTTTCTCTTTTTTTGTAAAGGAAAAAAGAAAAACAACACCGCATCACTTTGTGTCCCTGGCAGGCATTCTCAGCAGAAACATTCTGCAGCCCATCCAAAACAGCAAGAAAAGCAGACGGATATTAATTAGCACTGAGTGAGACTGGGTAGAGCCATTTCACTGAAGCATGTGCCCATTTTTTGATGAGTTGTCTTCAGGGTCAGGACAAGCAAACACAAAAAAGAACACAACAAGACCTTTGTGCCGATGTAGCTGGTTTTTTTCTCCTCCCCCTTTCTTTGTACATGTTATTTTTAGTTCTTCATAATCATGACTCATTCAGCTGATCTGAGTTACCAATTAGACCCTGAGCAAAACAAGACATAAAGGATGCACATGATTCATTCATGTTCCAGTCTGGCTTTATCTCGTTTTGAGTAGCGATGGGGTGGAGGGATGCAGTGGCAGGTTGGATAGGTTAAAGGGATAGTTTCTTGTGTCTTGCTTAGAAAATGCAAGTTATCGGGGCGTGCTGTTGTGGCATAGGGGATAGTGCGACCCAGGCCTTGAGTCCTCGACGCGTTCCCCCATTCGATTCCCGGACCCGGCGATATTTGCCGCATGTCTTCTCCCCTCTTCTTCCCCCTTTCCTGTCAGCCTACTTTCAAATAAGGGACAGTAGAGCCCACAAAAGACCCCCTGGTGGGGAGAAGAATAAAAGAAAGAAAAAAAAAAAGAAATGCAAGTTATCGATTAATGACTTAATCTAAAATTGATTGACATTGTTGATCAAATAACTCTTTTCATAACATAAAGGAATATTTTTTTTTATAATATGCTGAATTAAAAAAAAACATCATGAAATGTTAACATTGTGTTGTGTCAGCTGTATAAAATACTAACAGAATAAACAGAAAATTTTTATTTTGTCACATTATTATGCTTATTTTTAAAATATAACACAACAGAAACCTAAGTCATTGTACAGAAAAATTAAGGGTAATAACTTAAGGAGCTTGTCAAGTGTTTATATTTCGAAACAGAACGGCATAAAGTGCAATTTGCCCCCCCACACTGTTTCTCTTTTGCATTCTGCTGTAGCCCCGCCGCCATCTTTATTCCTCTATCAACCAGCTGCACTTAATGATGATCAGTGGTGCCAAAGTACAACAATAAAGGAAAGTCTAAGCGGATGTATTTAGTTAATCGATTGGAACTCATTTTAATCTAATAAACCATTTATCAACAATTAATTATAAGCCAATTAATTGCTTGCAGCCCTAGTCTTGTTCTTTGACGCCATTATGTGAATTTGTTCCCTCTCCGAAAGGAAAATGTTCAAAAGAAAAATTGTAAAAGTGGTAGAAAGCCCAACTATGCACAGTTTTAAAAACAGACAAATATGAATGGAGGGTTGTGTCCATCTTCCACAGACATTTTGTCCACATAGTCCATCAGATACTTTCTATAGATGTACCCAAACAAAACAGACGGCCCATTATCACTGATAACCATTTCCACAAAGTAGCACAATATATCTCACCTGCATTAGACAAAAGAAATTCAAACAAAAATGGTGATTCAGATGGTGGAAATTTCCCAAACCACTCTCATGTACTGTAGTGCCTCTTTTGTATCTTTCTGAAAATGTACATTGTCACGACTTCCTCTGCTTTCCGAAGGTTTGCTGTTGTCTGAAATTTCCCCCCTGAATTTGGAAGTTAACTCAGAAATACCCCACATGGCAAACAACAATGCCAACTTAATAAAGGCACTGAAGCCTGATGACCAACCTATTGATGCGCAGAAATCGGGCTTCATATCCTTGGAATACAACACAGCTGCAAGACGGTTGCCTTCCCAGCAAGATAGTCAGTGGCCAAAGTCTGCATGTATGTGATCTCTCTGGGTACTCTGTGTTGTCACAGTCCGAAAAACATCCCAGTTACTTGCTGAAAGGCCTTTTAGTGTTAGTGTGTGGATATATGCCTGTTTGGCCTGTTTGTTTTTAGGCAACCTGCCAAGATTAGCTGATTGGGAGTCTGCCAGGATAATGTCCAAATGATATCATCAAGAAAAGTTCAGGAACATACATTCTTTGACAGCTTAACACGATACAAATTTTAAGTAAGATTGTTGAGTACTGAGAAATTGCAGCTGATCAGGTACAGTGACACAACCAGCAGCTTCTATGAACACAGTATTGCATTGTAGCAACAAAATTAGCCTTTTGGCTATAGTCGTTTAATATCTGCTAATATTAAGTTTCATTCAAGAAAATGATGAGTATAGGAGTTATTCGTGATGGCTAAAATAAACACAAATGAGACCAGCTGTCTTCACTTTTCTGCAAACTCATTCAGACTTGGCTCGTCTGCGACAAATAAAGGAAACTATTATTATTAATAACTTCACAGAGCTGCACTTTTCCTCACAGTTCTTTTAACTGTGCGCCAAGGGGGAACACATGAGACAAACCAGCACACACACATACAGTCGATTTAGAATAACAAATTAACTTAATGTGAGGAAACAATGGAAAACAAGAGGAAACCGGAGAACCTGGAAAAAGAAAAGAAATCCATGCACTCAGTAGGAGAGACTGTCTGCAAAAAAGGTGGCTAGACACTTGAACCAGGGTCCCTCTTGCTGTGAGGCGACAGCGCTAACAACCGCATCGCCTTGCCACCGGATGCGCGCGGCACATTTGACAAATGAACTTGTACTTCATCTTCAAAGAAAAGCTAGTTCTACACGAGGAAATGCTATATCCCCTCTCACATCCCGGACCATCACCGGCTCTCCATTATTTATGTTACCGTAGGCATTTAGAGTCCATTATGCAAAAGGGTCAAGGTGCTGAAAGATGCTTTATTTGAGTGACATAATAGCTCCAACGCTCCCAGGCAAAGAGGAACGGGAGAATTATGCTGCTTTCAGAAGAGCCATTTCTCATCCCTTTTTCTTTTTAGCTTTTCAGTTGGCCTGCTTTCCCGTGTCTATCTGTTTGTTTATAGCTTCTCTTTTTCCATTCTTTTTTTCTCCTTTCTACTCCCCTACACTAAAAGGAAGATGAATTCATTTTGTGCTTTAGTGTGTGGGAAAATTTCCAGCTACAAACGTTTTTACAGCCCTCCCTGGTCGTGGGAGCTAAGAGGAGCTCAGCCTTTTTAGCTGCGGGGGAGACTAGACGATGCATGTGGAAGCTCACTCCATGGTTGGAAAGATGGGAAAAAGATAAACGACTTTGTTCTTTATAGACTTCTGGTGGTGCAAAAACTCACTCTTTCATTCTTTTTTTTCTTTTTTTTTTTTTTACCCCCCGGAGTACAAGCATTGCGGATAAGGCTTTTGTTACATCATGCATCACATGACGGCAAAGATATGGATTTGTGGGGAAAGAGGCTTCTTATTCCTGAGTTGAAAGAAAAAAAAAATAAGAGGTTCATGAGAAAACTTAAACAGAAAGAGCTCATTCATATTCAAAATGACAAACAAACCCTGGTGGAAGGTGGGAGAGAGAGAAGGACACTTCTGAAGGGGGATGATTGGACAGGGACGATGGGCCACTGAGAGGCTATTCCCTCCCAAACCTTTAGCATCGCGACAAAGTCGATGTTCTTAAGTGAAGATCATTGAAAATGGAGACAGTTGAAGTTTACTGTATTGTGTAAGTGTGCAGATTGTCCCAAGAGCTGCTGATTTTGAAACAGGGATTGAGATGATGTAGCACTAAAGCTGAGGGTGACATTGATAGACGATTCAAAAACTTTCAAAAATAAAAAAGCGTCGGCACATTTTTACTCTGCATTTTCCACTTAAACTGAGTCAATGGCCAGTGAAAAATGGAAATCAAGTGTTTCATACCTCATTACCCACCCACCCAATTCCTACACAGCGCCCAGGTGTGACATTAAATCTCTCTGTTTTTTTCCCCTACACATGCTGTGATGTGCAGGTCACTAATTTGAAAACTGTTATCGCACATTATGCTGTTACTCTATGTGGATTTTAAATACCTACAAATGAGATTGGGCTGGTAGGAGATTCTCACAATCGCCCACAGTAGAAAGTCGTTTTTAATGGTGTTAAAGGATTTGCACAAACATTTAAAGAATAAAATTTACAATGTGATTAAAAAAATTTATCATAAAGGTAATTGAGTTTTAGTACAATTATTGGTCGTGTTTTTATGACTGTGAATATTTATAGTCAGATTTGTCTTTCTCATCAGGAACAGGAGGGAAAAAACACTTTCGTTCAGCCCTCTGATTATCACTGGGGAAAGGTTAGCAGTTAAAGATACAGCAATCAGTTCTGTAATTTTAATTGGATAAAATCTGATTGTTGATTGGGACGCCAAATAAAACAGATAATTCATTTTAAACTAAAATCAGATACTTTGAGGCAAAGACAGTAATACTACATATCCCGTTCCTTTTCTGCTGGGTTCAAAACTACCATCTCCAAACACTGGAATTGTTTTCTTTGCCACCTGCATTACAGTTCTTAGACGTAAAAACAAACCAGAATACAGTGTTCACATTCACATATTTGGAGACTTTTTAAAATTTTTATTTTTATTTTTCTGGTGGAATTTGACGACAATGAACTCCAGGAAAATTCAGCTATTCATGGATTTGTTAGTATTTAAAATATTTAAAGGAAAATTCCGTTTGGGAATCTGAACTATCTAAGAACAATGCTACTTGACATGTTATTGGTTGCCATTTGCAAAGCAGCCAATCAAGACACACCGTTCATTTTCCTTGCCACTGATTGGCTGTACATCCAAGAACAGTGATAAGGAAGACAATTGATGTCATCTTCAGCAGTAGTGCTAAAATGTTTTGTCATTTACGTAGTAATCCATTTTAATGCATCGTGTTTGAGCGACTTAAAAAAAAAAAACTAACAGTTATATTTATGGCATTTTCCATTTAATGGTGGCTGTGGTTCCTAAACCACAAGTGAGCTGTAGGTCAAAATTGGAATGAAATTGCAACATATTTAAATAAAATGGGGATACACTATAGAATATCAACCTGTGGTACTGATGTGTTGCATTATGCTCCGACCAGAGAGAAAAAAAACACTCACATCGGCACTTTCTCCTCATCTCATTAAAGAGGTACACCTAAAATTTTTATCTGCTTCTTCTTTAATCAATTTAAATACCATGAAGTCATAAAAGGGATCTGTGCTCACCCACAGTACGTCCAAATAACCTGAATTCTTTGTTGGAAGCACTAAATGCAAAAAACCCCGATGCACAACGGTCTACAAATTTGCATTTAACATTATAAAGATGTGGCATAAAATGCATTATAAAAACTGTTAAACTTGCATTTTTATAGCTTTCATTTAAAACGGCGTGTCAAGGAGATCATTAAGTTGAAAAATGGGGATTCCAACAGGCCACTTTTGAAATTAAGACATATATTAAGTCAATACATTCAGTCCGGGTAGACTTTCATCAAATCCTTTAGTTTTATTTGCTCCCATTGTCCCATTTATTCTCCATCGCCTTTCTTTTCCCTGCCTGCCCCCAATCTCATCACACAATCTTTACCCGTCAAAGATGATTTATGCAATCTGAGGGAGAAATAACGTTTCACCAAAGCTTTAATCAGTGTTTTGCCCGGTATGTGAGAGGAATAAGGAATTATAATATGGTGTGACAGCAGACCTACACAAAGGAAACCAACCATAAAGGCTCATCAGATTAAGTGTGCCAAATCCCTACTCTGGATTTATTATGATTTTTATCATTATTATTATTAGCATTACTACTACTACTACTACTAATAGTAGCAATATAACAGACCATGTATTGGTGCATACTGCCTGCATTTAAATGAGGAACCTGGAATTAGATGTTAGATTGGATCACACTCCATTAAGTTCTACAGGATGAGTGTGCAGGTGTCTACATGTGATACTGTGTAAACTGTAATTCCATGCTTTCACTGATTCTATCCGAATAGATGGTGTTTAGAAAGAGTGAGCGATGTGGACTTAAGGTTTTATTACAACATTTTGTGGTAATATTGTTATAATGACAAAAGTGACACTAAGAACTATTTATTGCTATTTTTTTAAGAAAATGTAATGGCTGACACATCAATCAAAGCCTCACAAACACAAACAGTGCTCTTGAAAAATGTTCCCATTTTTAATATGCTTCTTTAAGACACCAGCAACATAAAAAGTGGGATTCGCATCACTAAACTGTTAAGGTCTCATGTTAAGCAACTTATCACGATACATGATAAAAGATAAACGATACGAGAAACGATCATGTTTAGAGTCAGAAAAATTGTGGAACAAGCAGGTGAAAAGTCGGCAAACTCATGTCCTTTCTGTTGTTCTTTTCCTGCACCCTTAACCTAAAAACAGTTTCTCCACATGCAAAAAATTAAAAATAAAATAAAATAAAAAATAAAAAAAACAGACATTTCCGACATGCTGTCCACACCAGTAACCTGCAGAGGATAGAGATTCATTTATATTCATGTCTCTCACCGCGATGCTGGCATAAAATGTTCTAAAGTGAGCCGTGTTTGTTCTCCCACAAATTCAGCCTTTTGTACATTTTCCCTACGAGCACAACCTTGAGCGCACCTATAGCATATATGAGCGTGTAAATGGTGAACAAAGCCCTACAGGTGGCAAACTGTAAATTTTCTTTTTCAACTTTTAGCTGCCTTTCCCCCCCCCCCCCCTCCTGGTGTTAAACTTCAGTTTTGTTTTTCCATCAAACATCTTCTACACCTGATTGCTCTTCTAAATCTCGTCTTTTCTCCGTTTATTTCCTTCACTACATCTCCATCTCTCAAAGTGTAGAGGTTCAAAAGGCGCATTTGGAACTGAAAACGCAGCTGCACACTCATAAGATTTCTAAAAGTCAAGGCAACTCAGTCAGCCAATGGAAAAAGCAACTGAAAGGCAGACATGGGGGAAGTCTGAAGGTGAGAATGAAAGACTTTGTTAAATGCGGAGTTGTTTACAGTTTGATGGAGTTTTGTCTGAAAGTTCAGACGTTTAAAGACATTGCCTCCAGATAATATTAGAAAGGCAGACTCAAGACGAGGAGAAAAAAAGGATGGAAACACCTGTTATCACTGTGAAATTGAGCAAATCTTCATGCTAATAAGACATATTATACGTTTCAATGACTTCTAGAAAATAGGATCTTGATTGGTCGGAATCCATTACTATGTAATTGTGTGTAATGTGTTGATGTTTCTCATCTAGAGAATCGCTGGTATCAAGGGAATGCAGTGTAACTACAACACAGCTTATGACATTCCTTACAAAATGAAACCAAATTTAAAAAAATACCTCAAAGAAAATCTGTATATTTACACAAACGGATGTATCTCCAATTGACTTTTTTAACAAATTTAAACCTAAAAGCTTTTAAGATGAATACCACCTAAAATTCACTATTGTTTGGCAAATTCAGTATGCAAGGAATTGCTACTGAAATGGGACTTTTTCTACTGATTAGTTTTTTTTTTTGCTTTTTTTAAGATTAAATAAGCCAAGATTTTAATTTAGATTTTAATTAATCTGCAACCGTCACTTGCTCTGTCGGCATACTTTCTGCACAACCATAAGGGATTGTAGAGTCTAATCACCCCTCAAAAGCGCACTACAAAACAAAGTGTTGGAAAATATAGTAGCGATTATCCCTAAACACAATAACAACAAAGAAATTAAAGGTTTCTCAATAAGATATAATTTAAGACCTTTCTGCGTTACAACTGATATAAATTGCAAAATGTTCAATTCATCTGAATAAAAATATAACAGCTGTTTTCTCAATGTTTAGTTTTGATGATTAGTAGTAGCGTAGGTGCTTGGTACATGAAGCTTTATGCTGAAACAGGCAATACCTTTCAGATAACACCAGTTATGAAATCACATCTATTACGACATTTCATCAGCCAGGGGAGAACATAATAGCATATTGGGACTTTACAGCTTTGCAGCAGACTGGGACCCCCCTCCCAAAAAAAGGCTTCTGCAACATCAGCTTGTTACCACTTGATTTATTTCAGCATAAGCAAAAAATATGGGTGACAATGCGGCTCATCTGGTTATTACTTAATGTATTAACTTATCCACTCGAGGGCTTAGGTGCCAAGGAGGATAAATGTATACCAGTCGTGCATTTCCTGTTTCGCCAGTGCTTCAGCTCGGTAAAAATCAATTTAAACAAATAGCAGCATCTAGCTAGACATTTTTGAAAGTAGCCAGAGATTATTGCCTGGGGATATTTTTCAGCTGAGTCATTTTAACAGGAGCTTTTAGTAAACCCTCACCTTAAACGTCTCCCCCTCCACTCCCCTCAGGTGCATTGTGGCACAACAAATCTGACAACACGAGTGCCTACAGCCATGTTTTCTTTTTTGTTCTATCCGACAACCTTCCAAAGACATAGCAGAAAAAAATTTGTTGACCAGCAGGTCAAGCCCCCCCTTCCCACCCCCCAAGTAAACAAATGAGAGAAAAAGAATGAGGTGGGGATGCTGAAAGGAAAAGAAAATTAAGGAGGCTGAATGAAACACACCGTCAAAACACAAAAAGGGACATTGGCAAAAAACACAGGGGCGAAGCGTCAGTGGCACAAGAGTCGTGATCGCATCTGGAGGAAGCTAAACGAAACACCACTCCTAGTAATAAGAAAGAGCCGGTCACTTGAATCGCGGGAGATGTTCTTGGAGTGGCTTGCTTGGCCTTCCAGCCGTGTTCATTCAAGTTTTCTCCTCAAGAGTCAATAATATTCTCTCTGAAAAAGCAAAAATACACAAAGAAGCGCATTTTCCAATTAAGCTGACCTGGATCCAAATCCTCGACAGTCTGAAGTAAACTTCATCTGATGATTTTGTTTTATATTTTGTATATTTTGTAATAGTCTGGAATAGAGTAGAATCCCTTTTATGTTTTGACCGGTAAAGTAAATAGCCAGAGGTGTATTTCCCTTTCAATAATTGTACTTTGTAATAAAAACACAGCAAAATAATAAATCATAAATGATCTCTCCAGGATTGCACGTACAATACAGAGTTTTGATCAAATGCAATTTCGTTTTATGGCATAACACCTTTGTTTCCAAATTATCCCCATGTGTTTCATTGATTTGACAGGAGGTAGTGAAGACTTGACTGCAAGAGTAGCTGTAGAAAAGAGGGGGGGGAAAAAATACTGGCAATTTGTCGGTTCTATTTAAAACCTTCGAACTTGGATCCTTTAGAGTTTTCATCTAGTCTGACTTTTTTTCCTGAGGAATCCAACTCAGATGGAGATTAACATGACAAAGATCATACAGGGGCAGGATTTAGGTTTCAAGGGGTGTTAGCTCATGTGTTTGAGCAAAAGTATGACTCTAATGATGCAAACAGTAACAGAGATCTGGTGATCATCTTCAGGAGTTAGAAATCTGTTAGTATTTAAATCAAGTCATGACTTGTAAAGATAATATTCTGACATTATTTGATATAGGCGCTTTTATGAGATTTATTTGATTTATGTATAAATTAGGCTGTTGAGAGCCTTACTGCTAAATATTGTTTTACTGATTGCAGGTTTTTCAGTTGTCCTTTCTACAGAGTAGCTGCTGTATTGCACCTGCAAGTACTTTTGCATGTTTGTCTAAATTACGTGAATTTATTGCAAGATAACTTTTCCAATTTCTAAAATCACATAGTATCATTTATAACTAATGCGAAAAATTAACAGCCAGTCCAGGCAGAAAAATACCTGATCGGAGCATCCTTAATATCCAATATTTGAATCATATTTTCCAAGACATGTCAATGTCCAAAAAACTAATCTAAAATGTTGTTTTTTTTTGAGTAGCTGCTGTATTGCGCCTGCAAGTATTTTGCAGGCGCAATACAGCACAGTAATTACACAGTAATTCTGTGTTGCAAAGAATTACTGTGTTCTTTGCAACACAGTAATTTGCAGAAAGTCACAATCAGAATGTGGGTACGCTGTGTTTATAAAGAGATGGACATGGCATAGCTACATTACTTGGACAATATCTCCACACCATTACAGTTCCTAATAGCCTGAACCAATGATATGCGACCCTACCATGACCCTACCATGGGAATGCTGCAGATAAAAATCACAATTCATCTCATAATCTTAGGACATTTGAGCAAGAATTGCCTTACAATCGTCTAAATCCAGTCTGGCCATTCCCATTTTCATCCAGAAACATTCACACACACACACACACACACGCACACACACGCACACACACACACACACACACACACACACACACACACACACACACAACGTCTGCTCACCAGATATTTTCTACTTTTCCCTGCAAACTGCAGGACTGTTTTGTATTTCAATCAAACATTTCTGAATACCCAGACTATCTGGTACCAAGAACCGTAAAAGCGCTCAAAGTCTTTTACATCCCCTTTTTTCCCCCCGTTCCAATGCTTGGTTTGTACTTGAGCCAATCGTCTTCACCACGTCTAGATGTCTGGATGCTTTGAGTTGCTGCCACGTGATTGGTTGATTTGCATTTTGCGTTAACAAGCAGGCAGGGGACTCTTGTGACATGTTTGTGCTTGAGTATCAGTTGCTGCGCTTTATTGTGCGCTGCAACGCAACTTGGTCTTTATGCTTTAAATGCTTTGTTTGTAACCCTGGAGGTTCAGTTTTGGCAGTAGTTGTTGAGCAGAAGATACGGCTCGTACAATTAAAGACGGTCATTCTACTCCTTCCTAGTCTTCTTCACATACAGTTTTCATGCACTTTTGTTCTTGTTCTCATTGCCAATTTATCCAAAAAAAATCTTTGCAGTGTTCTACAATACATCTGAGGATTTTGTGCAGCCCTTTAAGTAAATATCACTGAAAAATTATTGTGGGGAAAAAAACAAAGAAAAAAAACAAAACATTTGTCCTACTAGTCTCTTTGCACCATTTCCTTATGTAGACTATCACTTCTTATGACGTATAAATCCAGTTTCTGGATTGTGTTTTACAGAGGGTGAACGGTATGTGCTGGGAGTCTGAATGATATTAAAAATTTGGGAAAAACCTGGGCAGTACGTTTCTCTGACCTCTCTCTCTTTTGTGTGCCGTTTGTGTGTTTTCCTCCTCTGTCTCACTCCACACCCTCCATCCCTCTGACCTGGATTACACAGCTTTTTTTCAGCTGCCTGAGCGAAAGAATACGCCCCACCATATTAGCATGCAGCATGGCCAAAAAAATAAATAAATAAATTTAATCCAGCTTTGGCTCCTTCTCTTTGAGACTCACTCTCATCTTTTCTGTTTCTCCCTCCATCTTATAATTAACGTCTCTCATGTTGTCTTTCTTGTCACTTTACATTTCCACTCTTTTTCTCTTTGTCCAAGCGGCCTTCGTCCAGCTGTTTGGTCCTCTTTATGCCAAGCCTCGTCTTCCCTTGCCTGTTCTGTAACCCAGTTTTGTTTCCCTCAGCCGTGCCGTATCTGTCCTCTCTGCTACTCGTCCTTTACTTCTCCCCCACCCCATTAGCTTTCCGTTCCTTTCTCTTCCCCTCACCGCTGTCCACACTTAGGCAGCCCAGCCACCAGAGTGATCAAGAGAGAGCGAGAGAGAGAGAAAGTGGCGTGCTTCATTTAATGACAATAATTAATTCTCCTCCTCCTGATCTTAATGAGCCAAATCAGTCACACACCAACGAAAAGACAGACATGAGAGGAAGTAAGGAAATGATGGAGAGAAGGAAATTCTAGATGGTTCATCTTCACATGAGGCATTAGTCAGCCTACAGCTTACCTGGTGAATATAGATCATCCTATAAATTATATTTAAGTCTACCTCTTAAACCAGGCTTTTGTTCTGTTGTCAAAATCTGGTACCGGCTGATTCCAGAATTGAACCTTCAATGCTGGGCTAGCTCTGTTGCACGAGTTCTGATCTGTTCTTTCCCAAAAGATTTCAGGTAATGTCCTGGGAGAGAGAGAAATCGTATTCCTGACTCCAAGGTCTTTTTAACCTTTTTATTGTTACAGCACAGTAAACGTCCCGTTACAATCTCATGGAAAAATCTTCAGGATGTCAAACACCAACAGTCCTCTTCAGATTACTTGCCAGACTGACTGCTACCCGAGGTCCTCCTACCTACAGACTCAAAGACTCTTTAAATACACTTTGATGACATGAATTGGTGTAAACTTAATTTCAGTGGTGGACAGGGGTCAACATGGGGACTCTAACAGCTCTGCAGCCTGATAAGCAACGGTCTAAAGTGAACCCTGTATTTTGACACCTCTCCATAAGAACCAGCATTAACCTTTTGAGCAGTTTCATCTGCAGTAGCTTATCTGTTGGAACACACCACAGAGGACAACCCGTATGTGCCAATAAGCCTTGACCCTGTTTCTGTTGCTCATTCACGACACTGTTCTTTTGTAGGACCACTTTTAATAGACTACAAACAATTGCCCATCGTTGCTCTTTCTTGCATATCAACTTTTAAGCACAATATATTCAACTGCTGCCAAATATGTCACACCTACAAGCAGGTGCCTTGGCTAAGAGATAATCAGTGTTATTTATGCCACCTGCCTTTTTAGTTTATTTTTCCTAACTAAGCATTACCCAAATCCACCAGTCAAACCAATTAGTCCCCAATGGTTACCAGGCCACCTGCTGGACCAGCAACACCAGTGAGTTTCACCTGTAAAAGGTCATAATGTTAAGCCTGATCCGAGCACGTTGGATAATCAAACTAGTTAGTGCTATCGTTTGAATCTTTAAAGAAAGGCACCACTTTCTCATTTAAGATTCTGCACTCGACCCACGTTACATGGACATTGTTTCTGCAAATAGCTGTAGATGAATAACTGACCATCTTCTCCGGTTGCTTGCAAGTGTAGCCACTTCAACGTGGCCCCTGCTATTATCATTTTTAATCCTTATAACAATAGCACCACAGAATATTGTGATAAAACTTTAACTTCATGTCGCCCATTCTTGCTCTCCACCATTCATTGACTATTACGTAACTGCTAACCAACTTGTAAACCATGAAATAAGGATTGTGTACAATCCCTGGAGTATTCCTGGAGTCACCGCTTAGTGACGGACTCAACTGTCCCCCCCCAAAAAAAATAAAATTCTACTAAGGATCCCACACAATTTTGTCCTGACCCTGCTTGCAATATTGTGTTCCTTTCCTGCTATAAGTAATGTGACTGATCAGTGACAGACAGTTACATGTGTTTGACCAACAGAGGATGACGCATCCGCCACTGGACATGACTAAGCACACATAAGCATCCGACCCATGCACCCTCACCACCGCCATGAAACACTGCGGAGCTCCAACGCAGCCGCTGTGACTCCTAACCTGAAGGCTCGCTTTGAAGCCAGGAGCTATAAATGACTCTTAAGGTCAACAGCGAGCTCATATAACCACGGGCAGCGTGGCCTCTCTGTCATCTAACACACACTGTTTCAAGCGTGGCCAATTTGAAGTACTAACAACCTTTTATGGGAATTGTTCAACTTCTCATCAGTGTTCAAGCCCAACTGGAGGTCAGGACTCCATTTCCCTAATAGCATCTTGTGGCTGAGATAACTGTAAAATCTATTTTACGGGCCTTCTCAGACTGGGATGTGTTTGACCAAAGCACTAAATGAAGCTCTTAAATTTTACAACACCTTCTATTTCGCTGCAAAGATAAGGGATTTTAATTCCATTTGGATGGATGTTTGTATAATCGGTGGAATCACATAAAAATTATGTACATAAAGTTAATTGGAGTGCTGGTAAAGAGTGTTGCTGTTAAGTTTTAGTTAATACTTAATGTCGTTGATGTAACATATATATTTGGTGAATTTCTATAATTTATAATGTAAAACTGACAGAGAGGCTTGCCTCACAGAAGTACAAAAATGACGACAGAAAAGGCAACAAAAGGAGTACCAGGGGAAAAACAACCGTGTTATTGAGACAGCTACATTTTTTTAATCAGAAATTCCTAGACGATGCCATAAACCTTGTTTGCCTTGATTTTTATTCAGGGAATATGGGCCTGCCCTTTCTAATATTAAGTAGAAATAAAAGAACACAGAAAAATCCTGCTTCCCATTTATATTTCATTATATCCCTTTTACTTACACCACTGCATTTGAGCTTATTGTTCTTTGAAGGTATATGTTTTGTTTTGGTTGAGATATATAAATTATTACATTACATTGATACGTAATCCTTGCAGGTAGTTCTGGGTCTGCTCCTCCCAGTTAGTTGCCATGGAAACATTCAAAGGGATTCTCCCAGCAGGGATCTTGTTCAGATGTCTTGTCCAACTGACCCTCTTTGATGTAGATAAGGGGCTGTTGAGCGTTTCCCCCAGACAACACAACTTCTCCACCTTTTGCCATCCTATGGGAAAAGCCCATTTCAGAATCTTGTGACTGGGATCTCACTCTTTCAGTCCTGGTCCACTTATCATGACTACTGGTGAGGACTGGAGTAATTCAAGGCCTTTGCCTTTTGCCTTAGCCTCTTCTTGACTATGACAGATTGGAACAGTCCCTTCATTGCTGCAGACAAAGTCCATTAATTATAATCGAAAGCACCATGCGCCAAGTCGTATTTAATGCTTTGTCAAGTTAGACAGTCAACATCTGTGAACTGTAAAAAAATAAAGAGTCTTTAAAAAAAAACTGAACTCTTGTCTTGAATATCATCATTGTATAGTTCTGGGTATGGTACGCTTCTATACTTGCAAAGCAAAGGGGAAAGAAACATTCATCATGATCAATTCATGATGAAATAGTTAATTTCAATAATTGGAATGAATTATCTATGCAAGGTCATGAATTCATGATGATTGATAATATAGCTTTGGTTCAGTTTTGTTAGCCACATCTAGACCTGATTATTATGACACCAACAAAATCAAGAAATCTTTTTAATAGAGCATGTCTAACAAGTATACTGAAGGAGGTGAAAAAGAAACACGTGCTCTGATCAAAAGAAATTTAAGAAGAGATGAAATTCACTATGTATTGCTCTGAAAGACGATGTTCCACTAATCCACAGCGAGAGCCATTGTTCACAAATGGAGAATGTACACCAGTGGTGAACCTACCCAGCAGTGTCCTGCCTACCAAAATTACTCCAAGAGTGATTTGATGAATAATCCAAGTGATCATAATAGAACCTAGAAAAGGAATTTTTTTTTTAAAAAGCATTTTGTATTTAGTCTAAATATTTTTATCTGGTATTTATAAGTTTGGTTATCCAGAAACATTTAAGTCAAAATAGCTACAAACACAAGAAATTTATAAGGGAACAAATGCTTCTTCACACCACTGTAACTTCCACTTTGGTATGATTTTATTTTTTATTTTTTTCAGCTCAATTACCAGCTCTGTCTCACAGCTCCACTTTTTTTGCCTCACTTAAATGAATAGACATAAAAATGTCAAGTAGCAAAACAAAAAGGCTTGTCATTGTGGATAATCGAGAAATGGCTGAATGATGTTTAACTGCAGTTTAATGAGGCTTCTTACAAAACTCCACTGATACAATGACTGACTGACAAGATTGGGGTAGTTTATATAAAGACTACTCCAAGCTGCAGCTTTGTTTCAAGGAGAGGACAAAACAGACGCATTCTTTGGTTTCCCTACGGCTGTGTCAGGAGAGGACAAAGTGAGACGGACACGTTCTGGGAGGGAACGAACGTTTCAAAAAAACAAAACAAAAAAAACGAAGGTTCAGCTGCAGCATTACATCATTACATGCATCGCCATGCCTCCTTTGCCTCCTCACTGACATTTTGGCCTGCACAGGCAAGGCACTCGGGGTCGGGGATGATGTCTCAACGCCACGGCTGACCCATTACGTCGCTCGAGAGGCAGTGATTATGTCGGCAAGCTAGCGACACAGGCCCAAACAATAGCAGGGGAGGGAGTCACCTTGATACAGCTGCCTGCCAGAGACGGTGCTCCAACGAGGACAAAATGACTCTATTACAAGCAGGCACACAGTGGAGAGCGAAGGGATACAGACATAGAAAAGGAGAGCTCAAAAACAAAATACAGATGTTGGGTTTAAAAACCTCTCGCCATTCATTGTGAAGTGCGTCAACGTTTAAGTAAGACGTTTAAAATTGAAAAGTCTGAGTATTGTTGGCTTTAAAAAGAACAAAAGGATTGCATGCTACAAAAAATTCTGTATTTCTATTTGTTTAATGTGCATGAATACAGGAGCGATTCCTCAACAAAGTGAAGGATGTGTCAAGGAGCTGTGCTAATTGGTATCAATACAAGATTTTGTCTAGCTCTAAACCTCTGACAGACGAGATCCAAATGATTTGTAAGCATTGTGAGAATGTGAGTACTGGGCTGGCTAAGCATTAGATTCTTCTCGTCTTCCTTTCAGCGCCATAATTTCATAGTTTTTAAAATGCATATCATATGTATGCCTGTCACTATAATATAAATTATAAAATTTCAATGGACAACAAATTGCCCCAGTAATTATTGCGAGAAATGATAATATTGTTTTGAGACTAGTTTCCAGTAATACATTGACAACAGCATAATAATGCAATTTTGATATCTCAAAGAATAATACTAGAACTGGAAGATATTTGAAATATTCTAAATAAAACAACCATAAACCATAAATAAAATAAACTATGGCATCTCTGTAAACAAAATGTTGCTACAAAAAATATCAGAATGTAAATTGAGCTCATTTTAGTTTATTGTGGGATTAATTGATTAGTTGTCTATTGGACAGGCTTAATCACTGACTGAACAGAGACTCTGCCAGGCATTTGTAGACAAAAGAAACCAACAAAATTTAGTTACTTACTAACTTAGTTAAATAGGCTAACGTTTCTCACTAGTATTTGTTGAAATGGATTTCTTCTTAAATACGAAGGTACTTCTTGTAACATACGGATTTCCACAAGATTCAATTAGCACTAGCAATCACTGTTTAGTCTTTTTCTGATATTTCTTATCTCATCTATGGAGACGACAGATTTTTTTGTAATTTTTAAACTGCACCAGCTAAATGGTCTCTTCACACTGTTTATCTCAGATAAATGACTGGCTTTTCAGAAGGTTTCTAGTTTTAAGCAGATCAAATCTTGGTAATGTCTACAACTCATATTTTTGTTCATTGTAAAGAAAATCTAGGAATTACATGTCACTCCTCATTAGGCTTTGGCTCACACATCAGATCCATTTATCATTCCAGTTTCTTTAACTTAAACATTTATAATATATGAGACATGGTCTCCCTTGTAGGTCTAGAGAACATTATTCATGGAATTGTGTTACTGCGTTTTGACTACTTTAATGCTTTTCTTACTGGTCTGGACAGATCATTACTTTCACATCTACAAGCTACTCAAAGCACGACCGCCAGACTTTTTACTAAATCTATTAAATACACTACTGTCACCTTGGTTTTATACTCTCTACACTGGCTCCCTTTGGATTTCAGAAGTCTGTTTAAACCGCTTGTTCTCTCCTACGGGTCTCTGAACGACAAGGCTTCTGACTGTTTGTGTGAATTTTTCACCAAACACTCTGCTGCTCACAACCTTAAATCCAAAGCTAAGAGTATACAGATTGTTCCTCATACAAAGCTAAAAACTAAGCAGGTCCAGGTCTACAACTCCCAAACTGTGGAACAGTTTGCCCCTGCACCTTGATTTTACCGACTCTGTGGACATTATTAAAAACTTCAAGGTTTCATTTTTGTGCTTTTTATGCTCATTTTTATACTATGTGTAACACACGTGCTTCATGCCGTCTTAGCATGATTGATTGTTTTCCTTGTTTAATCATTCAGAGTGTTTTTTGTATTTCTTTTTTTTGATTTCCCTATGGCACTTACCAGTATGAGAAATGTTGAATAAATAAAATGTGAAGGCTTAACGTAGACTTTGGAGCTCATAAACAAAGTGATATATAGACTAGTCAAAGTTTGTGCAATGTTCCAGTTTGCCTCATTCTTAAGAACATACTATTTTTGCATTGTATATTCATGAGTTGAATATATCAGGAGCTCAGGGTTTTAAAGTCTTTTCGTATTTTTGCTGAAAACAACATGCTAATCTTCACTGTACAAAAAGTACAGCAACATTTTCTCAAAGATGCTGCAGGACTAGACAGTTCTTGTCCTTTGGGGTTGACATGTTGCCCTTTAAGATATTACCCTGCTTTTATAGGAATGGATATGTCAACTATTTGAATGTGGTGTTTGCAAAATTGCATACAGCTGATCTACTAATCTGTTTTTATTTAATGTAAAAAAAGAAAAAAAGGTTTTCTTCAAATATGGATCCTTTTGTAATTAATCCAAGACTAAGACTCTCCAGAAATCATATGTCGGAATAAAAGTCTATGATTGTTTGTTGATCTATTGAGAAGCAGAACAGTAAGATAACTTACTGAGGAAGCTATGCATGAGCTAAAGTTAAATGTTATGAAGCCATCATATTTTTAATATGATCTTTTGTTCCAAAATAATCACTATTTTCACTTTGAGAATTTCTTTTCAGATCTTACAAACTCCAAAATATTAAGGACTTGTAACTTTTTTTTAGAACCCTCCATGTCTGACAAGATATTCCATGAAACAGGCCCATCTCCTTGGAATCATCCGCCGTTCTCGCCTCTTATCTCTGCCCACCTTCGGTTTCCACTCACCCTGAATTCCCTGCATTTCCGAATTGGAGGGCAGAAGCTCTTTTGCTTTTTTCACATGCCATTTACAGAAAAAAATTCCCTTCACAAGTAAAAATAACCACTTTAAAGCAAGATGTTGACAATGCTGCCATCAGCACATCAAGGCTGGAAGCCATGAATTGAAGTTGCAGGCCTTCTTTGGAGAGAGGACTACAGGGTATAAAGCAACCCCATTAAGCCGTGTGGGGCAGCAAGTGACTGAGGTCACACCTCACAGCTGGCTTCAGTATCAAGGATCTAAAAGTGATGAGAAGCCAACTTGCGCTATATTTTTTTCTTCCTAAATTATGTTTTTTCTTAAGTAAACCAATGACAGCTTGAGTGAAAATTGTGATTCCCCAAAAAGTGTCTGTCTCTACACGTTAGCACCACGTAGTGCATGAAACATCTTCCTTGGGGAAACAGATCTAAAAATGTATGATCATGTTAAGAAATTAAAGAATTCTGTTGCAATTTCGCCAAACCTCCACAAAAAAGTACTTTCCCTTCACAAACTTGAAGTATATTTTCTATCAGCTATTCGTATGACCGCATAAACTGTAAGAGATTCACAAAAGTTTGGAGGCAGGGAAAGATTAGAAGCACAAAGACCATAGATGGTTATGGTTAAGTACGTTTCTGTCAAGCCACATCTTTTCTGCACAATATCAACTTCAAAAATCTTGACAGTTCCACAGAAGAGGCAGTGGCGTAAAAGCATACTGTATGTGCCTGAAGGCAGCCTAGGCTTTTGCAGCACTTCCGTACAATTCTAACAACGTACGCATACGTCAATATGTGGACATTTATCACCCAGCAGTCTCGAGAATGTGAGCACCAGGACTTCATGTGAATTTATCAGAGCAAAAGATGGAAAAGGCTGCCAAACAGACTTTCCAGGGACAAATAGAAAATGACTGATCAGGCCAAATCTCATTGGGCGTGTCAATGAAGGTTAAGTCATGTTCTTCTACGTCCCTGTGAGTGAAAATAATTACCCTGCTACTGAGTGAAGCTGCTCATAAAGCAGAGGCCTTTGTCCTGTCTCGTATATCTTTTTTCTTCAAGTCTCCTCACATGTTTGGAACATGGATTAGACCTAGGGGCCGATTCCCATGGAAGAATGTTGATTTTGTATCTGGGAAGCCATTTCTGATGTTGTATGTTTTGGGGTTATTCTACTGAAGATGAAATTGCCTCGCTTGCTCAAAAAGTTGAGGATTCTGAATACTTTTAGTAACTCCCCGGCTTTTTGAACGTGAAAGAGGCTCACGTTCCTCACCTTACTGTTGAAAGGTTTGCTTTATCACCTTCATTGTTTGATTCACATCAGATCTACATGGATTACTTATTCCTAAAAGACTTTGTCTTCAGTTTTATCAGACCACAGCACATGGTTACTTTCAAGGTTCCAGTAGCACTTCAAACATGCCGTTTTCCATCCCAAGTATTTTGTGTTGCATGTAGTTTGTGTCCAATTATCTTGTGCCCCTAAGATAAAGGTTAATTTTGCATATTTTTTGTACTCTGTGTCATTCAGCACATTGTGCACATTCATTGTCTGCAGCTTTTTATAATATAGGCTGACTCTTTTTTTGGTTGATGAACTTACTAAAATCAACAGACATCTGCTTAATTAAAATTACATATTTTCTTGTCTTTCCCATTTTTAAGAGGGACTGGTAAGGAGATCTGTGCCACATATTTATACCTCAGAGAAATAAGAAGTCATGAATTAATAACTAAAAATTAAAAGGCACTCTGTTCACCTTAAAAAGTAAAACCAGTTACAGTTTCAATACTTTCAACACCTTATCATCTGACCCATCAATTCGCCAAAAGCTCACCAATAGGGTCCCATTATGATCAGAATGTGCAACCAATCACGCAAGAAAAAATAACTACCCATATAACATCAGAACACAGGTTAATATTACAATCAATGCAAAGAGAAAGAGACTTATTTTGCATATTATATTAATAATATGCAACTTCAAAAAGCCTCTAAACTAAAAAAAAGAGACCCATTTGTTTAGATGATGCTTTAGATGAGCAAATTCACAACACACTTCTTCTCATGTGGGCAGATTAGATTAGTAGAATAAATATTCTGGAGACCTGTCCCTCCGTAGAAAGTTCCAGAGCTCAATAAGCTGTTTTCCTGTTAATTATTAATCAGCGATGGACAGTGAGTCAGCGGTCAGCACCACAGATAGGCTAAGCTTTCTACTACTCGGTTTCTTCTTACTACCATCACTCAAACTTGGAAACAAACAGATAGGCTAATGCTAAACAAAGGCATGCAATCCTACATACATAGTCGTCGGGAGTCTTTTGGATTAGTCGTGCAAACACTCATTCCTTTCTCTCCTGAATTAGGCGTTTCTTGGATTTAAACATTGCTTGGCTGTCTTTGGGCCAAATGTGTTGCATTTTAAAGAAACCCTCTGCAGATTCTCCTGTATGCTCGATCTGTCCCTGCAGGACTAGATAATGAGCCTAATAAAGATGGAGCAGGAAGGAGGAGAGGAGGAAGAAGAGGGGAAACAATCAGACGTAGCTCTGGCGAGCCTTTGGCAATGACAGAACGGAGAAATTATGCATGAAGGCTGTGACATTGACTGTGGCATCACCTCCTCTGGTGAGCCGCTGAGAAAAAAAAAAAAAAAAAGCCAACAGACTCCATAAATTCAGCGGAGCGCGCTCAGTCACGCGTACGGAGCGAGCAGACATCTCTCTGTCAAAAGCGTTCAAGGACTAAGATGATCACAGTTTGACATGTTAACACGTCTCCGCGCGCACATGTATGTCGGCGGGCTGGTGCAAACATTTCACAGGTCAGCAGAGGGTCGGAGCTTCTTCTTCAAATCTCTCACCCGGTGGATCTGTTAGGCACTGTGAGAGGAAAGCTTTCCCATCATGACTCCATCACCTAAGTTTAGCTTCTAATCTCTCTCTCTCTGAACACACAAACACGCTCAAGCTTGCCCTTTCACAAAGTGCATGCCCGGGGCTCCACAATCGCTCTTCGCTGCCCCGCTTGCCTGCCTGCATGGTGATGCTTGACGGAAATATTGATCACACACAATAAGGAACCTGCAGTGTCGCACTTTGAATAATTTGTTTCTAAACTTTCGCTCGTACAATGTCGCTGCAGTAGTAGACGCACAACATGCGACAATTCAGGAGCGCTACAAGTAAGCAACGTCAAAAAACACCACCACCTGAACACATCCCTTGAGCTGTTTGGTAGTTTGCCACAAACACTAGACAAACTAAAAAGCAGTTCCCAAATATAAAATGAAAGGAAAAGGATACATTGTAGGTCTGGACAGTAAATCAATATATTTCGCAATAAAGATGTGATCAATATCGACAGATAAAATTTTCAATAGTTTCACTGACTTGCAATCCAGAACTATATGGCATTCTGGGGGATGTAGGCAGAGGAAAGACTTTAGCTGCTCAACCCCTAAAGGTCAGCTAAGCTAGGCTGACAGCATAAACTCACTCACTCACTCTTTGGTTACCTAGCAACAACCTGTTGAGTAACTTGGCAGCAGCAGTTTCAGGTTGCATCACTGTCTCTCGTAACTGCTTAAAAATAAAAAGTAAAAATAACCATGCTAACATATCTGTTAGATATGGCTGAAAGAAATTATAACTGAGAACAAGGCTTGAAAATTGCTGCTCAAAGCTCTCTCCTTTCAGGCTTACAGAGTCTTTTCCAGTAATCAGCAGGCAACATCCAGGGTCAACTAGGGGGCCAGTAAAGAGAGCCACACATTCACAATACATCTCCAATTAACCTAGAATGCCTCTTTGAAGAGGGCATCTAACCCACACATGCACAATCACAACACACAAACTCCCAACCCAGCTCCAGACGTTTTGAATAAAGTGTCTATAACTTGCTGAAGGAAGATGTACTTCAAGTCATGTCAGCTTGATGATCACCCTAAATTGAACAGTAAGTGACTGAGGTTAAGTACGGACTCTACAATACCAGTGAAATATTGCAATTTCAAAGGGCAGTTTGAATCCAAAAGTTCGTAGGTAGCATCTTTAAAGTGTCATTCTTTCATGATCTACACATCTTTAATGTATACTGCCAGTTGTATAGACTTTAAACTGCCCTAAAAGCCATATTTAGTGACTGAGGTGCTAAGTATCTTGTGGAGAAGTGGGAACATTATGTAATTGTAAGGAAAGGAAACAGTCACAGTGTTAGCTAATCATAAGAAGTATGTTCACTGTAAGTTTTATCAATGGTATAATCATACGGGATCATCCAAACATTGTGCGACATGTTATTTTCCAATAATAAAAACAGCAACAGGGAATTATGTTATGGAAATTATGAGCGAATCTACATAAGACACAAATAATAATAAATTTTAAAAAAGCAGATAAATCCAGATTGCGCTTTTCTCTAGAAAAAAGAATTATCAAAATAACCACCAATAAAGAAAAACAGGAACAGTCATCAGAAGTGGATGTGCACTCGTAAATTGTAGTATAGCTCAGCATATTTCCATGCAACTGATCAGCCAATTACCGAACTAATCATCACCTCTTGCAGATCTGTCGCACTGCGCGAGCGGGAAGCGGCTGACATTAATAGCGTGTGCTAATCTGAGCAACACACACAAACCCACATGCACGGGCCTCGCTTAAAGGGAAAAAGATGATCAAACGGGATCAAATGCCTCCGCGCCTCCCTCTCAGGACCCCCGTGAGGAGCCGAAGCAGTGGAGGTTAATGGGTGTGCAGAAGCACTTTGAGATTCACCTACGAGAACATGCAAGCTGAATCTATTCATTCATTCATTCATTCATTTTCTGTACACCCTTCTTCCCTAAATGGGGTTGGGAGGGTTGCTGGTTTCTATCTCCAGCTGCGTCCCGGGCGAGAGGCGGGGTTCACCCTGGACAGGTCGCCAGTCTGTCGCAGGGCAACACAAAGACATACAAGACAAACAACACACTCACACACACTCACACCTAGGGAGAATTTAGAGAAACGGATTAACCTGACAGTCATGTTTTTGGACTGTGGGAGGAAGCCGGAGAACCTGGAGAGAACCCACCATGCAGAAAGATCCCCGGCCGGGAATCGAACCCAGGACCTTCTTGCTGCAAGGCAACAGCTCTACCAACTGCGCCACTGTGCAGCCTAGCTGAATCTATATTCTACTAAGATACAGATGTTCTTAGTAGAATGAAAAACAATTAGTGAAATGATGTTATGTTTACTTGGAGCTTGGGGGTGGGTCAGAGTAAGCACTACGGTGGAACTGAACACAAATGTGATCTGATGGAAGGGAACGGGAAGAACCATAAAGCAGAGGAACTTTGTGGAGCATAGTCTTGCATAGTCTTCTATGCATATTACATAGAAGACGGAGGCAGGAAAGAAGGAGCCGAAAGAGGCGGATGGGGGAGGGTGACAATGCAAAGGTAGCTGATGAGTGTGTGATAAGCTAATAATAGGAATCACAGGGGTGGCTGTGTGACTCATGACTGAAGGAGATTTGGTGACAGGAGAATGAGCAGGAGATAGGGGGTAATGGGACAAAAGGGAGGACAGAGAAGACAAAACAAAGGTGAACGGAAGTGAAAGGAAGTGGAGAAAAAAACAAAAAAAACTCATACAAGACAAAAGGAGCTGAACTATGGAAAATGGAGGGGAAAAAAAAGAAAGAAAGCAAAACAAACAGAACTGAACAGAACACTGGTACATTAGTTGTGACAGCACCAGGGATGAAGCTCACTCTGCAGACAGTAAGGTCCTGTTCTTTTTTTCTGGGTGTATGCTTTGCCTTAGCAACGAAGGTCTAGAATCGGCAGCTTTCCAATGACATAGTTTGAAAAAAAATAAAAATAAACCTCTTAAAGATGGACCTAAGCACAAAGACGGGTCTCAGTTTTATTGATATTTGGTTTAAACCGCAAAGCTACCAACCGTCCATCCATTCATCCATATCCAGTGGTAATTGGATGAGAGGTGAGAGCAACCTGGACAGGTCACCAGTAGATACAGACTGGTGAAGCTAAAATTTTGGACTAAAAAATGTTACTGTTTGCCGCTAAATCTTAAGGAATTGTTTCTTTTTCACTATGTTGTCAGGGGTTTGTGACCCTGAGAAAAGCAACACAATACCTCTTGGAAAAAAATTGTTCCATTTCCAAGTTTGAAATATTGGAAAATGTTAACCCAAAATCATATTTACCAGTGTTAGAAAACTGTAATGCGTATTTATTTCATATGCAAATGTAGAGGCAATGAATCAATAATATTTATATTGCAATAGGTGTATAGATAAAACGTCTTAAAGAATATTCAATTTACAGCATATTCACTGAACTCTGATCCAAAACCGCACAGCATTCTGGGGGATGTAGGCAGAAGAAAGGCTTTAACCACTCAACCTCTCACGACCAGTTAAGCAAGGTCGATGGCATCAACTAACTCATTCACTCTTTGGTTACCTAGCAACCACCAGGTTGCTAGGTAACAAAGAGCAGTTTCAGGTTTTGCCACCCTGCCTTACAAAAAAGTGAATAAAACAGGAAAGGTCACGCCACCAGTCAAAACAATAATTATCTATAGACTGATGTGAGACCCTTATTTTATTAAATGTTTTTCAGGCATATGTGTCGATCAAAAAAAAAAAAAATGGACCAGATTTTCTAGTCCACTGAATGAAAAGATCCAGTCACATGTGGGCTGACAGCAAGGACATTGCTGAAATTGGATTCTTGCTGAACTGCAGCAACGACAGAAAGACAGAGTGCAAAGACGGAAAGCAAACACTGTCGTTCGCCCGCTTGAAACGTGCTTAGCAAGATGTGCACAAGTGGTTCGAAACAGGAAAGCTGTTTAACTTGAAAATTTGATAAAGAGATTTAGTGACCACTCAACAAAAACAGGTTAGGGCTAATCAAATAGCCATGAAGCAAAGATCTGATGTGCCTGGTGACATTTTAAAATAAAATGAAGTCCTAACTTTGCTACTTTTACAAGCAAGAGCACTCAGACTTTAAACTTCTGCCAAGGCTTGGGGAAAAATAAATAAATAAATAAAAAAGTTTAAATAAAGATGACGATCACGATCAATATCAGAAAGTACTTCCTTGGAACACAAGCTATGACATAAATGCTCTCAAATAAACTGAGGTTCGGCTGATGTGAAAGCATTGTTTGGTTGTGCGTTACAGATTAGGCCAGTAAACAACTAAAAGGTGAAGGTAGACGAAACATACTGAGCTCGTGTGCATAAAACAGTATTTTGTTTCCACCTAAGGCCACCCAACGCAAAATGGCGGTTCGGTTAGGCCGAGCAACGACGCACACAGTGAGTTCGGCACTGGGAGCTGATCAACGCTTGATTATCTCCCTTCAACGCAGCACACTCCAAGCAGAACTGAATCAGATGACTTCATTAGCATATAATCTGCATAATGGCTGAGGCAGAACAAGGGCATTTGCCTCCTATGTGGCCTCCACAATGTCTCAGTCTCGAAGGGGATAGGGATTGTTTGCTATGACCTAATGTGGTTGGCTTCTGTTTAATCCCATGGCTATTTCAGACATCAAAGTTGGCCAGTTAATTGAGAGCAAAACAAATGATGAACATAAATCAAATTCAATTTTCCCTCTGGAGCGAACCGGGGAAGCTTTAACCACAGGTGTATCATTTTTTTTGTGTTCTACGTTGAAAATTAACCACAGGGGTAATTCATTTTGCTACACAATTAACACTGGCTGGATTTTAGCTTTATAAATATACCTGAACGCAATTATCCCTCAACAAAAAAACAACAAAAAACACCTAACTATTTAAAATTTTCTCATTGCATAATCGCAAAACGATAACCAGAGCCAATTTAATGTCCTATGCTAAAAGTCTCCCAAGGATAGAATGTCGGGCAGCATAATAGCTCTTAGAATATTTATTCCATTTATGAGCTAAGCAAAGAAAGTCTGCCCTTGTTCAATATTACAAGTATGAGTCTTTTTCCCCACCACCTTTTTATTATTTCATGCGCTGCCTTTCCTTCCCTACGTTCAATAAAAGAGGGACCGACAGCAGGTTTCCGCACGATTCTCTAGAGGACCGCTGCTATTCATTCATAAGTTTAATATTGTAAGGAGTCAAGAAAAAATAATTGTTTTATATTCAAACTATGGTCAATGCATCATTCTGTGTAAGTAAGTCACTTCGTATGGCGTTGGATACATTTCGGTATATGTGACGAGACAATAATGAGTGTGAAAAATAAACTTTCAAACCATGTGAAAAAAAGAAAAAAAAACTATTTTTAAAAAGCATGAGCTCTAAAGTTTGGATAAATACATATTAATGATACAGACATGTTCCCACTTGATCAACTCCTGACAGTCAATTAATTTTTACAAATGGGTTTTTCATGTAACCAACAGATTTCAAACTATTTTCAGAGAAAATGCAACCTATTTGTATCCGAACTCTTCCCATCTATCAAGATCTGACAACTTTACAAGCAAGCTGCACATGACAGCTACAAAACGCTACTTGATAAATAAAATAAATACAGTTTTTAATTGGCGCCTCAGCAGCAGCTTGTTCCATCGCTTCATGAAAACATTAAACCAGCGGTTTTTGTTGTTGCTCGTTTTGCAAGCAAGTAAAAAGGATTCAATTCAGTTCTAAAATACTTTATTTATCCAAAAGGGAAAAGAAAAGTTGTAGCTCATCATCAACGTACCTCTAAAGAAATGTTGTACATGGTGATGCTGTTCCCGGTTGTAAAAACAGCAACAGCTACCGTAGCACGTTATAACAACAGTCCAAAGGTAAGTATGAACAGAAATCCTACCAGTTGCACAGCATCCAAAAGACAGAAGGTCAAAAATGTCAGAGAAAGCAGTGTTCCAACCAAAATGGAACTCAAAAGCACTAAAATAAAAAATAAGAACTAACCCAGCAGAGTCACTCCAACATGAGGCCAAACTTTTAAACTCAGGAATTAATAGTAAGACAAGAATGTCCTTGATTCAAACTCAGGCTACTCTGATTTAGTAAGTTCACTTACAGAGATAGAAAAGGCATCCATGTCCAGTATTTTAAAGGAAAAGCTATTATGCAGCACTGGGACACAATCACTGTTATGAAAGCTTTCAAACCCAAAGATTTGTCACATATCTTTTGATTTACAGTTGTCCCAACTGATTCATTTAAGCCTTGCAGGTCAAACAGGCCAAGGTTTCATTAATGGATAAGCTTAGTCTTAGACGCAAACCAGAAAACTTAAGGAATTCTCCTAAAATCAATGAAGAAGTTGGTTTACAGTGCAACACACAAACTAAACCCTGTTGTAAAAGTTGTGGAGCAATATTGCATTATGGCTACAACTGAATACTATTTCTAAAAAAAAAAAATAAATAAATAAATAAAACTTTGCATTATATCCTTTTCCCACTGCAGCATTCTAGCAATAACGTTTTCCTGAACTCCGGTTATTAAAACCCAACATGGCAGCAAATAAAAATAAAAATCCCAACAGTAACAGAGTCCATTAATTACAAAAGGAGACGACTGAGAATAAGTAAATGGAAAGTAGGTGGTGTTCTCCAGCACTGGCCGCTGCATTTCTAACCATTCGGCTGCCATGTGTGTTTACTTTCTCCCTGGTGTGAACATCCATGCATGGCTGCAGACATCACATCTACACATGTCACCCCCTTTCGCACAAACGGACTCACTCCCACATATTCCTAAGCCTTCCTGCGCTTATTTGTACTCTCACAATACAGGCCTTGGAGCCACATCTTAACCTACTTCTGCTCAGAAAATCCCACTCAAGGTCTAAGGCACTTCAAAGACAAAGCAGCATTCCTGAAATTCTTGACAAAATGCATGTCATTGTTACTTTTTTTTTTTATCTACCCCACACCCCCCTTGAGTAAGGATGATATCAAAAGAATTTACATTTATTTATATTTTCAACACTGTCAGGATGTGTATGTCTAGACATGTCATGCTGTAAGCAAGTCTTACAGTATATGTGTATTTTATGGTTACTCAACCAGCAGAAGTATTCTCTATCCAGTGAGCTAGATTATTTACCAGTAACAATAATCTTTTAGTGAGGTCATGTAAGTAAGCACAGGCAAATATGTTGGCAACATATTAGCATGTTCTCTTCTCTCCCTCTCTCTCCCCCTGCCTGGGTTGCGTAACCACTGACGCACTCATGATCCGTGAAAAAGAGGGAATCAGTTTTGCTCGGTTGATCTCAGAGGTCAGCAGCTCTGAGTGAGATTGGAGGAGAAGAGTATAGATTATAGCAGGCCACGTAAAATGCAAAAAAAAAGAAAAAAGAAAGTGTTATGTTGTCAATAAGCAGACTTTACTGAGGGTAAGAATGTGCATTGACATTTTCTGAATCCCCAACCTTAACGTTCCCACATACTTCGTCCGAAGCCCAACAGTTGACATGTGATCACGTAGTTTCTGCTTCAGTATTCGTAAAGCCCATACCTGCCAGGTGTCTCACTTCCTCTCCGCGTTTTTAATGAAACAATTTGAAGTTAGAAACTCCTTTGGGGTAGAGACTGGTTATCTCCTGATATCTCTACATTTCTTGAAGTTAATTAACCATTTTATATAAATTCTGACGTAAAATATCTGCTCCAGCGAACTCAATTTCTAAACATCCATACTTTAAATCAAGTTTGTTGTTGCCTCCATTTTTCTTTGGAGTATCAAGGTCTGCAAGCGTAAATCATGAATACAGAAAAGTCTCAATATCATACTGTCTGAAATCCTTTTGGAACAATCAGTCACACCATTAGCGTTCTTACTTTTTTAGAAACTTTGAAATACATCTTAAGAACTGTAGCTTGGTCTTAGAACGATTACTAAGAGAGGGCAAAGCTAAATTCAATATCAGGTTTAGTATTTAGAGAGTTATAACCTTCTATCAATCTAAACATGTTCTGCATACTGTGGTTGTAATATCTACTTGAGTTACTGTTGCCTCTCTACCATCTCAGACCAGTCTACCTATTTTTACACAAACAATGACTTTACGTCCCCACAGCTATTTTTCACTAGCAAGGTTATTCATGGAGAACTCCAGAAAGTTTTCTGTAATAGTTAGATCTGCTAGAGCCAATAACCACTGAAACATTTAAAGTCACTGAAATCCCCTTTGTTCAACAAACTGCCAGGGTATGTGGCCAACTTTACCAACTTAAAGTCTGAACTTTGCATGTTAGATGTATTTATAACAACTTGTCTTTTGTCTTATTTTATTTGTAAAAAAAAAAATGAGCTAAATCAATGCCAAGACAGCAGGGATATCTTTTTTGAAAATGCTCTCTTCTCATCAATACCTGACTACCAGTGTTACTCTAGACATATGCAATTCATTGCAAGATTTTCAAAGTATTTGCTAACAGTAGCAAATCCATAGTCTCGCACAAACATAAGTAGAGGTCTACCAATATCTGAAGACATCTCTCCAACCGTATTCTCTCTTTACCCCCCACTCCACGAATTTTCACCGTCTGACTCCACGTTTCCCTGATAAACACAAATTCAAGCGTCACAAAACAAAAAGACAAATAATTCTCAGTTAGTCACTTCGGTCGATAAAGTGCTCATTGGCAACATGGGACTGTTTTGAAAACGGCAGACATCAGTGTTTTATGTGTAAACTCACCCTCTCGCTGCATTTTGGCACGCATCAACATTTTGTTATATTTCACTGGTGAATTATTTGGATTTGATACACATCAACACTCCAAACACCTCCAATTTTGGCATTTGATCTATTGGCTCTTCAACAGCAATGTGCAGAGAGTAAAACTACAAAATTTAAAGCATTTTTTTAAACGCCAGAATAAATATTTTATGTTCTTTGCAAACTTTTTCTAGTTACTTTAATTTTGTCAGTTTTTCATGTTAGTTTTAGGGCTGCTGAGAAAAGAATATTTTAGTAATAGAGAATATTTATGCGATTAGCCGAGGAATAGGGTCTCTCTCTCTCTCTCTCCCTCTCTCTCTCATTCCTACCTTTTGCTCCAAACTCGTGACGAAGCGATTCCGACGCCACAAAACCTGTCAGTCCAACCATTGCAAAATTCAACAATCCTTATTTCTCCCCCAAACCCTCACAAAGTGCAGCACTTGCTTCACCACCATGCTGCTAGCACTTCACAACAACTTATAGGTGGAAGCAAGGCCGGATGAACACAAATAATCATCTGGCCGGAACATGGTGCGCTACATAATAAACCATTATTTAACAAAGCTTTGAGTCAGATCAATTTTCCTCGAGGAATTTTAATAATCGAGATACTCAAATTATTCGAGGAATCGTTTCAGCTCTAGTTAGTTTTGTTGAGAACACAACTCAGTTTTCCTCACAGATTCTTACACCGTTCAGCAGGTCTTCCAGAGTTATCTTGGGCTTTTCCTTTCCTACAATGTAGCCTAACACCATCAGTGCATGAACGGGTGAATGACTGATCGGAGTCCTTGGACTTGATAAAGCCCTATACAAGTACAGGCCATTTATTTTTGGCCTGTCAGTTTAGGTGGACTGTCATTTTTTGCAACCCTTTCCATTGTCAGATGATTGATTGAACAGTGCTTCATAAGATGGTCTAAGCTTGGGAGATTGTTTTATAATATAACCTTGCTTGAAACGCATCCACATCTTTATTTGGTAACCTTTTTCCTGTGAACAGCAGGATTCATGCTGAAATTAAATTATATACATATAGACTACTTTTTATTTAGGGGTATTAGAGTAAAGGTACACCATACTTCTCAGATTTTCGTTTGTGCAACTGTCAAAAAAACAAATCCCTTATGTTCCACTTCACATTTATGCAGTACTTTTTGTTGGTCTGTCTCAACTTTGGACTTATTTAGGACTGTCTAAAAATCTAAATCTATATGTGGTTGCAAGATGACAAGGAGCGAGAAAACTTCAACTGTGACCAAAGCTCTGAACAACAAATCTGTATAAACAGCGCTGAAACAGTTTAACAACCAAGATCCCAAGATCAGTAAGCTGTCAGAGAGTCTCTGACAAAGTTCTATCCAAGTCTATCAAACCAACCAAAAGCTGTGAGCAGTGTGGACCAAGCTGTTCACAAATCCCCTTGAAGCATGCCAGTATCTCTGGACAGGCAGTGATCATTCCTTTCTTGAGCCTGACTGTGATGTGAGCCTCATGATGTCCACAGAGCTTTGAACTGGAGAGAGAAGAAAGAGGACGGAGGAGGAGAGAGTAAGGGAGGAAGGCTACTGCAGCATGAATCCTGAGGCAGACAGAGATGAATAGTCGAAGGAGTCAGAGAAGGGGTGACAGCAAGGAAGAGAATATATATCTATGCGGAGAAACGGAGGGAAGGAGGGGGACGGAATAAGTGCCACGGAGGCAGAAAGCAAAAATTGTGTCTGCGAGAACTTTGTGGCAAGACTTTGAGGAGCTAATTAGGAAGAGTGTCTCCAGAAGTGGTGAGTAAGTTCCCAGTACTGAGCTTTCATGCAGATATACTACTCTTGGACTGAACTATTTCTTCCCTACCTGAATATCTCGCCCTTCCCATCCTGAAGTAGACCACAGAAAATGTGGCAATGCAGTAGCTACTTCTTCTCTCGCCATACAGTTTCATTACAGGATAAGATCATTTCTCGGGCATGTGCAGCTTAACAAAACGGAAACAAACATCACAGTAAAGTGTAGTAATGTAGCAGTATTTTTACTTGCTCCTGCATAAAATTCAATTGCGGTTTGTTATCACCACCAACACATGGGAAGGCAAAGTATAAAAGGAACAATATCACAGCGTATAAATGTTGGAGTTTACATTTTCTGCATTACTGAGCTTTTGCTACTCACAACATAGGTCATGTTTCTCTGACTTAAGGAAAGCCATCACAGAATGCCGTCAGTGGGACCTGCAGACTGCCTTCTAGTTTCAGCTCTGACATTTGCGTTAAGCTGTTACAGTCTAATGAACACCATCTAAATGTACAGCAGGAGGACATACTTTACTGTAACATGGGGAGAAAACTAGTAATGTTTTAAGCAACCGTCTTTAATACGGAACTACGGCTACACAGTTTCGGTTTTTGGAGGAATTGCACTCCATCACCTTTACTCAAATATAAAAACTAAGACCCAATAATAATAAAATGTCTTAATCTCATACAACCTAATGCAGAAACTTCACTTATTTCTCCATACTGAATGCCTGTACATGAAGTGCGCGTTCAGCTAAAGAGCTCATCGACTTCTTGTCGACTATTTGTCTCTCTAATACTAGACTCTAAAGGCAGCTGTTAATTTAAAGACGGCATTTTCTTTACCTTGCGTTGAATTTATGCGTCGCCTTCTCTCGCTGCCACTGTCCGTAAGTATGTTTTGCCAGTAAGGCAACCTTCTTCCTCCAATTTCCCGTCTGCTTTCCTGTCTTCTTACGGTAGCCGAAGTATTCCAACATGGCGGACTTTTTTCCACGCCAGAGGTTCAGGGGACTTCTTTGAACTTGCAGAGCTAAGTGGGGCGTGCTGTGGTGACGTAGGGGATAGCGCGACCCACATTTGGAGGCCTTCAGTTCTCGACGCGGCCGTCGCGGGTTCGAATCCCGGACCCGGCGACATGTTTTCCCCCCTCTCTCTTCCCCTGTCCTGTCAGCCTACTGTCATAATAGGGACACTAGAGCCCACAAAAAGACCCCAGGTGGGGAAAAAAACAACAACAAAAAAAACTTGCAGAGCTAAGCTAATAGCAAGGCGCGGCTGCGCAAAGGAGAGAGGGTGTGAGCACATCACGTGACCAGTGGCATTTGACCTGAATTTGATCTTTGATAGATTAAAAAAGAAGAAAAAACACCCAAAAAAAACCGATAAGAACAAAAATTCTAACTAGAAATTTTTTCATATCCTATTATATTTACAGCCAATTGGTAAGCGGTGCGGTTATGAGTTTCCATGAAATAATTAACATAATACAGAACTCCACATTGTCCATAGTAGTGGCGATTATAATCTGTTATATTTCATAAAGCTCTTTTACTGTCCAAAAGATTAGATCCAATAAACGAGAATGGATACAATAAAAAAAAATTATGTGAACTCTGAGGAGTTTTTTTTTGTTTTTTTTGCACTACTTTATTAAAATACTTAACTGGAGTTAAAAAATTAACTGATATCAAAAGATTTGAGTGCCTTTTAGGACAGTAAATCAGATGGTGTTACAGTTCTTCAGCGAGTCTGGACTGCATTTGACCACCTCTAATTCAAAAACCGATATACTGAAATTGCAATTTATGAAATCCTTATTCTATTGGTGAAAACACTAAGAGGGAACATTTTGTTTATTTTTTTGATTATTCAGTCAGTAAGATCATGTTAGAGTTAAGCATAAAAACATCAATTGACTAGTCGTATATCACAAACACGGATATTTAAAAACAGTGTGTGATTTGTGATACCTTAATTCTTGAACGAAAGAAAACCCTAGCTTCCCCCCTGAAAAAAATTGCTAATATCTTGTTCACATAAACCCATGAGCTGAATTTACGCAACACCTCTACTGCGTGGTGGTGCGGAGGCAGCGTCTGCTGGTCAGAATTCCAACTTGTGCCGAGACCTTGAGAACGTTACCTTGTCACATCACATCAAAGCCTCGCAGAACGAAGGTGGCCAAAGGCGGCACAGGTGAGGCGCTTCCAAGATCTTAGCATACCTGACACTTGTATTGTCAGATCTTCAAACTGCATTAGAATGAAAATATTCACATTCCTCCAAAGTATTTCCCATTGATATTCCACATCTACTTTCATAACAGTAAAATCAAGCAACCACCTTTTTGTAAAAATGTTAAATTATGAACAAATGTATGCATTGTTTTGAATAAAACAGACAACATAGGAAGCTGGTGAAATGCGTGATAAAATGAGAAATGTTTGGAATCCTTGTACACATTCATGACATTTGACGGTCATGCTGATTATACAGATCGGTTATTTTCTTTTCTCTTTTCTCAGAGCAAAGTTTTGTTATTCAGCAGAACAAAATTTGACAGCGCTCTTCATGAACGCTACAATAATCGAAGTTCGACGAAGGCGGACAAAAGTGCGCGTTATTGTGCCTTCTGTCGGCTAAGTGCTTTTCCTCTAACAAGGTGATTGATCTGATTAGCTTCTGCCAACATGGAAAGCCATTTAGTTTTAGAAAGAAAATTGACAACCAGAATAAAGATGGGGTTCACTGCCCACCTGAATCCTTTGTAAACAGCTCTTAGAAATTAGGTTTCAGAAGCATCTAGAGTGGAAACCAGACAAAGAATTTGAATTCAGGACATAGAAAAATAAAAAACAGTGAGACATCTAAGTAGTTTTTTGGTTTGATTTTCTTTTGATACACTAAATTCTGTCATAAAACTCCGGGTTCTCCGGCTTCCTCCCACAGTCCAAAAACATGACTGTCAGGTTAATTGGTTTCTCTAAATTCTCCCTAGGTGTGAGTGTGTGTGCGCATGGTTGTTTGTCTTGTATGTCTTTGTGTTGCCCTGCGACAGACTGGCGACCTGTCCAGGGTGACCCCGCCTCTCGCCCGGAACGCAGCTGGAGATAGAAACCAGCAACCCTCCCGACCCCATTTAGGGAAGAAGGGTGTAAAGAAAATGGATGGATGGATGGATGGATGGATGGATGGAAGTATCGCAATTAAGAGCCTCCGGTGTCTATTGAACATAGACTGCAGAGCTGCGTAATACTGACTGCTCTCCCAAACACACAATATGATGCCTCCTATAGATCATCATTCTTCAGTCATGACAGAAGGGCAATTTAGCACCCAAGTTACAATATACAAATGAAATCAAAACAGATTTTCTTCATAAACTGTTGAAGATCTTGATATGGTGTGCAAAAACAGGAAAAAAAAATTCTGCATGTTTTGATTTGCCATGACGTACCTCTAGCTCCACGATGAGCTAATGACAAAATATCTTACTGTATTTATATAATCTGATTCAGAATAAGGCTGCTCATACTTGTTCATATTTTAATTTCACATTTACAAACAGAAAGATAACATTTTGTTTATTTATAATTATGGTTAAAACAGCATTGATTAAAATTGGTACTGGCAGAGCTGAACCTTACAAAATTGGTGATTGGAAATGTGGCCCAGAAGTCCCAAATTATGCATCTATAAATACAAATGTTGCAATATATACATATATATATAAAACATGAATAGTCAAAATAATGAAAACTGCATTACATTACAAGGAGACCTCATTATCTGGATGACACACAACGATATGACCACATTTGGATTGCCAGATGTAAATGTGGATATTAATTGGTTCTTACACCTGCTTCATGTATTTCACTTGTGTATTCTATTTTCAGTTTCATGTGCCCCCCTCCCAGTATTTATTGGTAGAAAATGGTACATTGTACATGAGAATGCATCTCAAATAGAGTTGAACGATCAGGAAATACATACAAAAAATAGCCCTGAAAGCAACAGCAGCAGGCTTTAGCGTAATGTGATGCTAACTGGACCAATGCTGGTAACTAGAGCAAAGTCCCTGGTTCGCTGCCACGACTTATAAAAAGTTTTCTATATAGCCAAACCATGCATCAAAGAAAGCTGCATCTCAGGGACAAAAACAATGGGGTCCTCTTTCATTGTAGCGGACTAAAACTTTCTCCTAAGGTGGCTCAAGGCCAGCTTGGAATACGGGGCCCAGATTTTAGAGCAGGGACAACCAGGTGCCCCATATTTTCTGTAAGAAATGTGTGTCCTCAAAGAAACAGGTGAAGTTCTTGCATAGCCTCTTCATCTAGAGTTATTTTTTTCCTTTCTTCTTTTGACCTTCTGTCTCAATCTGTGTCTGTATTTCACTTTTAATTCCTCTCCCCAACTCTCTCAGTAATTGTTCTCTCTGACTGCTGTGCCATTTATAGTACTTCCACACAATGGAGACATTAATCTAATTGGACAGAGTAAAGCATACCCCCAACGCCCTCCTCTTCCCCATTTTTTTAAATGTCTCATTGTAGCCCCAATCAAAGGTCCTGTAAATTAATTCAATTTCCCATTTTATGGATCAGTCATATTTTGTTCTCTGTATTCTATTCAAGGGTTATTGAAGGTTTAATACAGAATGAAGGGGAATCATTAACATCTACACCTAGGATTCACTTAGAGTCCCATTGCTGTTGGATTGAATTTGCATGTCCTTGGACAGCTGTAGGAAACTGGAGCACACGGAGGAAACCCCCACGGACCCGCACTGTGAAAGAAGCGAAACCACGTAATAAAGCTGGGACCTTGTTGTCATGTTATGCAATAAAACTAATGACTGAACCGCTGTACGACTGCTCACTACAAACGATCGGCATGTTGCTACCTAATATGCTGATGTGAGACAAGTGTCGGGGCACCTATTTTGGTTCTAACCCAGTTTCTTTTATTATTTAAACCTGACGTGAAGCAATACAGTTAGCTCAGGGAAATTCAGTGAAAATCTGCAAAGAATGTGTTACTATTTTCTGCCTTTGACTGTGTGTAATGTAACAAGGCGCTATTAAGGAAGTGCAACTTTGCATTTCATATGCTAATTGAACTGAATTTACAAAGTAAGCCGATAACAAAAACATTATGATTTATGTATAAAAGTGAATCATCATCTTTTTGTTTAGCTTACAAAATGGTGAGTGTTATTAAAGAATAAAAAAACAAAACATTCTTCAGTCTTTCACCTGCAGATCATTGGCTAGAGGCAATCAAGGCCAGTTTCTGGTAACTTGACTGGTGGTGTGTAGGGTACATCACTGGGTTACTTTAATATAATGAGGTTAAAAAAAGAAAAAAAAGAGAATTGATTAGAATAATGCTAGAAATGTTCAGAAGATAAAGTGTGTAACCCCTTTTGTAGAAGGGACTTTGAACACATCAAAAAATGTCAAAAAAATACACAGTCTAAGGTGAGCAGAAATCGAAACACTGGTGGAGTGTATCACAGTACGTGGAGAAGACAGGGTAGCTGCTTAGAAAGCTCAGACTTGAAGGTGGCAGGAACTTCTTGGAAACTTGTTTTAAGTATAATCAGAAGCAAAAGTGATTTAACAAAATCAAAACACAGACTTTCCAGAAAGGTGATATTGTGTGGAGTTTTGAACTGGTTTACAAGTAAAACTCAAATGCTTTCGTGCATACACATCATTTTTTCTAAAGTAGAGTAAGCATTTGGCTGTATGTCTGAAATGCAGCTAGCAGTTAGCTACCTTTTCAGCTGAAAAACCAAGAGTTAGCTAGCTCTTAGAGTTAGCTAGTTAGCGACAGCTGGAAAAGTTAGCTTTCCCAGCTAGCTAACTGCTAGCTAGTAACTCTACGTTATCAGCTGCAAACAATTTTATTTATTTTTTTTAATAAAACAACACACCTAATTTAGGGCTGAGGTTTTGTAGTTTACATATGAAAGGCTTTTTTTTCTTTTTCAAAGAAATTGCAATATTCAGAACAATTGGGAAAACACGACTTCTGGACCAAGCAACAGGAACTCGCACAAATCAACATGTCAGACCGACTGTCACATCTTAGAACAAAGCAGCTTAAATTACACGACAAACAGAAAGCCATTTCCTTCTTTGACAAAAATGTAATTAAACTGTTGCGTCGTCACAAAGCAAACTATGCAAACCCGTGATTCATCTTAAAATCAGGCATACCTACATAATGATTTTATGTAGGTATGCTGGAAGTGTGAACAGGTGCAGTGGCGGTAAACATCAGGTTTAAAAATAAGCATCTGTCCACCCACTACTCCTGCTCATCAGAGAAACAGAACTTTCTTTAAAACCAACAAGCCACGATTGGCGTGTGTGCATACGCAGGTTTTAAACAGGCACGCACACGACGCGGCAACAGGACGCACACAGAAGGCCATAAAAGAATAATGGGGGAATCGTATGCCTAGCTGCAAACCACAACGACTGCTACAATGGCCCATTTTAAACGACTGTCAGATGAAATTCAGAAGTCATCTTTTCTGCAACGCGCACATAACGTATGAATGAAGGTTAAATCTGCATGCACACGCTACATTATTAATATCTGGTGTTTGGAATCCATCAAACATTCCAGTCCAGAGCTCACTCTCATCATTGTACATTGCAATTTGGTATTTATGAGGGAAAATCATTTAGTCTCAAGCACCGACTGTATTTCTGCCATCTGCAAGCGACTGTCTTCAGTCACTCAGTGCAACAGTAGATGTGAGCCCTCATTAACTGGAAAACATCAGCTCACTTGATTTGACTTTTTCCTCAAAATAAATGAATAAAATCCACAAAGAAGCATCTGAATTCATTTAATGAACAGACATCATGAATGATTAACGGGGGGATAGCACAAATTTTCCAGAGAGATGGAGTAACACACGCAAACACACACGGTTCTCATATCTCACATGAAAGAGCTGTAAGAAAAAAAAAAAAAACAATGTTGCTGTACCTTTGTTTCTACCTACAGATTTTGAAGAAAGAATCCATGGAGATTAAAGTAGGAAGAGAGATCCCAGGAAGAGCACAAGAGAGAGAGACAATAAAAAATCAGGGTTTAGCTCTCGTGTTAATCCTGGACACTGCCAAACGATGCTTGCATGCAAAAGGGTTGATGACAATCATGCAAATGGCAGAAAAGAGGAAAAACCATGCATGGATAGCGAAACAAACACACATCGGAGTTTTATCATTTCTTTCCTATATATGTTTATATATATTCTTTGCATAAAGCCTAGTTGCCACATTGAGCCAACTGGGTCTGGGCCAGTAAGAGATTACCACAGTAATATTCCATCCATAATATACCTTGATAAAATGTGTTGATGTGTCCTCAATAAAGCACCTCTAACACTAAGAGGTATCTTAGCTGCTTTGGTATGATCAGAGGTCATGATTACAATCCTTAATTTTTTATGAGTCATTCAACCCAAATGAGGATCAGAGCTCAAATGAATAGGAACAGTAAGTTTTCAGGTAAGAAATGTAGTCTTGAAAAAGATAACCATTGTTTATCCTTCCAACCCCTGGGGACGTTATTTCTACACAAGAAAATTGAAAATCTGTTTTAAAAAGTTACCTCAAAAAGAGCTAAAAATGTAACATGGTTGAGTAATAGATTTAATTGGATGCAATTCCATAAAACCGTTTTTTTAAAACCACAATCATCATTGAGTTTTGCATGCAAGCCACATTGGATTTTGAGGTTGTGATTGTGAAACGCCTTCAACTTTCCCCACTTGGAGTTTTGACTTCTACTGACCTTCTTGTGAAATTTATGTCCTAAACTTTCAACTTCTAAGTAACGATTCAACCAATCATTTGTTGACAATAGAAACTGTTTGGGGCTTTTTTTCTATCCCTTTTTAAAGACAAACTTCAAAACTCCAAGTCCTGTTGAACCTTTGTTTCGAAATCCCTTGGCGGTGTTATTTAAACTACTTGGTACTATTTACAGAAGTGGTGATTATAACGTTTGACAAGCACTGCTCTAGATGAAACACTCATCCTTCGGCGACTCTGGTAAATACTGCAGGTACTTTGAGTTTACATATTAAACAGCAGCTTAGTCAAACAGAATATAAAAACCCTGTAAACAGCGACACTCGTTTCACTTTGTACTTGCCGATGACACATCCTATTCTGTAACTTCAATAGGAATTTTCGGCCGAGTGTAAACCGTACCCTCAAATTAGAGTCATTTCCTTTCTTCCTCCCCGAAAACTCTGGGCCGTGTCAGTGCACATTTGCCGTGGAACTGAGACAATTACACAGTTATGTAGTACAAAGAAAGAGAGACACAGGTGGAGGTGAGACGTAGGACATCCCATGGAGTCATGCGACTCCTCCTGAGCAACACGCACACACACTAACACACACAAAAACGTCACCCACCGCAACTGCAGAGAAGTGGTGGGTGACGTCCAGCACACAAATGTGCACGGACAGGTAGGAGGCACACAGAGTAAATCCCTTCCACCCCCCGAAACTAAACCAGTAGGTGAGTGAAGGAAAAATAATGGAGATCTTGACTAAAAAACAAAAAGAAGAGAGTACCTTGGTCTGCCTTCAGGTGTGCGAGTTCTTGAAGAGAGAAAAACCAAACAGACAGGGTACAGAGAGAGAAAAGTCAGCACACCAATACGACACTTGTATTGCCACTAAACATGCTTTGCATGATGGCAAACCATGAATATCACACAAATATCAAAGCTTTGCAAAAAAGTGCATCTGAAAGCTTTCTTTTTTTCTTTAGTCAAAGCGCAGAAATGACTAACTGTGGCAGCACTTTACATGAGGTAGCTGTAGGAATCGTTTACTACATACTTTGGCATTTCGCTTGCTATTTTTCTGGGATTTTTTTTTTTTTCGCTCGCCTTTACAGGTAAGCACATAAATAATTAAGAGAGCACAACATGAACTGTTACTATTTTTTAACTGACGTTCTGACTAATTCCTCTTGAGACTCACCTGGTTTTCTCTGGACTGCTGCGTGGTTGTCGCAAGGAAAAACGGGAGAGAAAGGCAGAGAGAAAGTGTTGCATTAGCGTCACACTACAGCTGGGTTTGCATGTGGATCTAACATGCAAAACATACCACACTTCTTATCACCGGAACGTCATGTAAGGAGCAAAGATGTGCGCCTTGACATGCCCGATTTAATTAGCTACTTTCACTAACAACCCTGTAAAGAGAAACACCAACATTTTCATCTGTCCCATCCGCTTAGGGAGCCAGATTCGCATTCGTTTCTGTCTAAAGCTTTTCACATTTGATGTGATCGCACTGTAATGTTTTGCATCTTGCATCGCACAGATTTCCGCACACCCTTGAAAGGAAACATAAATCCGTGCTCTTGAGGATTTATGGAGTTGTGAGGTTTGTGGATCGCAAGATGCCCATTTTCAGACCCATGTTGTGTTTTTGCCTCCACGTTAACATTTCCACCTCCACTCCAAGGTTTGTGGTTTCATAATTTGTGCCAACTTTGTAGTTTCTCAGAGGAATGCTCACTTGTATGATACACATTGTAGAAGACAGAATGGTATTTTAACAGCAAGACAAAAAAAAAAAAAAAAAAAAAACGACATTAGCCCTCTTTGCTCATGGACAAAATGCTCAGCAGGGTCTGACCTGAGGATGACATCGATCGCACAGCCCAGCGTGATTCAGGGACTGAACCACTGAGTGAGTTATTTTATTTTTATACATTTATTTCTGCTGCTCAGCATCAATGGTCTGTTCAGGTAGTTGTCATCAGTGCACGTGAGAACCGGAAGGAGAAAATGACAGAAGTCATGCACAATATTTTGTATTGTACAAACATTTACACCCAGTCATCTTTGGCATGAATGTCAAAGAATATAAATGTATTTTTTTTTCCAGACTGAGTCGCATCTGCCAAAAAATGCACTGTGAAAAGGGAAAAAACATTTATGTCACATTTATTTCGAAATTATCAAATGTGAAGGGGACCTCATCTATTTTGATAGTATGACCCAGTGACGATGTGTTCTGCTGCTTTTCAACAAATACATGGAAACTGTCAACCTGACAGTTAGGGACACACCAGTGTCTGTGTTCTGAATCAGGAACATCTTCCAGTGAAGTGCGCAGCCGAGCGGAGACGCATACAGTGTAAATCTGGGGTGATAGAGAGGCAGTTCAGTTGCATGAAGCATTAACACCATGAAGGCCCAAATCCAAAGTCATCTTCATTCATCTCTGTAGCAACTACCAGGGCATGGAAACCTAAGTACTACTTCCCTTGGCAACCTGTTCTTCAAGCACCCAACTATGAATTTGTTCATTCAGCTCTGGCAATCTTCCTTTTAGAGCTTTCCTTTGGGCTGCTGATGGTAATGTTCAATCCTTGGCTCCCGTCTGTCAGCACGACTTAACCTTTACCACATCAGTCAAAAAATGCTTAATGGAGAGGAAAAATAACATACACATCGCTTAACTTTTCATCACTTCAAGTCAAGTGATGAAAAAAAAGTGAGTTATCCCACAAATGCAGCAGTCTTTCTTAATAGCCCACCTACTTTATGCATTTCACCTTTACCCACTGGCAGAATCTAAGACTATTCTTGGAAGGTGGAGACTTCAGGTTTGACAGCCTCACCAACGCAGCTACAAGTAGTAGTGCTTAAAAGGTGTGCATTCATTTCTTCTTCACCGCCCTTTTCAATCAACTGAAGATCTAAATTTTGGGTCACTGCGAAAAACGATACTGGTTTTCCAGGATCTTGTGGTGTATGGTTGTTGAAACGTGAACACAGTTGGGCATCAATTAACCCAATTTAGACATCAACTCTGGTTTTGGAATGAAAACAGAAGGATGACATTAGTCTTATGGAATGGTTTCTGCCTTCAAAGTTACTGACAATTTATTGACTATGTTTAAATGTCGGGTTGCCGCCAAGAAACCAATCAGTTCAGATAATCCCTAAAAATTCTGATCACTGAACTGGCCAAAGAACCAGTCGGAATTGTGCCAGGTTCTCTGCGGCTTGCCACAACACATTAATCGGTACGTTACCTGGGACATGTGTAGATATTTGAGCCATTACCTATAGTTTTGTCTCTGCATATATTAGAGAAAATTCACAGTTAAAATACATCCAATACAAGATGGATGACATTGAGAAAGGAAAAAAAAAGAAGGACGAAGCTTGAGAGAGGGGGATGTGAGGAGCAGGGGATTGTCCAGTTGATGGACAGCAGCGCTGTTCAAACTCAAGAACTACCAGCTTTGAAGCGCTGAAATGACGTGCCTGACTCAGCAGGTAGGCGCTTTCCTTCTGACATGGCGGATGCTTCCACCGATAAATATGCACATACTGCTCGCTTGTTAAATTGCCAACTTTTCTATGTAGATTAAACCCTCGCTCTTGATGCGGCAGCACTGAGAACAAGCCAATGTGCTGCGGAGGACATGTGGTCCAGGCGTAATCCCCTGCTCTATTTTACCAGCAGCTTCGCCACTCAAATCCAAACATAATTTTCAGCTCGGGCGCTACACACAAATGCCCTCTGCACTGGAATCAGGCAAGTCCCTGCGGCATTTTATTTTATTTTTTTTCCCCACCCTGACCTACTTTTATAGTAAGATTATTGCAACTGTCATTTTTTCCATGTCTGTTTATTAATCCCCAGAGCTAAGCCCAAAGGCACTATTTCAGCACTTACTTAACAGTTTAGGGTTTTTTTTTGTTTTTTTTTTTTTGGTCTTCAATTATAGACCCTTCTGTCAAGTCACTGCATAGTGTTTTTTTGTTTTGTTTTGTTTTGTTTTTTTAAAACATATGCAGCCCTAAGTGTTTCATTGTAAATGTAAGGTGTGGATTTCTGAGAAATATGAAAAAGGTGATCATTTTACGTCTGTGTTATGCAGGCCAGTGTAGCTCTTACCAGCTTTGACCTTATGCAGCCCTTCTTATAATGGAAAACCTCAAAGGTATCCAGAGCTTTCGAATTGCTGTGAACAAGAAGTTGACTACCCAAAATCAGGTTGAATTACCAGGTGGGTTGTATGTCTATAAAGCATTGCATTTGGGCAAACATAAGTTTGAGAACAAAGAAGAAAATTGACTGTACATTTCAAGCAAAATTGTACCCCTCAACCTTCACTTTTTGTCCTGCGAGAACTCAAAATTCCCATGTATTTTATTCTGATTTTGTAAATAGAGAAGGATAATATCACGTTCCCTTTAAAATTATTTGCAAAGACAATTTGGAAACATAAGGGTGTGCAGTTCATGAAGTCATCACTTTTTTTTGTCTTCATCAGCTTTGCACATTGAGAGACCAAAGTTTTATTTTCTTCTTATTATTATTATGATTATTTTAATTATTTGACCCCCTCTCAGCATTATGTTGCCATGTTTAACAATGTGGAAGGTGTATTCACAGAAATGTTGTTCTTTTAGTTTTCATCCATACTGTTTTTTGTTTTGATGTCAGCCAAAATATTCAATTTGGGTCTTTTCTGACCAGAGAGCATTTCTCCACAGGTTCGCTGTTCTGCCAACATCATGGCAGACTGGTATTGAACGATGGTTAACTTGTTTTGGCCACAGAGAAAATTACATTTTATTTTAATCTCCACCCGATTAATGATGTTTATGACAAAGAGGTTGTCGTTTGTACCTCTCTATCTAGTTAAAGCTCTGCTATATTGTGTCCAACATTACATAGCAGCTCTTGTTGCTATTTTTTTCCGATGCTGTTATTCTTGCTACACTATAGGAGCCAGATTTCTATTTCTTTCCATTCATAATTATACATTATTTTGTACTGGTTTATTACATGGGATCTAATAAAATATACTGAAGTTTAAAGAGAGGGTACTTTGTATTTTCCAGGCACATGGTGCATGTGAGCCTGTTACCTTTAGTTGTTATAAAAATTCTGTATATCTTAAACATAAGAAATTTGACTTTATAATTCAACAGCTTTAAATTGGGCGTCTGTCTCTTTAAGAAGCTCCTACTCTTTCTGACGCTCCGTCTTCTTCACACCTTTTGTGGAAACAGGCGGCGCTTTGAGGCCCTCCCAACTGGTTGCCATGGGAGATTAAAGGATTCCTCAAACATCCATGAAAGAATCAAAGCAGGTATGTTTTTGATAAATGAACAACATTATAACATATTTTACAGTTTTAAAAAATTTTCATTTTACATGTTACCTCCCCTCCGTTTTAAGGGTGCAGCAGGACAGAATGTGCAAAGTGCATTTGAAAAGCACTGTAGTTTAAAACGGTGAAGAAATGGTGAATTTGTCTGTCAAACATTGCACATCAATGATCACTATAAAAGAAAGACATCCAAAAAGGCATTTTGTGACCATGTCGACTAGTTAGGAAAAAAAAAAAAAGAAAAACTTTCTTCACAGGAACATTTTTAACGACCATAAAGTGAACCGATCCATTGGTCTCAAATGCGGAACGTTTCTCAAGCCTAGCAGCACCAACAGGCTTCAACCCGCTTCTCTTTTTTAATCCTCCAATTTTTTCATGTTTCATCTCAGATGGTAATTCAGCTCACTCCCCCTCTCGTTCCTCTGCCAGGCCAGTGGGCTACTATTAGCCCACTGGCGAAATGCTTTCAAGGCCCAGGCTGCTCAGTCAGTCAGTCAACCATCTGCCCGCTTTAACGAGTGGCTAGAGGGCCTCGTCCGCGTTAATGCATGTGATTGCACGTACGCCGCTGAACGCAGCGTGTTTGAGCGCAGGACCACACTGCATGATAATGCAACACGTAAATATTCACAGGTTTGACAGATTGCAGGCATTGCTCGTTACACAGACAGGTGAGCTCAGCAGTCGGTCATATGTTGCTGCGACCAAATGGTTGGAATGCAGTTGCTACTAAATTGCCCTCCGAAAACGCTCCATTCAGTCGAGCATTGCTCGAACAGCAAGTGTTTTGCCACTTGAAGACATGTGGCCATGATCATAAAAGAACTGCAGCTTATTTGCCAACAGACAACCCGGAATTGACGGTGGCGTTTGCGCAGCCATTTTCCAGGCAAATTGGCCGTCTCTGTTCTCATTATCTCTCTAATTATAGTTCAGCGTCTCCGCGGCATAATCAACAATCAGCCACATCAGTTAATGGCGAAGTAGGGAAGAGCAGGAGTTGGATGAAGCGTGTGCACACTCCCCTCCACCACCACCTCCCATCTCAATCGTTTTCCCATTGAAGCCGGAGCAAAATGGAAGAAGATTTCAAAACAGATGACGGAGAAGGCGGCAAACCGGAGCCCGACGGCGTACCTCCTGGGACAAATTAGGTTGCAAGGCACTGTCGCTGAATTTACTCGTCACGCTTCCTCTGCCCTGAGGCGGCGAAATGACAGCCTTTTCTCCCCCCGTCCGTCTAAGCTATTATTTGGCCTGAGTCGTAAGTGCCCTCTTAAAAACCTGGGTTGTTTTTACACAAAGATGTCACGGTTCCCCCCATCAGCTCTCAAACAAATGGACCACCTACCTACTTCTCTGTTGACTCTTCAGCTCCGACAGTGAGCAAATGGGATGAAGCGAAAAAGAGGTCAAGTCCACTCAGTTCGCTTGGCTGCTCCGCAACCAGCACATCGTGTGCTGTCCTGAACAATGCCACAGGCGTGCGCCGGAGATTTAAGCTCAGAACAGCTTCATTTTTAGCAGCAAACGTTGGAACATATTAGGAAGCCAAACATAGCAGAGACCATTAAGAGAAACAGCAAATTCTCCGTATTGGATGCAGTTCGAAATAGCTTGGAATCGGTGCAAGTGTTCAGTGAGCATTCCTCTGATTTTTGATTTTTGACAAAGTGGAATCATCTCTGAACCATGTCAGTCTGATTCAGACACACAGGAAGTGGGTCAACAGTGGAGGGTTCTCAACATGGGTCTGTTCACACAATCTACAATCCTTAAAAGTGAAGAAAGGTGCAAGGTTGGAGTGAAATTGTTTTATGCAGATTGATGCTCTAAAGGCGACTTGCAAAAAAACCCTTAACCTTTTTTATGTTTTGCCACCTCATACAGACTTTAATGTTCAGTTTTATAGGGATTTTATGTGATGGACCTTCGTCTAAAACCTTCCATCGTAGCTGTGGGTATATTGTTTGAGGTGTTGTGTTGCTGGCAGGTGAAACTCCAGTCTCTACTCGTTGGATGTTTCTAGAATATTTTCAACTACAGATGCGGCTACCACCATATTACACTGTTGGGTGATGTGCCGTGACATTTATTTTGCCCCACAAATTCTGAGGCAAAAGAAAAACTTTTGGTCTCATTGAACCAAGGCAAATGACATTTCTTAGAACTTTGTTTCAAAAACAACTTTCTTTTTTTTCATCCTTCCATAATGGCCATTCAAGGGTTATCATGGGTGTCTGGGTTGAATCCACAGATTGACCGATACACTGAGAGACATTTAGCATTTGGGATACTTTTTATATAGTAACATTTCTGGAAACTTCTTCACAACTCACTCTCGTACAAGGTCTTCATGATGCTATTTATTCTTCAGTGTTCTCTAACAAACCTTTAAGGTCTTCACAAAACAGCTGAAACTACGCTGAGATTACTCTGCACACCGTGTTATTACCAGCTTCACTTCTGAAGCTGTTCAGTTGCGGGGTATCGAAGTAAAGGGGACTAATTACAAATGCAAGCAACACATTTACATGCTGATTTGTGTTGCTTGCTTGTGTTGGTGAAATACACTAAAGTTTGCAGAAATATACAAAACATGAACAAGTTCAAGGGGTTTAAATACATTTTTGAACAGCTCTACATGTATAAAAATGCAAATGTTATGACTTAAAAAAAAATGAAGGGACTTATTCCTTGAATCAGATGGTTATCCTCTCAAATTTTCAGCACTAGAGCGTTCAGAAAGACTAAGCTAACATTAAGTAACCTTTACGCAGAAGTAGTGGCATCATAAAACAAGAGAAAGCAGTTTTATGTGTATTATATTGTCACTGGGCAATTTGAGATTATGTGCAAGAAAAAAGGAAGGCTTTAATCTCTAAATCATCAAATATTGTCAAAGAGGTGCATCTCATTACACTCCCCAAGGAAGAGACGGCCTTGGCCCAGAAGCAGAGCAAAAATAGGTGATGTTGTTTCTTATCCACACTTTGTGTATACCTTGAGGCCTCGGGAATCACCTTGCCAAATCTGAATACATTTAATGAAGAAGGAAAAAAAAAAACAGGAGAAAGAATTTAGAGTTGTAATTTTAGTCACATCAGCTAATAGCGTATCCACCGCTGGCTCATCAAATGTAATAACTGTGAAGGGAGAGGAAATGCTGAGTCCATCACCTCCAATTTAACTCCCACGTGAAATACAGAGAGTTGCCAGGCTGTATGTGCAACAGCCCACAAAGAAATATTCAGACTCCCAAGTCCTGCAAGATCTGCAATAAATATTTCAAACCCAGAGCTGCTCTGGCTTGATAGAAATTATGCTGATTTGGGAAGGCATCACCGCTAACAATGCAGATTCTTCTTTTAGTTTTTTCCAAGGCACTTTATAAATGAAGAGTGGTTGTGGCACAGATCACATTAGGTAAATGGCAATGCAGTTATGGAGATTACGTCTAATTCCAGAAGCTTCTATTGAGATTTATGATGTAGCAAAAATACTTTGAGGTCTAAGCCACACGATGGGAGATGGTTAAGAATATATGCAAAAAAAAAAATAAATAAAAAGTAGAATAATGAGATTTTTTTCTTTTTCTCTTAGAAGCTGGAATAAAAACACAAACCTTGTATTAGGTCAGTTCTATATTTGAAAGAAACCCCTTTTGAATTTTTCACAAAGGCCTAAATCAATATTTATTGCTCGACACAGAAAACACGAAGCCAGCCCTCTTACCTTCCGTACAGTATCGACCTACATATCCAGTTTTGGAGCAGTCACAGTAGACTTCTCCATCTGCCAGTGAGCAGATCCCGCCGTTCTCGCAGGGGTTCTCCGTGCAAAGGCCCATCATCTCCAGACGGACCTTCTGGCTATTGACCAACGTGGGCAACTTACTCCCATAACTGAGGTTGGTGATAATCCCTTTGAACGGCGGAAGCTCGCGGACCGAGGGCAGGGTGATGGCGGCCGTGCGGATATCCCTCGGAAGCCCCCCGAGAAAAAGGTCGCTGACGATCTTCATGAACTGCCGCTGGGGGCGCACCTCGCCCGTCTTGCTCTGACCGTCCACGGCCAAGCCAGTCCACAGGTTCTCCCTGTTGATGGCGGCGAAGTGCCAGCGGCTGTCGTTGACCTGCTTGTCCGAGGTGATGGTGGTCTCGGCGCAGTCGATGCTGACGTGGAGCTGGAGCTTGCCCTCGGACAGGGCGAGCAGCAGGAAGTCACAGTATCCGCCGTCGTCGAAGTAGAGCAGCAGGCCGTCCGATTGCGAGGTCTTGAACTGAAACGTCAAATCGCCCCTGGAGCTGGCATCCCAGCGCACGTAGCGAGCCCACTGGCCTTGAGAACCGGTAAACTCCAAGCCTGCGCTCAGGCTCAGCAGGGTACTTAGCAGGAGACAAAAATGCCCAGGAAGGCTGTAGGGATTCATCATAGAAAACCAAAAGGGTGTCGAAAAGAAGGGTTGGAATTTGGGGATAGATCCTCAAAGTGATGGAACCATTTGGTTACAGTTTAGCTCCAGCGTTTACCTGCTGACTCTTATATTCCACATGGATTACTTAAAGATTATTTGCTTTAAGATCTACTGTTGATAACAGATTGAAACTTGATCTTGTCCGGCCAAGTCTAAGGTGGGATATATGTATAAAAACAGGAGAAAGTGCGATGACGACGTCAGTGATTCAGAGCTGCGTCTGATGGTTTAGGGTTAGGCCTTTGAACTGACTTCCTGCTTTGAAGCATGTAACAATCAGTGTTGGTCCAGTTTCATTCCCCATGATTTGGTGCTCGGCTTTAAAAAACAACTTGGACAGACCTGGTGGGGGGAAAAAAATAGAGTATGAATACATTTCTTTGAGCAGAATCTTGCAGCAGACTATTCCCAGATGAATGGATGTCTGATTTATGCAACACACAGATCATTTGTAATGCATACTAGGAGTTTTGATTCAGCTCTAAAGTATGTAGTCATAATAAAAGTTGAATTTATGGGAATACAAGCAAAAACCATACCTTTGGGCTAGACAGATAAGATACTGCAAACCCCATCCAATGCAAATCTGACATTTTTATGCCTGTAAGCAACTAAACACCCACTAATAAAACCCATAAAGATTTCATGAGCCGTTCTCGTAAGGTGCCATGTCTTCCAATTGCTCTCTTCAACTGAAGATCATCTCAGCGGTTTCAGCTTGATCCGAGATCTGATTTCTCTATTAACTTATCCATGAGTGATGCAAACAAACAAATTAATCTCAGAGACCGCTGCCGTTGACTTCCCGACCACTGGAAAGTCCGCTGAGCTGAAGCCGAACACACGTTCACCTTCAAATGGTAGGCTGCTATCTGCAAGGGGTTGCTGGGATTCTGATTAGTATGACTAATTATCCACAGCCACTCTTTCTCTCTCAATTTCTCCCATTTGCATGCCTTTGAGGGATTGCAGCAACAAACACAGATCCAGAAAGATGTAAAGGATGGATCGAGGTGGGTGGGGGACATTTCATGTTTGAATCCCACTTGTTCTCTTGGTAAATAGATATTTAAATCGTTTCTAGCACTGAGGAAGAGTGTCAAAGCATATCAACTAGGACACAATTGTCGCTTGCTGCAGCTCCACTTATAGACTTCTGTTTAATTTTGCTCAGCAGAGCTACAAATGATGTACAAGCTGAAAGCTTATATGTGTGTGTACTCTTCCAGCCCTTTGCCCTTGCAATTGTTTTGGCAGTGGGCTGCCAACCAGACAAATGCATTGTCCAATCATGACAGCAGCACAGAACCAGGAAACACAATAGGCCCTTTAACCACCTGCCCTGAATAGTTAATCTTGCTGCAGCAGGCGAGCTATTGAATTCAGGTAACCGATACCTATGTTAATGCACCGCATGTGTGTGTCCTAGTGCAGCTCTGTCTCCGACGACGCCGGGTTGCCTAAATGGATGATTGTCTTTGTCTTAAAAAGAGATTCGACGAGAGGTTAAAAGGTTCTGCTTGGAAAAAGAATCCTCAACACTGCCGTGTTAGTCCGGCCCACCATAAGGACAAGGCATGGATGGAGTACGTGGATATGGGATGGGAGGGTTAGGCGCTAAGTCTCTTGAATAGGCAAAGTCGTATGATATCTGAGATGGCAGTTTGGTATACCAACAAGCCAAGCCTCTATTCAATTAACATGACTCAATGTGTGTAATACCTGACTGGGTCATCAGATATCCCCGAACGCCATCGATTTACGGAGAACGCCTATATTGCCATTGTAAGGTATTTGTCTTCTTTTCACTTAAGCACTGAAGAAGAGTTGTTTGTGTATACCTGACTTGCACTCCCTAAAATGTTTCAGATTTTGTCACATTACATAAACAAATTTTAATATTTGTATTCTACATTTGAAACCCCAATTGTGCATAGCTTGATTTTTGAAATTGTAAAATAAACTGCAGAAATATCTGGCACAAATTTGTATTTAGCCCCTTTAGTCAATTTATAGAACCACATTTTGTTGCAACTATGGCAGTAAATCTTTTGGAGTTGAATCTGTCAACTGCCAAAAGCATGAAGCTGCCATTTCCACGTTTCATCAGGTGAAAGCTGTAGTCCTGTGGATTTCTTTCAGCAATGGCTTTAGGCTCGGGTAGTTCTATTTGAACTGAGAACAAGGAAAATGCCGGGTTTAGCAACTGCCTTTCCATTACAAATGTGAGGAAAAACTATGTTGATAACATCCATCCATCCATCCATTTTCTTTACACCCTTCTTCCCTAAATGGGGTCAGGAGGGTTGCTGGTGCCTATCTCCAGCTGCGTCCCGGGCGAGAGGCGGGGTTCACCCTGGACAGGTCGCCAGTCTGTCGCAGGGCAACACAAAGACATACAAGACAAACAACACACACACACACACTCACACCTAGGGAGAATTTAGAGAAACCAATTAACCTGACAGTCATGTTTTTGGACTGTGGGAGGAAGCCGGAGAACCCGGAGAGAACCCACCATGCACAGGGAGAACATGCAAACTCCATGCAGAAAGATCCCCGGCCGGGAATCGAACCCAGGACCTTCTTGCTGCAAGGCAACAGCTCTACCAACTGCGCCACTGTGCAGCCCATGTTGATAATATATACATATAAAAAACCAACAATTTTGTAATTGTGTTTTAAATTAAGAAATAAAAGCAAATGTGAATAAGCTTGTCATTAAACATTTTGCATTTTGCAAACGAATTTTTAATTTAACTAAAAAAAAAAAATAAAAAAAAAGCGCAAGCCTGTTGGCAAACCTGTAGGCTAAGACAAACAAGCCCTGATGTGGTTACACACCAATTGAATATGACATATTTTCCTGACACACTTCCAGGTTTTTTTTTATGAAAGATGCCCTTTGGCTAACCTCATCACTGCAGAGGGCAGAAATTAGCTGTTGGAAGAAATTTTTTTCAATGTAATTTAAAAAGAGAAATGCATTCCCGATGAGACAAATGTGATTTTATCCCCTTCTCCATCTTTCTCCTTGCTCCATTTCTCAATGCACTGGCATTGCTGTCCTTTTTGTCATGCTCAATTCTCAGTGATGGGGGGCCGGTTTGTCACATCTCTGCTAGCATAAGAACATACTTTCCTAGATATACACATTGAATTATTAAATAGCCCAAGGATATGAGATGACCTGCATGGGAACTGTCACACACTGGCAATAAATGATGCATTGGAACTGCAGCAGATTTATTGACATGTTTTGTAATGCAGTCGAGTCTCCCCAGACGCAAAGGAGACCACCCCCACTGCCTGCTCCTACTTCCCCCTCTCTTTCTCGCTGAACTTCCCGTCTGTCACAAGCGTCAGCCTGGAGCAACGATTTAATCCGACATCAGTCACAGCAGACACGAATGTGCGAGGTTAGGAGCGGGTCCGAACCCGTTGCTCTACTGGTTGGTCAAAGCAAGGGAGCACACTACGGTAAAAGAGGAGCATAACTATGCTATAGGCTAATAGGTTACGTCCACATGTGCTGGACCTGGTAGATCAAATTTACGTGGCACAAATAGGACAAAAGAGTGATGTTTTATTTGGGGGTTACTCTTTAACAGTCGTGTCCCACGTCTTGTTTTGTTCACTAAATCTGTGGTTTTCCTTTTTTTTTTTTTTTGATAAGAAAAAAGACTGAACAAAAGCATTATTAAAAGAACACAACGTTATTTTCTTTTATTTTAACACAGAAAAATAAACAATTTGCAAGAACTTTGAGAGTGCCATGACTAGCCTATTGCTAAGCTAACGTTAGCATCTTCGACAGCGCTTCCAAATGAAGTAAAAATAAAATAATTGTTCAAAAAGAGGTGTAATGATAACACATCCATGTCATGAGATGAGGTAGAGAAATTGAATTCACGGGAACAAGGCAGGATTTTAGAATTATGTTGCTCAAAACTGAAATTCCTAATTTTCTTTCACGACTTGCGTAAATGTCTCACGAACCCTAAAGGGTTTTAAAAGAACTGACAATAAGTTTAGAATAATTTTGTCTAGATTTGACCAATTTATGACAGTTTTATACTTTTCTGATTATATTAATTTGTATTCTTGCTTCAGTGTTTCTTTTCATTCTGATAGGTTTGATTAGTTTAGGTAGCTAGCTAGGTTTTCAACAAGAAAGGATAAACTACATAGTAATCAAAAATTGTTAAATAGTCCATAGCTAACCATCAACAGTAAGAAACTTAAGGTCAGCCAGTTCACATTTAAATGCCGTTTAGGTTTCTTTCATGTTATTATTGAGTCGTAACGATTTGACTCGGTCAAACTGAAGAACTACTTCCTTTCTTCCATCAAAATAAAAGTCTCAAGCATGGACACAACAGAAAGCCTTCTTCACATTTGGAACTTACTTAATTTATCGGACTGGTGGCAACTGGGAGTGAGACGGACTCTGCATTGATATCGCGAGATCTCGTGGTACATGTGGCCTGGCCTACTTGTCCCAAGTTCAAATTTCCCAGTACAAAAATTCTCTAAAGCAGAGTTTGCAAAATGTAAAATATTCATTTTGTCGCGGGGAAACGGATTTTTTATTTTTTTTTATTTTTATTTTTTACTTTGGCACTAGTGGAGAACCGTGTTGGTTGTCACTTTTTTTTTTTTTTGCTTTCATTGAAATAAGAAAAAAAATACTATGCTTAGTCAACCCCATTTCAACATGTCATGGAAACTTTAAAGTATCTGGTCGGAACACAGTAACATTTTTCGATTGGATTAAGATGTACCGCCAAATACGACTCACTTTGTGACAACCAACCCCACTGAATGGTGTAAAGCGAATGGCATTTTTTTAACAGCTTGATTTTTGAAAGCTTTACCCAGTTTGTTTAATTTTATATAACAAAAAAGGCATAGTTGTTTTCACCCCCAAAATAGTTACTCCTCCTTTTCATCTCGTGCACCTAATGTAGAGTCGCGAGCTAGATAAATCGTCTCGCCTCTGTAAATAAGGATGAATGTCGAGAATGAATATGGATAAGAGGTCATCGTTACCTCTACAGGAAGCTCAGAACCAATTAGTTGGATTATTCAACACCGGAACAAGTCTGTCCGATAAAGGATGTACCATTTAAATTTCAAAATGCGCCAAAGAAAATAACTTAATAGGACAAAAAAAAACAAAAACAAAACAAAAAAAAAACCACAAGCCCTGCACCAATCACGAAGATTTTTTTTTCCCCACCAGTTTTCCCTCGGCTCCTCGCACGGTGGCAGCCTGACCGCCGCTCCAAAGACTGCGGGATGCACAATTTAGCTTCGTGAATTTAGATGCGAAATTCCAACACGAGATTATTGTCACTGGAGCCCATTTCCAAATCAACTCTAGTCGATTGCTGATGCAGTCATGTCAGAGCAGCATCGATGCAGTCAGCTGAAACTTTCCGCCTCGGTCGCTTTTCTTCCCTCTCGCCGTGAAAACGACTCCTGTTAGAGGATTTCTAGTCAAATCAAGCTGCATTTGGAGGCGAAACTGGAGATATCAAACTGTGACCCAGAGCTTTCTATTACTGCGCCCAAATCCGCATCTCAGCCCCGCACTCAGTCCAAATCCCATATGCGAAGGGGAGAAAAAAAAACTTCACTATTTGGCAAATCAGCTTAATACAACATCTACGCTCTCATTTAATTTTATTTAAAAGAAATACAACGAATGTCCATTAAAAATAAATAAAAAATGTTTTCTTACCGCTTTCGACTCCGGACGGATGAAATCCGAGTGTAAAACAAAACAAATAAAAAAATAAATAAAATCAGATTATTCCAGAGCAGAATTCCATTCGCATCTATATTTTTTTTCTCTTCCCCAATAAAAAACAACAAAAAAAAGAAGATGCAGATGCTCTTGATTAGGCAGTGATAGTAACAGCGAGACGCGGTGGAAGTGAGGGCGGAGGGGGAGGGAAACAGAAAAAAAGCGGTCCTTCTCTCTCCTCTCCTCCGGCTCAGTGAACGCGCATCGCTCCGCTCCGCTCGGCTCACTCAGCGCTGTACTGCCGACGGGCCCCAGGATTTCTCCCACACTGACCCGCCTTCTTCCACAGCACTCAGCACGACGGGGAGAGGGAGGGAGAGAGAAAGCGTGGTGGGGGGTGGGGGGGAATCACTCCATTTGTAGAGACAACACAGGAAATTACTCCTCAAGGCAAATTAGAAAAAAAAATTATAAAAATAAACGGGACTTTAAAAAAACAAAACAAACAAAAACATTCAACCCCATGTGCTCGAGGAGTATTCGTGAATATGTGCCGAGTTGGGAAGGAGTGGGGGGAAAAAATTTAGAGATTTCACTTGGAAAGAGAGCCGTTCAGATGGACTCGGCCCCGGCGAGAGCAGGAAGTTATTCCTCGTGCTGCAGTTGCCACGCAGGAGGAATAGTTTCGTGTCACAGGCAGCAGCTCTGATTCAGTGCTGCTGTCCGTGGTGCTGGAAGCTCGTCAGGGCACCTCGGAGGGAGAGAAGAGTGAGCATGCAGGGAGGAGACGGAGGAGAAACCGAGACAATGATGTTCACACTTTACTTATCATCGCAGCACATGGGAATCTTGTGTTTAGTCTTGTGTAGAGATGTATACGTATAAAAATTAAGACAAACGAGCGCTCTCTTTTTACGACTGGGTAATTATGATTAGTACGTCTGAGGGTGTAATCAGGGCTTGTGTATCAAATTATGTTTTTTTTGCAGTTGTATTCAGATTCGTCTTGATTTTGCTGTTTACTCGAGGAGGGGAAGCTGCTCCCTGGAGATCGCATGAACCCAGGTGTAGCCAATAAAGCTAATGATCCAGAATCTTCTCTGCCATTATGCCGTCTTTACTTTGCAAGTATTGCTGTTCGATAAGAAAGCAAAACTAGAAACGTGCGAGCCACGAGTACCGGTCACTCAACCATCTGTTTTCAAGGTAAATTTCTAAACGTATTTATATTTTTACTCGGTTTTTTTCTTTCTTTTAATCGATGTGCGTGCGTGTGATTAAACGGTGTGTGACTATGAAGTCGAATGAAAATTATATGCGATTTTCAGATTCATGAGCAAAAAATTTTTCGTTCTTTAGAAAACCCCCCCCCAAAAAAACATCTGAAAAGTGTGGCGTGCATGTGTTTACTCTAATGTCCTAAAAATGACATTTTCAAGTTGTACGGTCATTTAATGTCATCACAAACCCAAACTGCTCTGTTGCGGTGGTCTCAACTTTCCTAAATGACGACAAAAGAAAGTTGAGAACGACTGCAAAGACTGTCCCAACATGACACGGTGATGGCAGCATCCTGCTGTGGGATTGCTCTTGTACAACAGGAAAGTTGGGTAGATGGGAAAACTTAAACAAATGCTTTTTCTCAAGAAAAAAAAAATCTAAATCCCCTTTTTTGTTCAGTCTGATTGAGGCTTAAGCTACTTTGCAAAGGAGAACAAAGATACATTATGGGATCTAAATGCATCACGCTGCAAGAAACAAACTCCAAAAGATTTATATTGTAACTTCAGTGAATAATAGTTGCACAAAGTATTTGGCTAAGGAAGGCTAATAAAAACTTTGACATCGTGTTCAGATTCTTATTTAGGAAAAGCAATAAAAACCAAGAAACAGAAGAAATTAATTTTAAAGGTTGTCATGAGTCAGAATTGTGGTCGGGGACAAAACTAAATCAAGTGGTACAAATACTTTAGGGCACCAAGGAAAGGATTTGAATAAATCAAAAATGATTGGGGTTTTTTTTCCAACAAGATCTCAGCTGCGTTGCAAAGTGAGAACTCAAAGTTGCACTATTACCAACAGATCAAGTTCAAACAGCAGTTGAACAAACAAAGAGCTAAATCTGGAGATGTGTGGAGTCTTATTGTTTTGGCACCGGCTCAAACCCAAGTGTTTGCATGGAGAGTGGCTTGACGCTCCGCAGTAATGGAGGGAGCTGAGTGGAGCAGAACGGGAAGGGTCAGAATCTGAGAATATTGTAGGAGGATCTGAACATTTTAAGTAGTGCAATGTCTGAAATATTTTTTTGTGTGTGTGTTTGCGTTCTGCTTTTCCAGCATGATCTGTTAGTTACAGTTGCAGATTTTTTTACTTATGTAAAAGTAGATCAAATTAAGACCTCCTATTCAGAAACATACATCCATTTAAGATCTACTTAAATTATGCAGGTGTTTTTTCTCTTTTTTTCTAAAGGCATTATCGGATGACAAATATGACGCAAATTATTTATGGTCTAAAATTTTACCTCAGATAGGAGAGTGATGGTAACCATGAGGTTTTATGGGCTGAAAGTGCTTCAGTTGTCCCTGCATCGTTGCTGTTTTGCCATATTTCACCTCTGTGGCCGTTTGTGGCTTATTCTAGGTGCGGCTAGATTGAAATGGATCCTGTTATTCATTTGGAGAACCCTTTAGACTAGTCATCTTTCCTACACTGTAGAGCAGGGACAGACAATTCTTGTCTATTGTTTTACAAAGTGGGAGTCGCAGCATCGTAGGAAGCCGCCAAGGGGCCCTGCTGGGGAACCAGAAAGTTGGAGGGAAGATGAGGAAAAGTAATGACATTGAATCCATAAAATTTTTAAATCATTTCTTTATACAACATGATTTGTCATTGAGTCAATATTCTAAAGAAAATTAAAGAAAGTTTAACTCCACGTGCTAGCACAGCAAGTGGAAAATGGAAATGGAAAAAAATGGAAGTGGATGACACTGCTGAATAAAACCCTAGGAACTCATGAATGTCTGAAGCTGCATTTATGCTAAACACATTCAATAACTGCTGAATAGTGAACAAAAGTGCCCCCCCACCAACCAAAAAAACCCAACAAAAAAACAAACATATTTCTTCACATATTTTGGAACATTGTTTGTGGGTTTACCTACAAGTTTGGGAAGCCCTGTTCTAGTCTGCTGCTTCCATGTAGATAAGATCTCACTAAAATGACTGAATCTCCAGTAGACCCTTTCAAAACTTACTAAGTGGCTTAGGAAATGCCTTTAAAACTTGACACTGGGCCCCTGTCCCTTTAAGAAACTCCTGCTCTTTCTGAAACTCCGCCTTCAGGAAGTAACCACATCTCTCCTGTGTTAACCCTTTAGCAACATTTCACAAGCGTTTCACTGAGAAGTAGCTCACACAATGAGCTCAGCAGACTCGCAGTTCCATCAGGAGTTTGCCAATTCCTGCCGGCTAGTTTGCAGGGGCTGCGTGGAGGCGTCGCGGGGGTGGTGCGCTCTGTGAGAGAGGAGGCTCGCAAACTGCAGCTCCGAGGAGGAGTTTCGTCTTCCAAAGTGGAGCTCGCCATCACCGGATGTTTTTGCACAGCCCAATGGTTGCCACGGGAGATTAAAGGATTTCTCAAACATGCATGAAAGAATCAAGGCAACACTCAGGGTATGGTTTTGACGAGGGAACAACAACATAACATAATGTAAAACTCAAAAAAGGTTGATTTTACATAGTACTGCCCCTTTAAAAATGTATTATGAGTGTATGTAAGCTGCTCCGCTTGCTTCATCAGTAAGCCAACGTGGTACCATGACATGCTGCTGCATTCATGCCATCACTAACCAGCTCCTCTGCCTGTTTTGTGCTTTCCCGTGCTCACCCGTCTGCCCTCACCTTGCCCAAGGAGACTAAGATCTGTCGCTTCAGGCATGATGGCTCCTATACAGAACAACTCGCCACGCACCAATCTGAGGCCGGATTAACTCCTTGAAAGAGTCGAGTAAATCTGGAAGGATTGAATTGAATTTAAATGCTACTTAAAACACGCTTTTTAAACCAGCCCATTGTCATTCCAAAGAGATTCTTTTTTTTTTTTTTTTGGAAAAAATAACCGATGCATGTGGAATACATCAGTTTATCCGTCCTCACATCTCCCGCCTGTGTAAAGATCATCCCGTTTAGACGCAGCATGAGGCGTCTGTGGTGTTTTAAAAGACAAGGACTTCGTCGAGACCTTGAAACGCTTCGCCGGGGAAGGCGAACCCAGAACCGCGTGATGAGCCGTTTGGAACGAGGCGCCAGGCTTTGAGCGGGGAGACTCGAATAAAACAATTCCCCGCAACTGCTGCAGGAAAATAAATAAATAAATAAATACAAAATATCGGGGTCATTTGTTACTTTGAATAGAGCTACGGGTTTAAAGCAACATCTGGGCCACTTGGGTTGCCCTGCTGTTGTTGCTGCAACGCTGACCTGGATAGGAGTTTAAAAAAAGAAGTGACTGGGATTAGGGTAGAAAAGATGGGTGACCAGTTTCTTGCTTTACGGTTACCGCGGCAATAAAAACGGCTTAATGGAAGATTTCGTTCGCAGTGCTCTGCAAACAGGTTGGGCGACGCCTCGTTTATTTATTCTGTCAAGGATATTTCTTTCAACTTTTTGAAAGACTTCCCAGGTTTATCTCTTGAAATTGGATGCTTTTTGCTCTTCAGGTAAAAAAAAAAGTCAGTTCTGACCAGTGCAAACCTCTTTTAGTAGATTCAGTGAAAAGAAAGAAAGAAAAAACTAATGTTGCAACATTGAGGCAAAAATCAGATTTTTTTCCCCCATCACCTAAAGATACAACCTCCATATATCAATAAATTGCAGATAGTTTGTTAGCCCTGAAACATATTTAGTCCTCCAGATTCATTTCTTGAAGCACAAACTTTAAACATCCCAATATTGATTATTTATTAATTCTTCTACATTTATATATATATATTTATTTCTTTTTTTCTAGAACAGAATATAATATGGAACTAAGTTCATGATTAAAAAATGAGAGTTAAACTAACTCTAAAAAGCCTTGGGTCATATCATTTATTAACACTATTCCATTAAGATATTGCAAAATTCAATATGTAATCTTCAAAGAGCGGTGTCTTAAAAAAAAAAAAAAACTAATAAAAAGAAAAATCACTCATGATCATGAAAGGGAACCTTTTACATCGTCTCCTGGTGGCATCCAGGAGCTTAATATGAAAGATCAATTAGTGATCTATTAACAAGCTGAGGAAACATTTTTTGTTAACTACGATAAATAATAACTGTAATTAGTGGGGAAAATCTAAGTGGAGCTACAGCATGTATTTATAAAACGTAAGCTTAAACTTTTACAATACCTAACCCCAACCCTATCATACTGAAATCACAGACAGATTTCCTTCTTGTGTTTATGAATCTATTTATTAGCCTTTCAAACTGATGTGACTGATTTTTTTTTTTCCGTACACAGTTGGCAAATTACAGCAGTCCAGAGCACTCTTTCAATCCATTGGGCTTCTGATGGAAAGTTGTTTGTTTTATTTTTTTTTAATGAAAAAACTAAAACTGCTAGCTAATAAATGGATGGATGGATGGATGGATTCTTGCTTAAGATTTTCAACCCTCCTTTCTGCCGAACAGAAAAGGATAATAAATGACTAACAACCCTTTGATAAGACTTCAAACTGAATTCCAGAGGAGCCTCTGGTTTACTTGAACAACTCCCCAGTTATTTGTTCTGTGATTAACAACTGCTGCAATATTAACCAGGTTTTGCATACATACGGCACAACGCAAAAAATAAAAAAAAAGATCCGTTATAGAGGAGGTGTTTTCCTGCTGCATTCTTCATGTGTTGTGTGCTTTCCCAAGTCGTCATGCTGAGACAAAGAGAAGGAGTTTTGTTTTCCTGAAAAGTGCTTCCTCTTCTACGTAATTGTAATTTTCACTTTTAAGAACACAGAACACAGTTCCATCCTGTAAATCTGTTTTTCTGGATCAACGGGCTCACGGCCCGACTTTGTCTAACAATAAGATGTTTGACTCTTCTTTGACTTCTCTGCTCTCAATAGTCGTAACCAAAGATCAAAGTGCCAAGCCTCAACTTACTGGAGACAGCAGATGGACTGCGGACCGCAGATATACTTTACCATTTCCCACCATTGTTGAGCGTGTGTTTGTGGTGTGTGTGGTCTTGTATTTGATACAATTCCTACATTTAGATTTTGGGCCTCATATGGGAACTGACTGCTCCTTATGGGACTCAAAGCCCAAGCCCTATTAGAAGAAGTGCTGTTTTTGGGCCAGGCGTTAGGTTTAGGACTAAGGTGTGAATTGAGTTTAGGGTCAGGCATGTACTTATAAGGGCTATAGAGTTCACTTCAATTGAACCGAGACTTCGGTTTTTAGGCGGACCAGAGTTTGAGCATGATCCCAAAACGAACCAGATATTCTAGGCGAACAAACAAGAGTTCAACTAAAGCGGACTAAACAGGGCTGGTGTGAATGCACCTTTACAGTAGGTTCTTCTAATACATGAATATGCTTTGATCTGAAGCCATCAGCTGTAGCTATGCTTGTATGGTTGGGGCTATTGTTCTGCAGGAAGCAGTAGGAGGTTTTTTCCAACCTCTAAAGGTTTCTCTTTTGGTTTTTCTCTGTATTTAGCTTCCATCATCTCCTCATCAGATTTGATCAGCTATAAATAAAGTCAGACTACACCTATAAGTGGAAAGATACCTCTTTATATAAAGCCTGGCATCAGTGCAAAGTGATTGGTGGAAGAGTTTATCAAAAATGGCTGTAGAAAGCCATCCATTGCTTGTTGGCGTGTTATGAGGCGACAGCCTGATTGAAAAGGTGCCCAAGTCTTACTGCTGACATCTCCAGAAAAATGAATGATACACTTTTTAATCGTGTCGGCTTTCTTTTCTGGCTGTACTTTGATCTTTACCAGCACCAATTTCGCAGCTGCGTGGTTTTTAAGGTATAAAGATATCATTTGTACAACTGCAGGTGTGAACAATATATTCTGACGAGCCTTCTGCAAGCGGGTGCCACCTGCCATGATGGTGTCAATAATCCATGAGGATCCTAATAATGCATCATTGTTTGCCACCCGCTCACTAAATGTCACATGTGTTTTCTCTCTCTCTCTCTCTGCCTCAGCAAAAACACACACACACACACACACACACACACACACACACACACACACATCCAGACAATGATGCCCATTGATCCTAATTGGGCTCATATTTATAGCAAATCCCTGCCATCTGAATGCCTGCTAGGCTGGTCACCGAAACAACTGTTAGCGGGTCATCATGATTACACCGTCAAGGACATCTATTAGGGTCCAATTTGGCCGGGTCGGATCCTCGAACGGGCTCGGCTCGCCTCCATAATGGGTATTCATTTATCTCCCGTTGTTTGGGAAACGTTGCGTGCGAGCTCCACGGCTTTGGTGCTAAGCAGGATGAATGTGATATTTAGATCAATAGTTCCAGCTTACAGAGAAAAATGTGACGGTATACAGATGATAAGAGGGTGATATTTCATCGTAAATGTCAGCTTAATGTAGCCATCGGTTGCCCAGGGTGGGTGTGTGTGTGGGGGCGGGGGGTACAGACTCCAGACAAAATATACTATATGCATATGCTCTGACACCCGGCTTAAGACTCGACAGTTTTACTGTATATGCAACGCGAGGGCAGTTCATCTATCACCCCGTTTCACAGAGAGGAGAATCTATTTGAATAATGAGGAAAAGCACCTGCCAGGCTGTTATCTTGACTCATGAACTATCGTCCCAACACCTCCGTACGTCTGAAGGGGAAAAAAAAGAGAGAAACAAAGAGCCAAAGAGTGTAGTCACCGCACTGCAGGCTACCTGGGTGTTATTTTAAACACATACCTTCAAGTCTGAATGGACAAGTAGACACGAAGCAGCGAGGCGTTGCTGCCACGACGCTGCATCAATCACTGGTCACAAAACCACGAGATCACGCTGCCCCCGAGAACAGAGCCGTTGTCCTTTCCTCATCCTGTGAGAGATCGGTTTGTTCATAGGCTTTTAGCGTCACAAATATCCGCCATGTGCTAGAGATTTTCGCGTTTTTTTTTGTTTTTTTTTAAATGTTCGGTACACCACAAGATTTTTCTTTTTGTTTGTCCCCAACAGCAGCAAACAAAAAGTAAAGCCCATTTATTGCATCACATCCACCAAAAATGGTTTAAAAGCATTCATATCAAAGAGATCAAGAATCTAGATGACTGGAAGGCTGGAGCAATGAGGTCAAAGCATTTCTTTTTTTTTTTTTAACAAAGTGCCTTGTCACAACCTCTCTAGTCTTCTAGTATTTCTATGGAAGTTGCAATGAAGTAAAAAAAAAAAATTAATAAAGAAACCCACATCAATAAGCTTTCAAATACAAGTCACTTGCGCATTTCAGAAATTTGAAAACCGACTAGGTTAGAGTTGTACAAAACACAGACGGCCTGCTGTTGCCGACTCTTCGAGCCGTAATTTCTCGAAGAGACCAATTTATATTCCATCTAAACCGTGTGAAAATGTCTCTGAAAGGAGACGGTTAAAAGACATCCATATAAAGAAAGGTAGTGATGCATTAGTGATGTTGAAGGGTGCCTGGAGTTGATCAAAGGGCTTTTGCCTGGTCTAACTTTTCAAAGTTTTAGTTTAGACTAGATTTGGAAGGGACCTTTGTGTCAAGTCAAACTGAAAATACATTTTTCTAACGCTAAAGGAGTACATCCATCCATCCATCCATCCATCCATCCATCCATCCATTTTCTGTTCACTCTTCGTCCCTAATGGGGTCAGGAGGGTTGCTGGTTTCTATCTCCAGCTACGTTCCAGGCGAGAGGCGGGGTTCACCCTGGACAGGTCGCCAGTCTGTCGCAGGGCAACACAGAGACACACAACCATTCACACACACACTCACACCTAGGGAGAATTTAGAGAGCACAATTAACCTGACAGTCAACCTGGAGAGAACTCACCATGCACAGGGAGAACATGCAAACTCCATGCAGAAAGACCCCGGGCCGGGAATCGAACCCAGGACCTTCTTGCTGCAAGCCAACAGTAGAGCTGTGCCACTGTGCAGCCCTAAAGGAGTTGCAAGACTGGCTAGTCTTACATAACCCCAAAAAATAATGATAAAAAAATATTAAGATTTCCTCTAGTGTTTGGAATGAAAGGGCAGCAGCTGAACGAGCCGCATCAAAAGGATCAATGGAGGTTTTCATACTTATTGAATGCTTTTACATATTGTGAAGGTACACCCAACGCAAGATATTTTTATTGGGTTTTTATGTGATGGAGTGTGTTGGATGGAGCAATACAAAAAGAGCACACAATTTTGTAATAGATATGAAGTATAATGAAAACACCTTCTGCTCCAGGATAAATGGTGGTGGCAACATCACGGCGTAGGGTGGGAAGATGGACAGAGATAAAGAATGGTAGATCTCAGAGAAAAACAAACACGATTAAAGACTGTAAAAGATTCCAGACCGATCTCATCCCAACTCCAAACATGCAGCTTGAGTGACAGTATTCCTACCAAAGCATGTTAATGTGCTGGAATGGCCCAGTCAAAGTCTGTGGCGTAACTCAAAAACTAAAGCTCAAAAAGGAACAAACAAAAGTGCTCATATCTAGCCATACTAAGCCAATAGAGGCTGTAGAGATTTGCTATTGCATTTGAAACAAATTTAAATTTTTTTGTAAAACTCCTTGATGATCATGTGTCATTTTAACTTCCAAGACGTTCCACCGCAACTTGCATTGTGTTCGTTTATCGCACAAAAGCGAAATAAAAGTTTGAAAGGTACAAATTATATCGCATTCACTGTAACGCTAGACGACTCCTCACGGTGGGGAGCAAACCTCGGTTTAGATTCATTTACCGTCGCTACGATCTGGACAGGTAAAACGGTTCGGCGGGACAAACTCTGCCACCTGCCCGCCAACGGCACGACGCCCTGACACCTGGCAGGGCCACCTGCGATCCGCCGACAGAGAATGTTTCAGACTCTCGGCAGATGGTTGTGTGAGGAGAGATCACACACAAAGGAGAAAGGAAAAAAAAAAATACCCTCACACACAAACACACGCGGCCAGTTTACGGTTTCCTTGAACAAATAATTCATGCAAGCCAGGTGCGCTGCAGCTCTTCGCTCTTGGACACAGACATAGAAATTGATCCTGCTCATGTTCCGCCATGTGACATTGTGAAAGTCAAAGACCTTTTTTTTTTTTTTTTTTTTTTGCACTTGACATGTAATATACAGGCCTGGGCGTTATTTGAAAGGTTCAAGAAGTGCGCTTCATACAGAACGGAGTGCTGCGTTTTGTGTGGATATCGCTCAAAGTTTAAGTCCGGAGACGTCTGCAGACCCATCTGTTTTCCCACCCACCTCCTTGTGGACAGGCTGGAAAATTTCCTGCGAGAACAAAAAACAAAAAAAACCCCCCAAAAAAAACAAAGGCCTGGTTCCAGATTGTGAATAAGGAGCGTGACAGAGAGCGGGGGTTGGGGGGTGGGACATCAGACACAGAAATCCACAATGAAGCTCCTCAAACTACTTGAGAGACTCAGTGGGTGAAACAAAAGCATGTGCTAAGGGACAAACAAGATGATGAAAGCTTGGTGGAGGTTTGAAAAAGATGACACATTTCTTTCATTTCGGAGTGAATGCCTGCTTATCAGAACAAATACAATACCTCTGAATTACCAGTCGCTTTTCCCTTTGTCCTGGCTGTGACTCTACTGCAAATCATATGGTACATAAGTCATGTGGGCGTTTCTTTATTTTTTAACGTATCCGCCGCCGCTGTGCATTCTCAAGTGGGGGAAACTATTTGTTTTTTAGGTCTCCTCAGACCTAAAAGGAAAAGTGGATAACAAAAAGGCACGTTTTACAGAAATGGGGAAAAGTATTCAAAGCTTTCCAACTTTTCACAATGTCAAGTGTTTTTGTGACAGATGAGCACAAATACAGCCAACAAGACGAAACAAAAGGCTTGTATTATCCAAATTTCTTTTGTATTATTTCATTTTGCCTTGCGTTGTTGTTATGCATTTTAATTAATTTGGTTTATTTTGTGTCATTTCTGACATTTTAAATGAATTGGATGTTTTTAATTTGAGGAAGTGTGACATTTGTTTAAAAAATGCAATGCAAATAAAGTAGTTTTTTTTGTTATTATTATTAACTGAATTGGAAGAAAATTGATGTGATGTGCTGTTTCAGTCTGATATCTCCAATTAAAATCCAGTGCAACTTCATGAATCATCGAATAAGTAAGTAGAATATGGAAGCAAGCACTCCACAACAACCTGAAAACACTATCTCCATGGCAACGAGAGGGACATATAGTGGTTCTAGCATTATGCTGCAGGGATGACTTCTAATTTCTAATCCAAAAACATGCAGCTAGAGCCACAATGTAATGTTTTAGTTAAGGTGTGTTGTTTGATTAGAATGGCCTAGTCAAAGTACAAACCTAAGTACAACCTAAGAGCAAGTCTTGCTTTTTCATAGGCAGCCTCTCTCCTGACTTTGAGTCATTTTGCAAGTGAGAGCCGGCAAAAGATTTGTGGCAAAAGCGGTTCAACAAACGCTTGAATGAAACCAAATGTTTCTGACAAAAGGAGAATTTATACAGCTTCCAGTCTTCAAGAGTTTTCACCAGAGAAAGCAGACCCTTTTCAAACAACAGAGCAGTTCATTCATATTTTCTACCGTCCGCGGCCATCCCTTCTGTAATGGAAGTTTGAGCAGTCACTTCAACCCAGTGCGAGACAACTCCTATTATATCCTCATTGCGCTGACAGATGATTCCTGTACGCCACGATAAGAGGAGGGGAGAAAGAGACCCATAATGTAAGAGGGAGAGAAAGAGATAAAACATAAGAGAGGGATAAAGTGCCGGGCATTAATGTTTGCTTTTAGATTTTAAATAAAGCTGCTGCGGGAAAATAGAGGAGAGATCAATCACCGCGCAGAGAGCGGTGGTTAGCGTTCTGGGTCCGAGTGGGTGATTTGTCTATCGGACGTTCATGCAGGAAGTCTTATGAATATGAAACCAGGCAGTGGCTTTCAAAACTGAGCAGTTCAGGATGAAGAGCTTTGTTAAGCTTCAAAGAGTGTAGGTGAGAACGAGTCATGAAGGCCGCGAGGCTGCCATTTTTCATCAGCCGCGTGTAAATTCACAGAAGAGGGGATCGGGCTCGCCTGGTGCCGCTGGTACTCTACATGCTGTGATCTCTCATTCTCCAGCTGACAGCTCAGCTTTTGTGTGAACCGCGCTCAAGGAGAGGAGTCAGGAAATGCAAAACCGAGGTCCAGAGTTCCTCGTTTAGTGTTGGGATTCTAAATGCGTGAACTCGCCTATGTGGATGTTAAATTCAACCTCAAGTTAACACTGAAAATAGTCCAAAGGAGAAAATCAGGTTGACACAGTCCATTGCAAATATGTGCCCTCTCTTACCCCTACTGTAACTTTTGCAAAAATGTTTTTTGTGTTTTTTATTTGTTAAAACTGTCACCATCTTGTGACTGTATAAAATGAGAGATAATCTGAAAAGAGAGATCCTCCAACTCCTCCCTGAGCCACTATTACAAGTATAAATTGCTCCTGGTCAAAAACAACCAATCTGAGCGAGGAGGAGGGTCTTAGCGCTGTCAATCAAGCTCGTACACGCCGCTAAATGTGCTGATGGAGGAAACTACTTAACGTTCCAGGAAAAACTCTTTATATACCGTTGCTGGTAGCCATGCTGACTAGTCATTATGGGGTTTAAAGCTTCCTCAAAACCCCATAATGCTGCATTAGCATTATCTCATCATCATCTCATGTGACCAACAGCAGGACTGTGCTGTTGGTCACATTCTTGCACAATGCCACACACTATTCAGTACAGTTTATCCAGGAGAAGTTGGGGAAAAAAAAGTCCATCAGTAGGAGGTGAAACTGCTCCGTAGCAAAAGGGGTGAGAAGAATGACCGAGTGGCTGCAGTACAGACCCGTTTGCTCTGGGCTCAATCACAGAAACAGATACAGCTGCCATTAGACTTCAACCCTCCTCCTCCAGCAAACAGAGCTGTGGCGTCTGAATAAGTCAGAGAGCAGTTCCCTCCTGACCGATGGGCAGTTTAGAGCTCTTCTCCGCAAGTGAAACACCTGCTGAGCAACTCTTTAGATGTGAGGTAATTTGTGAGAAGACCAGCTCTGTGTGCGTGTGTGTGTGTGTGTGTATGTGCGTGTGTGTGTTTTCTTAGTTCAGGGATCATGTCACCCTCTCACAAACAGAGACAGACTAGCCTAACTATGAGATGATAGGGAATATTTGGCTCAAAACCCTCTTTTCTTTATTTGTTTTTATCAGTCTTTATCAATATACATTCATTTATGAAATAATCAACATATTGAGAAATGTTTTATAGACTGAAGATTGATGTTTGTTCAGAATTATCCTTCCTGAAAGCTCAAGAAATGAAAAAAATTAAACTTGCTAAGAGGCATCTGGGGAAATATTAGCAGGGGGTGTATGTAAATATTTGAGGCTTTAAGTAAAATTCTGACCAAGTGTGAATCCACATAAAATTTGACTTGTGTAATTGTTTTACAGATTCTTTTAATACATAGAATATGGTTAAAAGAAATCCTTCAAGGCCTAAAAAAAACAAATAAATAGCACTCTTGCCTATATTGAAGAGGTATGTAAACTTTTCACTAGTTGAAAAGATTTCAATCGATTAGGCGATCTTGTCAGTGCGTCTTCCAAAGAAACATTCAGGTTGTCGTGGTAACTTCAGACACAAACTCAGGAGAAAATGCATCATCTGATAACTGTGGAGATACCTTTCTGAAATATAAACAGGAAGAAAAAAGAAATCCCCATAGTATAAAAAAAAAAGAGATGAAGAAGGATCCCTGTTAATATTTATCCAACACAAAGGTGATTCCACTCTTAAGAGAAAGCAAAGTAGGCAAATATTCCAGAGGGGAAGAAAAACAGAAAACCTTTAATATAGAAACAATTCTGCAACAAATGGCATCTGTGTGCTTTTTCTTGCACATGTTTCAATATTAAACAAACAAACAAACAAACAAACATCCATCCATCCAGAGCCACAAGGCCGATCCAAACCAAGATGTGCCTCATCGGGGGAAAACTAAATGCCTCCTAAACCAGACCAAATTCATGTATACTCTTCCTGCAAAGATTTGTCTATTGTGTCCATTTTCTATTGATTACACATATCATTTTAGGGCAAATTTATAATCAATCATGAAAAAAAAAAAAAAAAGCTATTAGAAGAAGTTTGAGTTTCTAGTGTATTTGCATGTGAGCGCGCCAGTGCTGCTAGACGTAATTCATCAGCGCTGAATTGTTGAATCGCGTCCATCCAGCCCCATGAATCAGCAGAGCCTTTGTAATTCGTTTCAGCTGATTTGGATCTGAAACGTTCCTCCCTCCCGCTTACGCTATCTGATCGGCTTCCTGCTGCAGCTTCCTCCCATTTATGTAATGAAGAGACTATCGATTACTCATACCTGCCGATGGAAAGACCGATGGACACGGAGACAATGATGGAGGAAGAGAAATCTGAACACAAGGGAAGCAAAAGGAAGACGTATAACCAAGTAGATTAAGTTTTGCAGTATAACGTTTTGATAAAAGGAAAGGTCAAAGTACAGAAGCACAGTGATCAAATAAGCAAATAAGGAGGGGAAAGGTCCAATAATTTCACTACAACAGTGTAAATGCCAGATGTATAGTTGCTAAATTAATAATCATAATGTATTATCCCACAATTTAGCACAGTTGAATTCTTCAAGAGCAGAATTGTTATGACAACATAATTTCTTATAATTTGTTGTCATTCATGTGAACTTGACACACTATAAAATGTTTTCATTTTTTCCCCATTGACCAAATTTTCTTCTAGGAGCTTGGACTGTCTCCGGTGTTTTTAAAGTCTTTGAAGACTTTTATGAAGACACAGGCAATATCTCTCAGATATCCGACAGACATGAACACAGAATTGAATTAAATAAACTAAATTATATGTTGCTTTTTTAGAGAACAGAGCTGGAAAAATAATAAGCACTTCTGGTGGTAACTGGGTGTCATTCAAGGAATTTTGGTAGTTACTTGTGAAATAAATGAGAACAAACTGACTGAGAGCTAATGAGCAGAGACAGCCAAAAAGAGGAATTATTCAAGTACGACGATCAGAAACTGGTCATTAAAATGTCCATGTCCAAAGTAATAAAAAGCCCTTTGGGTGCAATCTGAAGTGGATAAATATGAATCTGAAATGTCCAGATAAGTGTTAAATTTACCTCTAACTGCAGACTGTGAGTCACATCTAACCCAGCTCAGCTCTGTTCTGATTTTAAGTTGGAAAACCATTTGTGATGTTTCTATTCAAACTGACATACAAATGCATTTTCTTCTTAAGATTTTGTACTCTTGAATACTGGGACGTGTGCACTTAAACCTGTTGCTATGTGAACCAACTAATAAGCCAGACTAATGATTTTTTTTTCTCTCCCCCGTTTAACTTAGTTTTTTCTTTTTTTTAAATCTACTGAAACAGTCAAGTTTCTCCTGCAGAACAATTTTCAAATGCCTGTTTCTGGAATTTCAGGAACCAATTAACCCAAAGCGTTTTCTCTTATGGAAAATCCCAATACAGAGCAAATGACATTAAGTCGAAAAGGTCACGTAAAAATCATTCTTAGCATTTCTTTCATTGGTTGCAAAAACAAAATGAGGAAACTTTCCCCTTTCCTAGAATAACCATCAGAGTTACATCTGTCTTTTAAAATTGCATTACATCACCAATATAAAAAAATCTAATTGACACAATACATTCAAAAAAAGGCAGCATGCTAACATTTACTTAGTGGTATATAATGTGAATTATAGCATTCCATTACTTCCTGTCAGACAGGTAAACACATTTTTAGTCCAACACGTTTTAAACGTTTTCAGTTGGATTTTGCTAATAGTGTCAAAAAGTTACTGTTGTGCTTTTATGAATACACTGAGTGGGTTGGTTTAGTGCCATGTGGATATGAGGCTGGACCAGAGCGGAACTCTGAATAAATATAATAAAAGATTAAATGGAAAAAAAAAAAAAAACAACTTACAGTGATAGGAACATGACAACTAGTGGTGGGCTATCTGAAGCCAGGCTTCGAGGGTTGTGTCGTCTTGCTGAAAACCACGTGACTGGCAACAAACGAGGCCTCGCGTTGCATGGGTCACGTGACTGCTTCATTTTGCGTATCGGTTTTCAAAATAAAAGCGTGATGAGCCGCTGCTTGATCGCATCAGAGGAGTATTTGTCTTCAGCAGTGGCCGAAATAAAAGGAACCTTTTATAGTTCATGTGTATTAATGATTTTGATGATGGCACTCATCAAAATGTAATGTTTGTTACCAGTTTTCTCAATGGTTAATTATGGGACATTTTGTGACTTTATATTTATGTGTTTTTATTATGTAAACCATTTTGACACTGCATTGTTGCTGAGATGTGCTACACAAATAAACTTGATTGAAAAGGAGCCAGCAAGAAGAAAACAATCTGACATCAGGGGATACTTGAGATGATCACTCACAAGATTCTTAAATAACAATAATTAAACCCTTCACCTCCAAAATTCTCACCTTCTTGAAATTTCCACTATTTCTTTGTTCTGCAAAAATATTTCAGTCTTGCACAGCAGAAACAGACTTAAAGCTGTTGGAAAAAATCCTGGTTTATGAGTAAAAATATAAGGGATCAGATCAGAGAGTCAATAGAAATCCAAGAAAAGACCTTTTGAAGAATTTTAGATTTTCACGAGGCAAATCAAAACTCAAAGAAAACTGTCTGCCCCAACAAGCACTGCACTACGAGAACATTAAAACAAATGTCTATTGTTAAATCAGTCGGTGACAAAAGAAAACAGCTACTAACAGTCAACATATATCAGGATTGACTACAAATTATTTTAATAACTAAAAATGATTAGTTAAATAGAATTTAATTGACTGTCCTGTTGCTAAACATGAGTTTGACAAAAACTTTGTGACAATATTGCATTTACTAATTGTTTTTAAATATGTCTGTCTGAGTGACAAGGCTGTCACAGTTTCAACAGCAGATGTCACTAGTGAGAAATGAATGAAGCATCGAGTAATGAACCTTTGGGCAAAGCAATGGAACGGGAAGCTTCATTGCTTCATGAGGTTCAATCGGACAAGCCTCCTTATTACTCAGTACAAGCCTCGAAGCCTGGCTTCAGATACCCCATCACTAGTTTCAGCTGTGAGAGGAAGCAAACCAGCCAACTGAGGGAAAATTAACTCAGAGGCTGAACTAGAACTGAAAGAAGTCTCTAGAAGAAAAGAATGAGACTAAAACAAGAAAACAACATCCAAACGCACAAAGAACGGAACACCACAATAAATGAAAATAAATAAAAAGCAAAACCTTTAAAGCAATACTAATGGCGGTCATGTTGTAATGAATACAGGAACTAAACGGATTATGGCAAAACTTAATGAATGTAAACAAACAAGACACAAATAGAAAAGACTCCATACAGTCAAAGTTAGCTACAAAGTAGTTAGATAGTTATTCCTGTTATTCTTAGCTACCAGTTAGCTAGGAATAACTAGCAAGCTCTTAACTAGCTAGCCTTTAGCTGTATTCCTAGCTAACAGTTTGCTAGAAATATGTGTTCATTTATGGATGGATGAATGGAAGTTTTTTGCTGCTTAAAGTAAGGATAAATATGGTACGTGGGCCTATTTGGAGAGGCCTAACATATTCACTGAATGGATGATGGCAAAATCTAATAAAATAAACCCAAACAAAATAAGCACGACAAATAGAAAAGATTCCAGCTACAACTCTAGCTAATAGCTAGCTAGTTATTCTAGTTATTCCCAGCTAGGTATACCAAGCAAGCTCTTAACTACCTAGCTCTTAAATAGTTATTAAAAAGATAGCTAGCTTTTAGTTGTAGACTAGCTAACAGTAGCTAGAAATAGGTGTTATTCATTTTTATTTATTTATATTGAACATGATAGAAGTATAAAATCACACACATGAACAAGGATTTCAAAAGACACTTTTGTACCACAATAATCTTATGCTTGAAAAGGAGTAGAAAGAAGTAAGAAACTTTTGAACTCCTGCCCCATAAACTCACACCATAGTTTCAGCTGGATCCTCCTTATTAAATAAAATAATGGAAATAAATAAAATAAACATAGGTTAATTTTCTAATTTATTTGGTTTTACATCTGTATGTCTAAATGCATCCAGACACTCATATTTACATATACACAATAGTGCTATCTCTCACCCATAGTTCTACATCTTGTGAAATTTGTTTTTAATTTTTAATTTATTTTATTTATGACCTCCTTATATTTACTTTTAAACTGTATTAAATGTAATAAATTCCATAATTTTACACCATGAATTGAAATACAAATTCATTTATGGATGGACGAAAGGAAGTTTTTGACAACTGGGACTATTTGGTGAGGCTTAAAAAAAAAAAATCATTTTTCAGTGCCCAAACACAGACTTACAGACAACAAACTCCTTCTGTTTCTAAAAACCTGCACATTTAGAGAACAAGACAAAAACCCATGAATATATTTTATTACTATCGTCAGAAGTTCTCAGGAGTGCCCTCTGAGTTACTTCTGGGAGAGGAGTACCCTCACCCCCACTCACCCAACCCTTCACTTGCCTTCCTCAGTAGTCAAGCCCCTCTAAGACAAGGCTGTACAGGACCTGATCTTCTTTGATTCACTTGGACTAGGATGGGGAGGGAGAAAGCGAGGATTCACACAGCAGCAGCCCCGTTATTCACATTCTGCCGCTGGAGTGCACTTGTATTCTTCAGAGAGGTTTGCCAGAGATGGAGGAAGGTGCAGCAAGATGCCAGAACAGAACAGGCTCTGCATGCAAAAACAGAGCCGAGACAAACTCCCCCCCCCCAAAAAAAGCAGAGTAAGCATAGCAAGATAAAGAGTAAAAAAAAATGTGATGGAGTGGATCTGAAGACAGATCAGAACAAACTTGGCTGAACTGTTTTCAAACTAACCAGGTTTGCTTATTTCATTAGACGTATAGCTGTAAAGGCTTTCTAGTATTTCTTGAACTTAAATTAAAAAACAAAAATTGCAATGCAATCCATGATTTAATGTGGAAGCAGAGTTGGGTAGTATTTACCCAGTTATTTTTTCTTGAGTAACCTTGGAAAAATAGTCTGAGGAGTATTTTTACTATGCTGTATTTTATTTGAATAACTCTACTACAAAGTGTCACATCTCTTACTTGAACAAAATGACCCCTTACGTGGGTCATTTCTCGGATGGCCGCTTTTTATTTTCGCTCCAGTGAAAATACTTTGACGTAGTGCTACTCTTGAGTACAACTGCTGCCTACTCCCCTCTCAGTATGGAAATTACAGAGCAACACAAATAAGCATTTAATTGAGGATTTTGAAAAATAATTCTGCGTGGTTTTGTTTCTTTTTTTTTTTTTAACGTGTATATTGAAATGTGATCTAAAAATTTGCATTCATCTCTTCCGAGTTGCCCAGCCTGCCGGTTTGGGTGGACGACCACGACTTGGCAGGTTTGCAGTCGTGCTTTTCTCTCCTTTTTCAGATGATGGAATAAACGGAGCTCTGTGAGAGCCCCATCTTTGCCTAAAGACATTTATCTCTTTGGTTTTAGTTGATCTGTCACATAAATTCCCTCTTAAAGACATTGCATGCTTAATTGAACCGTGATAACAGAAAACCTTCTTTCGTAAATACTTGACAAGGCTCTTCATTACTGGTTCTTATTTAAATGTGCTTCTTTCCAAAAACACTTTTAAAAGTTGTTCCAGTTCCTCAGCTGTAATTAATTATAATTACAAGCCTTTTGACCCAGCCCACTCGCCATAATGCCATTAAGAACCCGTTGTCTTTAGCTGCATGGAGAGAGGAGGGGAGTAAGTGAGAGGGAAGTGGAGAGAGCTGCTTCTTAGCCTCAGCTTCTAATTGATTTGCTTCCTTAATCCCCTTTGGATTAAGTTAGGGAAAGAGTTCAGCCTGATTGAGGCTTCTGAATTCCATCGGTGAGACTCGGCGGCGGCGTGGAGGTCATTTAAATTGAAAGTGGATCAGTCACCGCTCGTGTTTACACGGGGGCGGGGAGGATTTGACGCCCTCTGACAGCCACTCCGCTCGGCCCCGTTAGGACGGATCATCGGCGAAGGCCCATCGACTCGTTTGTTTGCTCCTGTGCAAACAAATGTGGGAAAACGCCCGGCCGCTTTGGCGACGAGCGTTGAACGAGTTCCGTTCATTTTCACACTGCTCCTTCTCCCTCCTCTGTGCTGCTTTAGAGGAGTGGAGCAGCTAACTTTCCTCAAAGAGAATATTCATGCCAGAAGTGACTATGTGTCTCTTGACATTATGAGGTTAAGCACAAAAGAAACACATTTTGAGGCTTAGCTCTGGACTAATATTGGAATGTGACCATGAAAGACATTTCTAATCTGCTCAGCCCAAAATCACATTAGCTCCCTTAATGTATTTTCTCCACTTTAACTGAACTGGGATTGGGAAGAATTTTTAATAGGGAAACTTTTTTCTACTGAAGGCCCAATAATAGCTACTGAAGGAGAGAGAGAGAGAGAAAGGGCCTGCTCTGTAACTAATCTATCCTGATTTACAGAGCTGAGCTTTATATACATTTATATATACATATGTGTGTGTGGGTGTGTGTGTGTGTATGTACACATTTGAGCATGCATTGATGTCTGGAAACAAAAGCTCTGCAAATTTCCCCTGAAAACAAACAGAGCGCAGATCTGTCAAGAGGGCGAGTAGCACGTCAGGGCGAAGAAAAACCACCAGTCTGTTCGAAACATGAAGAAAAACACTCTCCGGGGCGGGAGTGTAAGGAATGGCACCGTCCTGCAATGTGAAGCCAAGCGGGATGCCACAAGAAGACGGATGATTGGTTGTCGAGATCTGGCTAAGACTCACTGATCATCACACGGAGCACGCAGACTCTCTCTCTCTCTTTCTTTCTCTCTCTCTCCCTTGGGGACTGTGAGAACTCAGCAAAGCAAGAGCAAGAGGAAAAGGGTGAGAGTAAAGAGGTCATTATGAGCTTCTTTAGCCGGGCGTAAAACAGCGTTATGAAAAGTCTAACATGGACATCAGTTTTGCTTTAATCAGTTTGGATATTTTTAAAACGGATACCGTGAGCTGGCCACAATATGTTCTATCTGTCGGATCGTTTTCCCTTTGCACCCGCAGGGAATGAGCAAACTAAAGTCCATCCATCCGTCTGTCAGTCATGACTGAGGTGGAGCACATTGGAGAATCAACAAAATGTCTTTGTTAAGGAGTTTATTTCAGATTTTTTTTAACATAACAATGAACACTATATATATATATATATATATATATTCAATTTATGACCTTTATAACCCAGCAATTATTTCCATAAGTAGGTGGATTAAAAAGTAGATAACTAAAAAAAAATAAACAAGCAAACAGAGGTTGCAGACAACAAGTAAAACATAAATCAACAGAAAGCAAATAATATGGTTATAAGAGTTAAATAAAGAGTGTACGCCGTTACACCAGATTCTTGAAAATGGGATTTCAGAGCCTTTGAGAGAAGGCCTAAATTTATTTTATTTTTTTTTTTACAACTTCATGAACAAAAGGGGAAGGAGTTAATTTAACAACAACTCATAGCAGCATCTTTTAAGAACTCATTTCTGTTTTCTGAAAAAAATTAAAGTAAAATAAAATAAAAAAGACAACTTCAAGATATCAGTTTCACAAATTAGAAACAGCTAACGTGGCTCCATGTGACAGTTTTCACCAGAGACGTGGCCTCAGAGTTGTAGTTCAGTTTCAGAAACAAAGAATCTAAACTTTACTTTAACTCAAAGTTTAGGAATTGAGTCTCATAAAAAAATCTTTCACACATGTAAGTGGAGTGAAACCCAAGATTTATAGACTGTTTAGACTTGACAGCAGAGCAGATGTGGCTCTAGTAAACAATTTAAAAAAACAAATCCTTTTCATGAGGATTAAGGAAAGGAAAAAAAACCTCTAAACCTAACTAACTCTAAATATAATGCACTATCAATTGCAAGAATGCACATTCAAAGTTAGGAAATAAAAGGCTGAGCAATGAGATAGCCAGTTCTTCAAAATAAAAGCCCAACTTGTTAGATTCAGTCGACAGTTTGACATTTTCATGCCTTTCTGTCAGCAGAAATGTGTGTTTGTGTTTCTAACCAATTTGTAGCTCTTCAGACGAGAAATGGAGAAACTCCAGCTAGTCCAGATCGTCAGCAGATAGAAGCTCATGGGATTTTCATTCCCCAACTTTGATCCCAAGTCGTTTTATTATCATCAGTTAAGTGGAGCTGTTGTGGCTGGGATCAAAATGCAGTAGCAACCTCTGGCGTTTGAGAGGAAATGAAATACACACACATCTGTTGCAGGATGCAGATTCAGGAACTCATATCATAGGTCAGGTGTGTGCAAACAGAAGACAGCAAAAGTATGTGGAGACGCACGGAAAACAAACAAAAGCACAACAAGTCAAAGGTTGAGATGGTAGAAGAATTTAAGAAAACCAGCGACAAGAATAAGTCTAATTGAACCATGACAGTAAGGCGAAATGTTCTTGTCCAAATAACAGATTTTAAACCACAGAAAAAAGTTACGCTGACCTTGTTTTCAACACCCATCCGTCCGCCTTTCAGCTCCTTTCCTGACTTATTTCAGGATTGAATGCCTTGTGTGGTTTGCAGTTGTGCCATGCTGTGTTTTAAGATAACATATTGAGCAGACATCTACAAATTACAATGCACTACTTTGTTTTGATCACCTAAATTTCCAGCTCTGCAAGTAAAAATACGACGGTTTTAGAATTAAATGGTGAATCATCTTTGCAATAATGCAAAACAAATCAACTTTACGGTTGTTGTTTTCAGGTTTTTTCCTAAACCTAATAATTTATTTTGTCCGTGTTGCTTCTTCAGTATGCAATAGGCTGCACAGGCGGACTCAAACCGGGATGCTGACAGGAGAAATTGGGTCAGGAAGGGATTTGCAGGGTCGCTTTCAGCTGTGGAGTCACACCATTGGTCAAAATGTAATTCCGATGACTTCTCTGGCTATTAAAAGTTACAGAAGAAATGCATTATGTCTGGAGACGGCAAAGGAAAAGGAAATTGTTTCATTTATACTATTGGGTCTACAGCTACTAAATGCAGATGGACTTTGCAAAATTGAGTCTGGAGTCTAGGTGAATTGCACATTTGTTTTGTCTCATTCTGCAGAATAAGACGATGGGTTATGCAGGTTACATCGCCTATAATTTGTAGCTTTAGTGAATCTCTCAGTCACCCCTGAAGCTTCGATGCAACGGAAAGCTGATGGGAGATAAGGCAGCTCTGGAAGCTGCTAAGAGTTTGAGGTTAACAGCAGAGGGACAGGTAGAGATTAGAAGGGTGGATGTTGAGGATATAAGACGTGACGGAGGAGGCGGAGAGGGGATCTGATACCCGGCGTGAGCTTTTCCAAAATAGAACCAAATCAGATAAAGACTCTACTGTCAGAAACGCTCGAAGTGGTTTTGGAAAGGAATGCAGGTCAGTTATTCACAAACTATGTTGTAATTCCAAGCAACGAAACGGTCCAGATGGAGGGAACATGACTTTCTTCAGAGGACAGAAATCTTCCAGGTGCATGTGTGTTTCTCATGTTCTCAGCTCTTTGGTTCCCAAAATCTTTTGCCTTTAACGCTTAACTCTTCTCCTGCAACTAACCTCAAATAAACTACACTGATAAGTTGTCAAATTATATACTGTTTATCCTATGTGCGTCAAAAGAGACAAGTTTTGTTGAGGAAAACTGAAAATAACATTATATACAATCCAGTGTATTATAAGCCTGGCGGGCCACCAGGCTAGCATTGTTTGTTTATTTTAAATAGGGTTTTTTATACAGCAGATGACAGATCTAGCTAGGTTTATAGTTGACCTTGTATCATTCCCACATCAACCCTTTGGCCTCACATGCCACTACACTTATAATGCCTCCTTGTGTACCTCCAAATTTTTGTAGCTTTTAAAACTTCTTAACACAAAAAACATGATGGGCTGCTGTTGTGTATGGAGTTGTTGACTGCTGGGATCACACACACACACACACGCGCGCACCCACGCGCGCACACACACACACACACACACGCACACACAAAAACACTTTTCACAGAAACAGAAATTGAATTACCTGGCACAGCATAATGTATTGGTCCAAAGATCCAAGTCTCCGAAGTGCCGTGCGTGTTTTGCAAGCTTCATCTAATCGCAGATTATCCTAAGGGACAAAATGGATTCCAAATATATATCGCCAGAAGAACTAATGAAACAATTTAAGATGACAACAGTTTTGATGCAATTTACAATGCAGAAACTGGGGGGGGGGAAGGGAAAAATGCAAATGGAACGGCTCTCAAAGTCAGGTGGTGATAACGGAGAGACTCAACAGGTCAGAAGGGAGCGTTGTTCCCATGAAGAATTCAAGGGCCTAATTATTTCTTTCAGAGCTGGCTCAGTCGACACCTCACTTATTAAGGGAGCAGAAAGTAAAGGAGAACAATTTGGAAAAGTGGTAAGAATTAGGAAGACAGTCATGCAGAAGGAGACCTAGAGAGAGAGAAAAATGAAAAAAAAAATAAAAAAAATGTTGCTTGTAGATCACCATGTTCTTTCTTGACCTGGAATTTGCTAACAAGACATTTCATGAATTTCTGCCTGAATGGGCTACATTTTACTGCGACCATTGTAAACGCAGGCTGAGCAAGACGTCTAGCACTCCTCCTCTGCTGCTTAGTTCAGCAAAGCCCACTTCATTACACCGCCACCCCCAACCCTTCTATTATGCACAGAAACGTTTGATTAAACACGACATTCAGTTTTAATAAGGTAAATACTGAAAGTCGCCACAGCAAATACAATGGCATAATGAGTCGTGCTTTATTAAATTCACTGTAGCATGCAGAGGTAAATCTAATTTTGTTACTCAAAGAGCGCAATTTATATATGTACTAATCACGGCCTTTATCTGCTGAGCACAGATTACGTCATAATCTTTTATCCGTGTGAGAATAAATTTCAGACAGTTTGGTGTTCATGGGTCTAAATGAAAACTAGAGCAAAGTGGGAGGATGGATCCAAATAAGATGACTGTTAATGGAGTAATTTTCAATTATGGAATTTTAATAAGAAATTTGACTCACTGTTAAATCAGAAGGCAATCTGTAACAACAGGAAACATTTTTTACCTTTACAAATGACCGTTTTAAGCCTCTTCATGAGTTGAATAACTTTATATTGAGTGTTTTATAAACTTTGATTCTTTGGTTTGAGTTTTCATGAAGGGACCTGACAGTTCATATTTGTCTGTAGTGACTATTTATTTGTCTTAAATGTGCTGCAAATACCAATAATCTGGCTATGTTTAAGGGAAAAAAAGACCTTCAGTTTTCTTCACAAAACCTATAAATATACTCTGACTGCACACACACACACACACACACACACACACACACACACACACACACACACACACACCTACACAAAAAAAACCAGCAATGGATGTAGGATGGAATTATGTCCTCCCAAAAGATACTAATGAGGATGCAGAGTCAGTGTCACCTTTTGATAATAAGGTAAAAAAACAAAACAAAAAAACAAGCTCCAAACCCACCACCATGTTCGTGTGCCACCTTCACAGTTCCCATCTGTTTTGGCGATATATTCCCAACACTCGCCGACTGCTGGGTGGGTAGACTGAGGAGCAGTGACTCCAAGTGTGACAAAACATGTCAGGAGGCAGCAGCAGACGAGATCCAAGAGTCATTCCTGTCTGGCTCAACGAACCACCAGCAGCGCCACCGCAGGCATCACCTCTCACTTCCGAAGGGTAAAAGCGAAGGCTCGGCAAGCCAGTCCAGAAAACAACTCTACAAACCTTTGCTAGACCTAAAACCTTCCCACACTTTCCCATTTCGTAGCTTGATTTGCCCCTTGAAGTCCATGTGAACACCTTGACTCACCGGCTGAATCACAGTGTGAAAGCTGCAGAGAGGGGAAAAAGGCTGAATCAGCCTCATGACACATTAAATAGCCAGAAATATAATTGAGGGATCAAAGACAGAAATGATATAGGAACTGTAATGGCCTTTGCAAGGAACACACTGAGCAGCCACTTTCACAGCTACACCTTACTGGTGCAAAGATAGATTTCTTTTTGCCTTCAGAACAGAACTACCCTTAATTATTGGTGACACAGATTCAACAAGGAGATAGAAACATTTCCCAGAGATCTTGATGTATGCGGCTGCTGCAGGTTTGTTAAAGGGGTTGAGATCCGGGGACTATTGTCTCCGACAGTACAATAAGCTCATTGTCATTTTTGTGAAATCCGTTGGAGACTGCAGCTGCATTTACGGTGGCCATATCATTGTGCAATTTGACATTTTGAAAATAAATTTACAAGAGTAAGTTTGGAACAAAAAAACCTCTTTTTTGCTAACAAGTTTTGGCGCTAGGATGAGGTGGATTTTTTTTTAGCTGTATCGAAATTTCATTCCCATTTTATTTTGCAAAACTGCAATGAAAACACATGATCAACACCCGGATGTTGCCGCTGGCGAAAACCATGGAGACGATGATCAGGAAGTGGTAGAAGAATGACGGCACCGTGCTTTTTTTTTTTTTGACTTATCACATGACCAAAAGTATTGACTTGTGATTGTAATTGCGCTTCTTATTTAATGGAAATTAAAGTTGTTCCTACATTGGCGGAATACTGACAAAGTGTTGCACACATTTGTGATGGAAACGGAGCTAGTTTTAGTTTTGTGATGTGGCGCTGGATGTAGTCAACAGAAGTTGGGTACAGTGTGGCCGTAAAGGGATGAACATTGACATTATCAATATTGTACGGTTTTTAAACAAGCCTTAGCTGGTAATGAGGGTAATAAATATTCCTTAAGAATATCCCCCACACCATTACACCATCACCACGAATGGAAGTGGTGTTAGAAGGTCATTACATGGCCAGAAGAATGTTCTTGATGCTTATTCTAAACTCTTACCCTGAGTTTAGTTTTAGTTATTCAGGTTTAAACTAAAGTAATCACACCAGGCAAAGTGTTTGCAACCCGTTGTCTGTCCTTGCAAATTGTACTTTTCTTCTCTTAGCAAAGAGGAGTGGCTATCTGCTGCTGTAGTCCATCGCTTTCAGAGAGGGCATTCCGAAACTCTTGGTTGTAATGACAGCCTAACCTTTGCCATCAGCAAGGCATTTTCATCCTCTCAACTGCAGCAGGTCCACTTTTTGCAGACCTAGAACATGACTTGGTGTTACAAACCCAATAGATGAGCAGCTGCTGTTCCAAGACACATAGCGATCCACTGAATGGGTTATCCTCGAAATGTCGAAGTTTTAAAGGATCATCAGAGCAGTATTGAACCTTGCTGTCATTGAAGTTGAAAGTGTAGCACAATAGCAAATTTCCCTATAGAATTTAGGCAATCCCTTGCAGAAGACTGTAACCTTTTAGTCCATGGTGGCCACTTTGGTAACTCAGTAGGAACGCAGGGTTGGAGTCAGCGCTCAGTTGGCACACCTCAGGCTTTCACAAGCTTACTGCATTACAAACCATCTCGGCAGGAAAAGTCTTTGGTAACTCAGTAGGAACGCAGGGTTGGAGTCAGCGCTCAGTTGGCACACCTCAGGCTTTCACAAGCTTACTGCATTACAAACCATCTCGGCAGGAAAAGTGGGACAGAATATTTATTTAGAGATCATCTGTCTGCGGCGTATTAAGGTTCATAATGTGTCCAGGACCGGGGAGAGAGAGAGGTTGATGTTCGGAGCATATAGGAGCATTGTAACAATTGGAATAACTTCACAATATCTCCGTGAAATAATGCGTTTACAGGGGATAAGCTTAGCTTTTGGAGATTTCCCCTGGCCCCATTTGCTGCATATTTGTTTTTTCCTGTCATGAAAAGAAAACAAGATCAGATGAGTTGCATCAAATATTCATGTGCTACTTGTCGTTTTGTTTTTTTCTGGTTTGTTGTACGTTTTGTCTTTCCCACATCAGTGGGTTTTTTTTGTTGTTGTATTTTTTTTTTTTTTTTGCAACAATAAAAGAAAGAGATGAGCAAGATGCGTGTGTGTGGGGCTCTACTGTACATCGGGGTATAGTCTCCGGGGGTAGACATCGGACCTATAAGCTCCTTTGGCTGCAGATAGCTCTGTGAGGAGATTAGTTAGTGGGGTGAAAAAAGGGCGGGAGGGGTTAAGACCAGTTACACTCTGTGTTATGCCTTTGTGCTCAGATTGTGGATATTTAAAAAAAAAAAACCACACAAAATCCCTGCTATATCCAGGCTACAAAGTCAAACAGCAACCCGGTCGATGGAAAACACACATAAACACACGAGCCATAAAACTACAGACACACACTTGCAATCTCTCCAACAAAACAGAGAGTCCAACAAAACACTAGCAATCTCTTCGATTTAACTTATGAGGCGAAGTGCTTAGTTTGAAACAAGAAAAGAACAACTGAAACTTAGTTAATAGGTCAGCTTGAGTCAGGTCAGTCGTAATATTTGCCAGAACACTGAGAGAATTTTAATTCATTTTTATTTTCTGTAGCTTTCTTTAAACATTCGTCAACTGCTTCAGGGGGACATGTGTTGTTCTTGGACTACTCTGCCGCCAAGAGTGGCACAGTGGTAGAGACTTTTACATGGCAAACAGCTCTGGTTCGTTTTGCCACGATTTATTAACACCAACCGCTTTTTTTATGTCATGCTGGAAAAAAAAAAGTGTGAACTCACTTTTCTGCAAGACAAATTTGTCCATCCATCCATTTTCCATCCCTTCGTCCCTAATGGGGTCAGGAGGGTTGCTGGTTTCTATCTCCAGCTACGTTCCAGGCGAGAGCCAGGGGTCACCCTGGCACCCTGGACAGGTCGCCAGTCTGTCGCAGGGCAACACAGAGACATACAGAGACACGCAACCGTTCACACACACACTCACACCTAGGGAGAATTTAGAGAGACCAATTAACCTGACAGTCATGTTTTTGGACTGTGGGAGGAAGCCAGAGAACCCGGAGAGAACCCACCATGCACAGGGAGAACATGCAAACTCCATGCAGAAAGATCCCGGGCCGGGAATCGAACCCAGGACCTTCTTGCTGCAAGGCAACAGCTCTACCAACTGTGCCACCCAGACAAATTGGTACCTTGTCGAAAGGCACCATTTACTAAAAATCAAAGTGCTGCATCTAAAGAAATCAGGAGATTACATTGTATATGTACTGTGTTAAAAATCTCCAAGACAGGCGCAGTGAATGGTGCAGCAATTGAGAAAAAAAAAAGGCTGTTTGAGAAGTAGACACCTTCAGAAAGAAAAGTACAATTTTGCTCAACAGGCAGCAGGTTTTACAGAGAACATAGTAAGAGTTGTCTTTATGTTAAGGTTTGGCGTCCAGACCAGGAAGGTAAAAGCAACCAGGTTTGAAAAACTGCCGTCTAGTTTTTTTTTTCTTTTTCGCATTCATTAGCGAAAAAAACAAACGAATCAAAATCAGTGGCTGTGCTTCTCGCAGTTTGTTCTGTGCCACTCTGCTTCTCTACACTTAAGTCACACACACACTGTGTGACAGAATAAACCTTCAATTTTGCTGCTCTGCTTGAAATTAAATCAACAGCTGAAGCGGCAAACATCTCTGCTGTCGGTGAGATTGTGCTTCCAACAGTTTTAATAAAAGACAGTCGCACGTCGTTCAAATCCGACTTTGACAAAAGAGAAACATCTGTTAAACACGCACACCCCAACATGATTATCTGACATGGTAACACACATGGTAATATCGACATCCCACAATCACTGTTTTACTTATAAAAGTAACTAAAATATCATTAATTTTAGTTTGCAGTCCAATATTTGTTTTCCTTTCCTTGAAGGTGTAACTGCAATGTCCTCTTATGCTTTCATCATGTAAAGCAATTAAATAAAGCAGGTTGGACGGCTGGTTGTTGGGCTTTTAGGCATTCTGTATTTCTAACTTAAATCTGTTTTTGCACAATCGAAGCATAAATGTGCAGGATGTTAGATCAATATTAATTATATATGTCCCCAAACCGCTGACAGTAATCAAGATCTTGTAAAAAGTGTAAATTTTTTGCCTATTGTCATAAAACATTCAGAAAGAAAGATTAGATCCAATAATGGATTTATTTTAAGCACAATGTCTTTTTCAGCAAATTGCACCACAGCATGACACCAACAAGAAGGCAGTGAGCTGAGCTTGCTAGCATGTTATCATTTCTTTTTGCACATTTTATTTCCAAAAGGTGTTTTTTTATTATTATTAGTATTCTGACAGAGCTGCTCATACTTTCACACTGTAAAAAGAAGTTGTTTTTTTCCAAAGTCTTACTTTATCCAGTGCCTGTACTCATCCACCAGTGGTGGTTTTCTTCCTCATACAGAAGGACAAGACAGGGTCTTAAAAAAAGTTGGACTACAAACGACGGGAGAAGAGATGCGTGTAAGAGTTAGACTGTAAGAGAGATTTTGGAAAAGTGAATCCAAATATATGAAATATAGAAATTTTGAGGGTGAAGCGCAGAGACGGATGAAGTCAGACTGAGTCAGAGTGAGAGGCGGACTGCGACGGGCTGTCTGCTGAATCTTCACCAGCCCTGGCTCTGGATTGATCGCTGTACTGTGCTGAGACACCTCAAACCCCGAAGGGCTAAAGTTACTCCTACTTATTAGCCTGACCAATACCTTCTCCTGCAACTCTGCTCCATTCTCATCTCCCTTCAGTTCTCGGTCTTGGGTTTATCCCATTGAGATTGTCATGGTCGATCTATGGTCGTAGTTTGCCTGTGGCAGCAGAGAAAGTGAACAAAAACATTTGATCCTTTAATATTTGGCAACTTTATATTGAGCCTAATATTGAGTGTTTAAAGTCACTTGAATAAAATCCAACCAGGGTTAAAATAGCTTTGGGGTTTTCCTTATAGCTCAGTTTTATTTTGTTGTAACTCTTTGATGGTCTAGTTTTAACTCATTTTTAAGAGTGTGTTTGCTAGTTTTCATCAGTTGTAGTAGTAGGTTTGTCATTCTTTAGTTCATTTTTAGGTGCAGAATTCAAAAAGGTCAAAGTATTGTGATTATGTATACATCGATTAGTGTATGATTACTCGAAAGAAGATGCCATTTTCAAATTGTTGTTGAACAACAACTGACTGACGTTTTTTCCCATTTTTTTTTTTTGTTGCTGCCATTTTGTGGACTAGCATAAGTGGCGCCAGGAGGAGTATGGAGCTGACGGCGGGGACATAAACTGCTGGTTTTGGGAGTTGAGGAGGCGAGTCTATTTCACATTAGTTCAAAACTGAGTGATATTAAATCTACAACTTCAGTGTGTTTTAATTAGTTTTATAGGTCTAGTTTCCCCTCATTATTTACAGCTTTTAAATGTTTCCTAGGTTGCAGTTTTTATTTTTCCACTATCTTTAGTTCACTAACTATAATAACCATGAATCAAATTCAAATATTTAAAACTTCAGTCCACGCCTCCAGCAAGTAATTGTTTCTCAGTAGCCAATCATCCAGGCCTTCTGGACGCAGCAAAGCGTAGAGCACGGCTCTGGGTTTTACCAGGCTGCCGTGGCCTTTATTTGACCACAAATTTATAGGAGTGTGGCCTATGAGAGAGGATGAAGACATGCGGAAAAGGTCAACGGGCCGGGACTTGAAATTTTTCAAGTTTGCTTCCATGAGAGCTAAAAGAAAGTTTTTGTTCTTTTTAAATTGCATTGCAACAGCCCCGTTATCTGTTGTGGACGTTGACCTAGCATGAGAAGCAAAGATGCACCAAGATTTCATATGAATATGCTCATGTGGAAGGTTTCGCTTTAGGATGTGAGTGTACGTGAACGCCATACCTACGCACCCGAGGATGATAAGTTGTTATTTTTACAGCTTTATGGAGGATAATGGAAATGGAAAGCCAGTGAACTCACCAACACATACAGACTCAGGAAACCGGCTCTATCTAAAGTGTTATGCCAGAAAAAGAAATCACGTCGCGAAAGTTAATTAGGTTGCTTTATTCTCTGAATTGTCAGCGCTTCTCCTCAGTTAATTGCTGATTTTGATCGATAGCCGTGTCTAAAAGCTTTTTGACGGAGTAAACTCTGGAAGACCGTCTCCCCGCCTACTCTATCGTTAGAATATTGAAAAAAGCGGCGTGCCGTGGTGGCGTAGGGGACAGCGCGACCCACGCTTGGAGGCCTTGAGTCCTCGTCGCGGGTTCGATTCCCGGACCCGTTGACATTCACCGCATGTCTTTCTCCCTTTCCTGTCAGCCTACTTTCGTATTAGGGACACTAGAGCCCACAAAAAGACCCACTGGAGGGGATAAAAAAAAAAGAATATTGGGAAAAAAATGGTTTAAAGCTTATTGGAATTTGGGAGTTATATCTGCTACTTCTCTCTGCTCTACTTATTTTATTTACTTCTTTCTGAGTTATTTTGAAAATATGACAGAGATGAATGTTTGTGTTCTTCGGGTTGCATTGCATCACTGTTATGAGGCTTTTAAGCAACAACTGGGCCCATTTTGGGTTCTGGTTTGCACCCTAAGGGGGAGGCTCGAATGTTGTCAAAATACTGGAATGTCAAACTCCATGCCAATAATCTGAGCAATACTAGGAGCTCAGAATTTTGTTTCTTTCTGAAAAACAAACACACACAAAAAAGCAAAACAAACAAACAAAATAACCTCATAAAACTGAATCTTTTTGAGTCATTAATTGAAAACAATTTAAAAAAAAAATTCAGGTGATGTTTAGCAAAAAGAAAAATCACACGACAGAGTTACTTTCATTTGTAGCTTAACAGTAAGCAAAAGTTTTGAAGGTAAGAACGTTAAAAAGTTAATAGCAGAGTGAAGGTAGAGTCTCAGTAAGAGTTTCTTAAAGAGACAGACCCCCAATTTCAAGATGCAAAATTACAGTCAAATTTCTTCCAAGTCATTTCTGATATATATATATATATATATATATATATATATATATACATCATTTTTACAACAACTGAAGAAAACTTAGTCATATGACTCTGCTTTAACATCATACTTTGTGGCTGTAAAACATAACATCTCAAACTCACTTGTAAAACAGGGCTGTTTCTGCGCCTTTTCACGTCTCCAGCACAGAGTGACTGTGAGTTAAAAGGAGCTGTGAGAAGTAATTAACACCCAGAAGAACAAGGCAACAGCAGGCTGGATTAACCTTGTTAAAGTCCTGAGCGCGTGTCTGTGTATTCAAATCTGTCTTCACAGTCCAAACAGGAAGGTGAAGGATGAGGATGAGTCAGCCGTGTACCGCTGTGCTGGTGTTTCCCTTTTTGACACCGTCATGAGAGGTCACCTGACTTCACATTTGATGTTAGAGCAACACATGCTGATGGTTCACGTACCTTTTTGCCTGTAAGTGTTTTATTTCAGCATTGAGCTACGTTCGCTTTGTTTCTCATCGCATCCCCCCTCTCCCATCCTGCCCCTCTCACTGCCCGTCTTCTCTCTGATGATGATAATGGTCCGTGTCTGTTTACTGATGCACAAACTCTCATGAAGCGTCCCCCCCCCCCCCCCACCTCCTCCGCTAACAATTCAGCTGTGGCGGAAATCTTCGATATTGCATGTAGAAAGCCCTCAGGATGCGTTTGGTGTCCCACTGTTAGATTTTGTCAGGAAGAAGAGGTTCGCAGCCGGAGCAAAACGAGAGGCTTGCTAAGGTGCTGAGAAATGAAAATACGGGGCTGGCTTTGGAGGAAACATGCAAAAGCCACACAAACATAAATAAAGACGAGAGAGAGAGAGAAAGAAAGAGGGAGAGAGAAAGAAAGAAAGGGAGAGAGGGAGAGCTGAGCTCTTCCCTAAAGTGCTCTGCAAAATTATTCATGCCGTTTAGAATTGTTCACATTTTGCCTCATAACAACCACGAGCTTCAGCATATTTTGTTGAGAGTAGTTTCACTGAGCCATTCAAAACTTTGCAAAATCATGCTTCAGTAAGAACGAGAGAAACAATTCTGGGGTTTGTCTCCATCACATGTAGATATTTAGGGCTCGTGTCTTGCTAGAAGAAGAAACTCCAGTCCAGTTCACCATTTTTTTGCAACCTGGAACAAGTTTTCTTCCAGAATTGCTGGTTTGTTTGTTTTTTAAGCCTCGTCCATTTACTACTACAGTTTCCTGTCCCTAGATGCATTTCCATTGACCATGGATTTGTGCAAACTGAAATTAAGAAAATTAATTCTGAAAAAATACCAATTTCAAAAAAACTAATTTTCAGCCGTGTTGAAATCAATGTATTTCTCAGAACCGCAATGGAAACACACCTCTGGCAAATTTTTAGGTAGTGTTTTATTTTATTTTTTTTTTTTTGTTGGCCGTATTGAAATTGGTTTTATTTTGCAAAACTGCAGCAAAAATGCATGTTGTTGATCATGTGACTCGCATCGCACGAGTCACATGATCAGCAACTAGATGTTTCCACTGGAGACACAAGGATATATTTTATTAATATGTGAAAAGACTTATTCAAGTGTGATTTTCACTTTAATGGAAACACTAAAACTGGTTAAGTGTGTTTTGTTCGACATTAACGGAACGGAAACATTCTGTGCACTTCTAACAAGTTCTGTTTTCTTGAACAAAACTTGAGTGACATTTTGTCTTTTTTTTTTTTTTTTTACTGCTCCTCTGACAGGAAATTTAGGCTCAAGATTTGACGGCTTTGTTCACATTTTGTGGTTTTTTTCTTTCCTTGCTTTTGTCAGGCTTCAGAATCTGCAGCTGCTTTCCTAGAACACGTTCTGGCCTAAACACAAAAACATTCAGGCACCACATCTTTTGCAATCCGCTTCAAATGAAAGCGAAGCCCCACGGCACGCTCTGTAACACAGAGGAGATCCAAGAGGAGTCCTTTTGGTTCATGACCAGCTGATCACAGACGCTAAAAACAAACCTCCAAAAAGGAGAGCTGATTGAAATCTCTTCCCATAAATATCTTTGCAGCCTTAACACAAACTCTCATATGCTATTCATCACGTAATATTTAATTCATTCCGCGTTCGCAGCTGAAATCCGGTCATTGGCACGAAAAAATAAAAGCCGACGGGTTCTCTGAATGCGGCCTTGGTTTAGCGGCCAACCTCCAGCAGGTAGAGGGAATCCTGTTTACGCCCGCTCCCTTTCTACAGAACAGGCTGCAGCCGGATTAGGCAAACCCTCACTTTTTGCACCTGACAGCAAAAAAATAAATAAATAAAAGAAGAAGACAAGTTAGGGACCTTTGATGTAAAAAAGTAAAATAAAAAAAAAATACTATGTTACTGTTTTCTGTCTTGTAAAGAGGAAGACTGTTGGATTCCGGGGTTGTTGGGATTTTTGTTTCTGGGTTCTGGTTAGGCTAGTCACTAACTTTCCACCAGAGAGCGCCAGAGACTGTTTTTCCCGGCGGAGGCGTGATCGCCAGCACACCTGTTCAACATCTCCTCATTATGTCTGGAGTTCAAGAGGAGCTGACTGACGGGGCTTCGACGCCTGAGTGTTTGCCAGCAATGGTGTCTTCCTTGAGACGCTGAGTTCCTTTGTGAAAGGAACTGGTTCTTCCGGGTTTTTCTGGAACCAATTCCCTCGTGACGCCGTGGAGGAATATCCGCTGGTTGCCCAAGCCCGTGTCTTCCCTTTGAGACGCCGAACGTCAGTCAGAACTCTCCTCAGTCTCCAGCCCGCCTGAGCCCATCGGTCCGCCTCTCCCCGCCGCCACTGTTGCTCCTGGATCCAACCAATCCCGAATAGCTCGGACCCGTTCAGAAGACCTCTTGGACTGAATCCCCTCGATCCACACAGTTAGCCCTCCCGGACTTCCACCATCAACTTCACAAGTAAGATTAGTCCGTGTCATTCACTCACCCCTTTTTCCGACGCCCTCGAACTCACCATCTCTCTGTTGTCTCCGTAGTTTGCCGCATTCCCCGAAAGCTGCAGTTCCTGGAGCAATAACCCTCAGCAGATTTCCTGAACATTCAATAAACCATTTTTACTGATTATCTGTTTCCCTGTGGTGTTCTGCATGTGGGCAAGAAAAGTAGACCCAAACATGACAGAACACTCAGGCCAAAATCCTAGTCCAGCAGACACCATTAGGAAAACTCTTGCAGAGCAACATTCACTGTTACAATCCCATGAATCAGCCCTCCAGGAACTTAATACCCGTCAGATCGAGACCAATCGACGGTTGAATGAATTAATGACTTTCTTGCAAAACTCTGCTTCACAGTCTCCAGCACCCGAACCTACCTCCTGCTCGGCTCCGGCTCCGGATCCTCCAGCCCATTCCGCATTTTCGGAGATCCGTCCACCGACGCCAGAGAGATTTTCTGGGGATTTGGACAAGTGCAAGGGCTTTATTTTACAATGCTCCATAATTTTCAATCACTCACCGCAAAGCTTCGTCATGATAGCACCAAGATTGCTTACGCCTCTCTCTTTTGTCGGGCCAAGCTCTGAGATGGGCCGAGGCCAGGTTCCTCGCCCACTGATTATGGTTGCACTTTTGAGGAATTTCTAAAGAGTTTCAGCAGGTGTTCAGCCCGACCATGATAAGACTTTCCATTCCAGAGAATTATGGAAAATTAAACAGGGACAGCGAACGGTGGCCGACTTCGCCATCGAATTTAGAATAAAAGCCGCAGCTTCCGGCTGGAACAGTGCCTCTTTAAAGAGTGCGTATTTTCATGCCTTGAATGAATCTATCAAAGACGAATTAGCCACGCTCGATGAACCAGCGACCCTAGAAGAGCTAATAAGTCTTACAATTAGATTCAAGAATACGATCCAGAACTAAAGAGAGAGGTCGTAGAGAGACTCCCGTAAGAGTTTCCGCCGTTCCCTTACCTCTCAGAGCCGATCCAGTTTCTCCCGGCTCCTCAGAACCGGAGCCTATGCAAATCGGCCGAACTCGCCTAACCCCGCAGGAGCGACACAAAAGAATGACCTCCCGTCTATGCCTTTACTGCGGGCTTCCCGGTCATTTTATCGCTCACTGTCCGGAGCGGTTAAACCCTCCGGTCCGCCAGTAGGGGCGAGGAGGGTGGCGGACCATCAACAGAATAATTCCTCCCCTCGCCTGCTACTTCCAGCTACCCTGATCCATAATGACAAATCTCTCCCGTTGGCTGTTTTAGTTGATTCTGGCTGTGAGCAGGACCTAATAGACACCACTTTAGTCCAGCAGTTGGCAATCGAAACTATTCCCCTCACCGCTCCTCTTCGAGTCACCGCTATTGACGGCCAGACGCTCCCTCAGATCACCCATCAGACCAAGCCCATACATTTAGTCATTTCCGGGAATCATAGAGAGTTAATTTCTTTTTTTGTTTTTCCCTCCGCTAACTCCCCTATAATCCTCGGCTTCAATTGGCTTCAGCGACATAATCCGCACATTAACTGGGCTAACCGGCATGTCGAATCGTGGTCCACGTCCTGTCACTCCTCCTGCCTCGTTTCCGCAGTCCCACCAGATCCATTACCGGCAGAGCCGGAACGAGCGGATCCTCCCGACCTTTCCACAATTCCACCTGAATATCACGATTTAGCTCCGGTTTTCAGCAAAACCAAAGCCTTTTCTCTTCCTCCTCACAGACCTTATGATTGCGCAATAGATCTCCTTCCCGGAGCACCTCTTCCTTCTAGCCGCCTTTATAATATTTCCCGACCAGAACGTGAAACCATGGAGAAGTACATAAGGGACTCGTTAGCTGCCGGCATTATCCGCCAGTCCTCTTCACCATTAGGGGCGGGGTTCTTTTTTGTGGGCAAAAAGGACGGCTCTCTCCGCCCTTGCATTGATTATCGTGGGCTTAACCAGATCACTGTAAAAAACAAGTATCCCCTGCCACTGCTGTCCTCCGCTTTTGAACCGGTCCATGGCGCAACCATTTTTTCTAAATTAGATCTCAGAAATGCCTATCACCTACTCCGTGATTCGTCAGGGGATGAGTGGAAGACTGCATTCAAGACACCCCTCGGTCACTTGAATATCTAGTCATGCCTTTTGGCTTATCGAATGCCCCAGCATTTTTCCAAGCTCTGGTCAATGACGCGTTTTAAGAGATTTTCTGAATGTTTTTGTTTTGTGTACTTGGATGACATCCTCATTTATTCTAAGACCCTTGCAGAACACAAACAACATGTTCGGCTCTCCAACGCTTACTGGAAAATAAACTTTTTGTTAAAGCAGAGAAATGTGAGTTCCATAAAACGTCTGTCTCCTTCCTGGGATTCGTTCTAGAAGCTGGACAGATAAGGCCCACGGAGGAGAAGATCAGGGCAGTTTTGGACTGGCCCATTCCCGAGACACGGAGACAACTCCAGAGGTTCCTAGGCTTCGCTAACTTCTATCGCAGATTTATCCGAAATTACAGTCAGACAGCCCAACCGTTAACAGCCCTGACGTCATCCAAGATCAATTTCTGTTGGACCACAGAAGCAGACAAAGCTTTTGAGAAACTTAAGAGTCTTTTTTCCAGAGCACCTGTGCTAGTTCAACCAGACCCCACGAGGCAATTTATTGTCGAGGTTGACGCTTCTGATTCTGGGGTAGGGGCGGTGCTGTCTCAAATTTCAGCCTCTGACCACAAGACTCACCCGTGCGCCTTTTTTTCCCGTAGACTGTCACCCCCGGAGCGCAACTATGACGTGGGTGACCGCGAATTGCTGGCCATCAAACTGGCCTTGGAGGAATGGCGGCATTGGTTGGAGGGGGCGGAACATCCGGTACTTGTTTGGACTGATCATAAAAATTTATCTTATCTCCAATCCGCTAAGAGGTTAAATCCACGTCAATCCCGTTGGTCACTTTTTTTCTCAAGGTTCAATTTAAGCATTTCCTTCCGTCCCGGTTCCCGCAATGTTAAACCCGACGCTTTGTCCCGAGTCCACTCTCCAGACGACACTGATAAGGTTCCTGCATCTATTCTTCCCCCCAGTTGCACTGTGGCTACGGTGACTTGGGAAATTGAGGATTTGATTAAACAGGCCCAGCAATCTGAACCCACCCCAGAGTCATGTCCGTCTAACAAGATCTACGTCCCCTCCACGATTAGAGCCCGGTTTATGCATTGGATTCATGCTTCAAAATTTTCTGCCCACCCGGGCATAAGTCGCACCATTGCCCTTATTAACCGCAGGTTCTGGTGGCCGTCCATACACAAGGACGTTAAAGAATACATTTTAGCCTGTTCCATTTGTTCAAGGAACAAGCCGTCCCATCGACCTCCTTCAGGCTACCTCCAACCTCTACACATTCCCAGTCGCCCCTGGTCCCATATATCCATAGATTTCATCACTGGCTTACCTCCCTCCAAAGGTATGACGACGATACTCACCATCATTGATCGCTTTTCAAAAGCCTGTCACTTAGTTCCACTCAGGAGGTTACCCAATGCGCTTCAAACTGCTCAGTTGCTCGTAAAACATGTTTTCTGTTTGCATGGTTCCCCGCAGGAGATCCTGTCGGACCGGGGGCCTCAGTTCATCTCCCAGGTCTGGAGGAGTTTTTGTTCTGCCCTTGGTGCTAAAGTCTCCTTAACTTCAGGTTTTCACCCTGAAACTAATGGCCAAACTGAGCGCATGAACCAGGAGTTGGAGTCCACCCTCCGTTGCTTCACCTCAACTAACCCGGCGGACTGGAGTCAATTCCTACCATGGGTAGAGTATGCTCATAACAGTCACACCTCTGCTGCCACAGGTTTTTCACCATTCGAGGTTTCCATTGGATACCAACCACCGCTGCTTTCCTCTGAGGAAAAGGACATTTCTGTGACCTCGGTGCAACAACACATCCGCTGCCAAAGGGTTTGGAGAAGTACAGTCCATGCCCTTAATCACACAGCGGAGCAAAACAAGCGCCAAGCAGACCGCAAGAGGATCCCGGCCCCCAGCTACACTCCAGGTCAGAGAGTATGGTTATCCTCACGCAACATCCCGCTAAAATCCATATCGAAGAAACTATCTCCCAGGTTTATCGGCCCATTCGAGATAACTACAGTAATCAGCCCATCTGCAGTTCGTCTCCGCCTCCCTTCTACGATGCGCATACACCCTACCTTTCATGTTTCGCAGATTAAGCCTGTTCAAACCAGCAATCTGTGCCCTCCTTCCGAGCCCCCACCACCCGCCCGAGACATTGATGGCCATCCGGCCTATTCTGTCCGCCGGATCGTGGACTCCCGTCGGCGAGGTCGTGGTTGGCAGTACCTCGTCGACTGGGAGGGCTACGGTCCGGAGGATCGTTCCTGGGTTCCCAGTTCATTTATTTTGGACCCGTCTCTTATTAGTGATTACCGTAGTTCTCTCCCTTCTTGTTCTTCTCGGCCGCCAGGTGGCGACCGTTGAGGGGGGGTACTGTTGGATTCCGGGGTTGTTGGGGTTTTGTTTCTGGGTTCTGGTTAGGCTAGTCACTAACTTTCCACCAGAGAGCGCCAGAGACTGTTTTTCCCGGCGGAGGCGTGATCGCCAGCACACCTGTTCAACATCTCCTCATTATGTCTGGAGTTCAAGAGGAGCTGACTGACGGGGCTTCGACGCCTGAGTGTTTGCCAGCAATGGTGTCTTCCTTGAGACGCTGAGTTCCTTTGTGAAAGGAACTGGTTCTTCCGGGTTTTTCTGGAACCAATTCCCTCGTGACGCCGTGGAGGAATATCCGCTGGTTGCCCAAGCCCGTGTCTTCCCTTTGAGACGCCGAACGTCAGTCAGAACTCTCCTCAGTCTCCAGCCCGCCTGAGCCCATCGGTCCGCCTCTCCCCGCCGCCACTGTTGCTCCTGGATCCAACCAATCCCGAATAGCTCGGACCCGTTCAGAAGACCTCTTGGACTGAATCCCCTCGATCCACACAGTTAGCCCTCCCGGACTTCCACCATCAACTTCACAAGTAAGATTAGTCCGTGTCATTCACTCACCCCTTTTTTCCGACGCCCTCGAACTCACCATCTCTCTGTTGTCTCCGTAGTTTGCCGCATTCCCCGAAAGCTGCAGTTCCTGGAGCAATAACCCTCAGCAGATTTCCTGAACATTCAATAAACCATTTTTACTGATTATCTGTTTCCCTGTGGTGTTCTGCATGTGGGCAAGAAAAGTAGACCCAAACATGACAAAGGCTGTTTCTGTGCTGTCTTATTTAGGAGTTGCAGATGTCTCAGGTGATAGATAAAGTATTCGCATTCATTTTGAAAGTTTTGCAGTTTCTGACTTGTAAAAAGGTGCTCTGTAGATAAAGTTGACTTACTTTCACAGATTACCTGTCTCATATTGCACTGTCACGACATGGTGACAGTTTCAACAAATATGTAAAAAAACTAAACATAAAAAAAAGTTGGATACTGCAGCTCTAAGGTGGGGATGATGCTTCCATGTCACATTAAGTGTAACAAAGTAAAATTTGTTTTTTTTTCTTACTTGAATATGTGCCTCTGCCTCTCTTGCAGGCTTTGAACTCTCCAAAACAAAAAGAGAGAGAAAAAAAGAGAGAAGCGCTTTCAAAATAATTTTACATCTTTCTGTTTTTCTATTTATCTGCTTCCCTGCTTCACCCTCCACTCCCATAACCTGCAACAAAGCCTCAGCACATACAGTGATGCATGAACACAAACTGTGGTGGATCGCAGAAGTGCGTCACAATACACAGAGATAAAAGAGTGAGGTGGAGGGAAGGGAGGGCGAGGGCAGGGGGTTGAGAGAGAGAGAGAAAGAGAGAAAGAGAGTGAGAGAGAACGAGCATCACTGATAGGTTTGAGGCACTGAGGCTGTTGCTGCTCAACAAGCCCCAGGGAGAAACCTATTTCCTCCCATTAAGGACTATTTGCTATGATCCAATATTTGAAAAGCACTACAGGAAAAAACATCTCTACTGTAATACAGATCAGCTTTCATATTTCAGAGCTCTGCAGAAATAAGTTAGTTTCTGCAAAGAAAAAAAATTATATATATAAATAGATATCTATCTATATATATATAATTTTTTTGCGGAAACTAACTTATTTCTCTATATATTTCTCTATCGATCTATCTATAGATATAGATAGAGCGATAGATAGATAGATAGATAGATAGATAGATAGATAGATAGATAGATAGATAGATAGATAGATAGATAGATAGATAGATAGATAGATAGATAGATAGATAGATAGAACAACAACGCCGCATTCAATGTCTCTGCACAGATAGCAAGAAAGAATGAAAGAAAGAAATAGAGAAAGGAAGAAAGAAAGAAGGAAGCGAGAGGGTTTCACACATCACACTGAAAACTGAATCTCATTAAACTTCGACAAGACTTTTTTTTGTGTTAAAACTCTTTTCGGTGCGGTTTCCACCAGTACTTCAATCTCTCCACTGGTAGCAAACAAAAGGGAAGTTTCTGTTTTGTCTGCCGGGGTAATTATTTTGCTGATGCACTGTGAGTATTTCATGGACTGTGCACCATTCCTTCGTAGCTTAGGGGAGGCAAACCGGGCTGTTCCTGCTGCAGGATCAGAAAAGTTTTATAGGGGTGGCCGAGCAGGGACTTTTACTCAAACAGATATCTTAGTTTCTTTCCTTTTGGGCTCTATTCTTAAAAAGACAAACGCGACTGCATTGTGGAGGGCGCGGTTTTATAAACCCCACCATTAGTCAGAGGAGATCCGGATCGGTTTAATCTTTCAGACAGACTCCAATGGTCTCTGAAGAGTCCATGGACGAACCCATTGGGTCCTATTAAGAAGAGTCGATGAACGCTTATGGTGAGAGGTGGGGTGCAGACTAGACAGCTTTCCCTCTGGGACAACAGATATATGTTCTTGAAGCCGAACCATCTGAGAACATGGAAAACTATAAACATAAAGGCTTCAGCCTGGCGAGCTTACAGCTGTGTGGAGGCGATGCAAAAGATAACCAGGCCTCTATTTCAGTTAATCTACCAAAACACGTACGACTTCTTACGAAAATGTTTTTAGGCTGTGAATCTTTTCACGTGAGTGACGTTGAAACCACAAAGCTGAATGGGATTTTATTAGGATTTCATGTGTCAGACCAAATCGTCCAGCTCGTGACACCAAATGTTTGCAGCAGAACGTTGTCAAGTCAAAGTTTATATATATTAAGCATTTACAACAACTTCAGCTAACCAAGGTGTTCACCATAAATATAAGATAGAAAAAGAAACAAAATAGGAATGAATAAAAATATAATAACAATGGCAATAAAATACCAATCAACTTCTTCTTCTATTCCTTCTAACTTTCTCCCTCTAGGGGGCGCCACAGCAAATCATCAGTCTCCATGTAACCCTCTTCTCTCCTCTTTTCTCACACCAAATGCCTTCTTCTCCTCTTTTACTCCATCCATACCTCTCCTCTTTGGTCTCCCTTCAGGTCTCTTGCCTTTCGAATACCAATACTCGACAAATACAAAGACAAGTGCTTGTCTTTAAAATACCAACTAACAACGGGAATAAAAACCAAATCGTTTTTTATTTCAGTTACAGCAAAAACTGATAAATTACACACTCCCCCCCCACCCCCAAAGGAATACACCAGACAGGTCAGGGGTGAAGAAGTGAGCGATAGACTATAAAACAAAACAGAAATCTTCATCCATCATCTGAAAATGGAAATAGTTTGAGATTTCCTACTCTAACAGGTCGAGTAAGAAGATCAACAACCGGAGAAGCAGCCAATGTTTACCCTGTAGAAACTGAGGAGGTCCTCCACTCAGGAAAGAATCTGGTACGAGTTATTCTACTATTGAAGAGCAGCATAAAGATATAAAGTCACTGGTCAAATAAAGTCCTAAGAACAATCAATGTAGGGCTGCAACAGGGCAGCTGAGACTGCGAATGATACCGTTCTCTTGACGGTAGATGCACATCAAACATCTCTAGATATCGCTACACATGGAAAGAGTTTAAGATCGCCTGATTTAGATCAAGGCGTATCCGTGCCTTTGAATGGTCCGGTCCAAGTCCTAACCAGACCCGAGTGGAGTTCAGAACTGACTGTTGATGTTCACCGCAACTAAAACACAAATCATTCAGATTTTCAACGATAAAAATCTTCCAATCAAAGTGAGAGAGGGTAATAATAGTTTAATCTCTGGGACATGCAGGTCAAGAATGTGTGCAAAAATGCTTCATGAAACAAAGACACACTGTTCTACCGCCTATCAAACACCAATCTGGATTTTGATTCGTACCCACTTTTGAATGGTCGCTCTGACTTGTCTGGCTCATTTAAATTGCATGTTTAAATACAATAAATAAACTCAGAAAACTTCAGATTTTTTGTGTCAGTAAACAATGAACTGTGGCTATTTGACTCTTGGACAGTTCAATGTCTGAGCGCAATAAGTAGAAACAAACAGAGTTGGGAAAATTAAACTCTTTCCCCCCATATTTGTGGTATTGGAAACCTACTTTCATTTATGAATATTTATACCTAATACCTGTTGGCAGCATAACTTTCTAATGCTACATTCAGTTGATGTTAACTTGTTGTTTCACATTAAATGCATTCTACAACAAACTCAGTAGTTTTACAAAGTTGTCATAATGTCATAATTTATATTGATGCATTTATTTATGCTGATAATTTGAATATGGGCCAATTCACTTAACAAAACTCTGTTTTCATTCCAATAACACTCCTATTGGCCAATACCGGATGATGGCATACATAACAAAAACATTATACAGTCACCATCTTTATCTGCATTTCTTGACTCCTAACGATACAAGAGCGAATAAGCATAAATCTTTCCTGACAGATGCTGCACTAAGAATGCAT